>NC_139255.1:14225893-14584180 GCF_977018435.1 Lepisma saccharinum
ATGACTACACTTCCACTAGGGTTCAGTCTACTCTATGGTGACGTAAAAGAGGAGACGGGGACTACAACAGAAGAGAGAAGAAATTTGTGGAGCAAAGTTCACGCACGCCAAGTAGAAAAGCATGTAGGCAGCTACGTCAATTTCTGCGAAGAAAACGGGTTGGCCGACGATTTATTGCGCCGACTAGAAGAAACGTGTAAAGATTTTGAAGTGAAGGTGGACACATTGGTGAAAATATTCAGCTTCATTATTGAAAAAAAAAGAAATGCGGCAGTTTTTGGTGATTTTGTAGAAAACATACAGAGAGTCCAATATGTACCCTCGCATTTATCGTTAAGAATCTGTTTCGAGTTAATGGAACTATTTAAAAGTGTGAGGAATGAAAGACCAGAAAATAAGAAAACAGGAGGAACGGGGAAAGAGCTAGAGGAACGGATGGTGGATATGTTAAAAAAGAGAAAACTGAACGAATAAACTAACAATCACTAATACATTAACACCTGTTTCTTCAGTTTTCTGACCGGTCACGGACATTTTAGGCTTGCAACACTTGTATAACCAAGTTGTTGCAAGTCGAAAATGTCCGTGACTGTAGATAATGTGGGGTCCTGCTGGATAACCGAAACTGTTTAATTATTGTAGAAAATGAGATGTGTTCCAAAATAAAAATCCCCCCTCTTTTGCCCCTCACTATGCTAAACCGCTAAACCTTATTTACCAATGAAAAGTAAACTGTTAATATTGTAGAAAATGGAATGCGTTCCAAAATAAAAATGCTATATATCGGACACACCCCCCATTTCTGCCCCGCACTATGCTAAACCTTATTTACGAGGGAAAAATGAACTGCTTTTGGAACTTAATAAACGCCACTGCGATAAACCTATACTAAAGTACCAGTATTTTAAAAAAATGTAAAAAAATATATCTGAAAAACATGTACTATGAGTTGAAGTAATAAAACATTTGTAAATACAAGTAAATGTTATTATTGAATCGAAATAAATAGATGTAATATACTTACAAAATTCTCGCCTTCCATTAAAACACCACCGTACTTGTAAAGAGTGTATAGAAGAATGAAAACTTTCCACTGAAGGTCCCAACACATGCATATCAGACTGCAACTTCCTTGCTGATTATGTATGCCCGCGATAACCGACTTCTTTGTTCGATGGAGACTAATTAGTAGCGGCTATTGTTATCATATAACGATTTCCGCCTGGAATGCGATAGAGGACCTATTCATAGAAACACTATTTCCTTGTTACATCCTGTCACAATTTCCCCAGCGTTAAACACTTATAACTGGAAATGGAGAACATGCCTGTGAAAGGGGTTTATCTGCAGTATGTTTTACTGGGGGTCAAACAGGACCGGAACTGTTTTTTTTTTAAACATGAGTACAGGGGCCTACAGTTTTAAAAGTGGGTATGTGTAGATTCCGAATATACTCTTAGGCAAACATGACCGTAACTGAGAACCCTTTGAAACATGAGGTCCGGAGCCAAACAGGGCCAGTAACTGAGGGCCCCTTGAAACTTGAGGTCTGTCGACAACAGGGCCGTAACTAAGGACCCTTTGATGCATGAGGTTTGGGACAAAGAGGATTGTGACTGAGGGTATTTTATTTCAACTTTTTTCAAACAAATATACAATTTTTTAAAACAAATTTTGGACTTTTGTCGATTATTTTTTTCGATTATTTTTCGATTATTTTTTCGATTATTTTTCGATTATGTTTTCGATTATTTTTCAATTTTTGCGAAAATTTCAAATCGACATAACTCCGTCCCTAATTGAGCTAGAAGAATGATCGATAGCTTTTCGGACTCGGAATGAAGTTTTTTTCCGTTGAACTAGGTTTCATCGTTCTAGGTTCGGCTGTTTTCTACTTTCTTTATTTTCAATAGTAGATTCCTTCCAACGCTTTACTGATAGGTCTCGACATCCAACGCTCTACTGATATGTCTCGGCATACATATTCCGAATCTACATTTTTCCTTTATTTGCCTACGCTAGTTCGTATACGAGCCAGGAAAACATGTGATGAAGACGGTTAACCATTTCCGGAAAATTACATAGGCTTCATATTATAGATAAACATCAGAAGACTGTTACAAATTTCCGGGAAGTTTACAGATTAGACGGTAGAACCGTTAGGAACCGAAATAACTGCTTCGGCATGCTTGCGTATATAAAGAACGGTGTTGTCTCTACAAGACAGTCTTCGTGAAATAGTCATCCTACTATCATGGACGTACAGTTATCCGCATACGATCTGTTAGTGCTATATCGTGATGGATATTACACAACACCTAGACAGTTGCGGGAAGTGTTGGTGAACATTGCGCAGAAAATCATCGCTGGAGAAAGTATCTCCTTGGTCGAGGAGTATGACCACTTAATACGGACAGTGACAACATCCGTACCCGATCTTTCCGGAGAAGGATGGACAGGTATTTCCGAACAGTCCCCAGGCACGTCGTCGACTTCTGATCCTGCGTCATCAGTCACCAAGGAGAAGCAGATAGCCGTCGCATCCGACTACGTTACATCACCAGAAACTTCTAGGAACACTGCATCCGGATGACACCCAGAGCCTTTGCCAGGACCGTCATGGAGATCGGCCCCCTTACCACCAGCAGAACAGCCATCCCAGAATGTTTCTGTATCAGATGGGAAAGGTAAGAAAAGAAAACGTGCTTCAGTGTCTCGTGAACAGATAGGGAATATAATATTACACAACATTCAAGAACGCGAATATCCTAAATTCCGTTCCAAGGGACGACGTGTGGAATTCAGTTTCTCACACCCTCCAGAAAATGTCGATCCTCACACTTGGATTCGCGAAGGTGTTGAAAATCTTCTCACCTATGTTAAAAAAGACACCTAGAATGAAGACAAAATAGGTTTAACTCTGTCTAACATATCTGATCCAACAGTGAAAGATATTTATATTGGATGGCATAGATGTGATCAGTTACATAGTGATATGGTGTGTTACATTATGTACAAAATATTGCAGAGTGCGAAAACTTTCATTGCTACAGATCGCTTAATTTTACGAGCAGACCATGGCAATATATCTCTTGGAGGTGGTGGGGGTAGTCGAGCATATTGTTTACCTAATTACATGTTAAGCACGCAAAAAAGAAGTATCGTCAGTGTGCCAAATAGGAAAAAACCATTCTGTTTAGCTGAAGCTTTGGTCATAGGGAAAGCCAATGCTGATAACGAACCGTCCTATACTCAATATAAAAAAATAGAAATCTTCTTAAACCAGTTTTCGAACTGATGCGAAAAGCAGATGGAGATCTGACAGACAATACGTGTGCCGGAAGTTTGATTCCGGAACTGAGAAAATTTCAGGAAGTTCTCCCAGAATATAAAATTATTGTATACAACAATCTTCGTGATGTTAAAGATGTTTTGTTTGAAGGACTGGTTGAAAATGCTTCCAAATTTATATACCTTCTCTATGATAACCTCAGACAGCATTATGATGTAATAGTGAACCGTGTTGGAGCATTTGCGGCAAGACAAGAATGTCGTGGATGTAACAAACTAATATTTCGTAGACCTCATAACCATCTGTGTAAACAATTGTGTTCTATGTGCCGTTCAATTATCCCGTGTGTACCTGAATAGGGGGTTCGCAGAATATGCCAGACATGTCACAGAGTTTTCAAAAATGAAAAGTGCTTGACGAATCACGTTTCTACACCATTCCGAAACGGTACAGTCTGTAGTGAAATACAACAGTGTCCCTGTTGTTTCAGAATTATTCTAACTCACAATACATATGAAAAAGTGCATAAATGTAACATGAAGTACTGTACTGTATGTAACTGTGTGAAGCTTATATATCATTTCTGTCACATGGCTATACCGAAACCTAAACTGAATTCAAAATTTCTATATATATTTTACGATTTTGAATGTTATACAGATATTCCTTACTCTGAGAAAGAAAAAACTTTTCTGCATGTTCCGAATCTTATTGTAGTGCAGACAGGCTGTCACGCAGGTTACAAAAAGAGGATTTAACGGTTCCATGTTCTGTCTGTGGAACAAGAGAGTTTCTATTCTGGGATGATCCTGTAGACATTTTTCTGTCCTATCTCGAATTGCAACATAAGTTTACCAACATACCAATCTGTGCACACAATGCACGAGGTTATGATGGCACATTTCTATTAAGGAGAATGTTGGAAAGAGAAATGAAACCTCGTGTCATCTTAGATGGAACCAAAATTATTAGTATGACATACCAAAATCTTCATTTTGTGGATAGTCTCAACTACGTTCATACAAATCTTGCAGGATTTTCAAAACTTTTTGGTTTGCCAATGCAGAAAGGATATTATCCGAATTTGTGGAACACCTACAAGAATAGAAATTACATAGGGCCCATGCCTCCTCCTTCTGCATACGTATATGAATATATGAAAACAGTTGAAAATCAATACCGTTTTATGTCTTGGTATGACATTGAATGCAATAAGAATATACCTTTCAACAACAAAAACCAACTTCTCCAATACTGCATCAAGGATGTTGTCTTGTTGAGTCAAGGATATTTGAAGTTAAGACAGAATTTTCTAGATATATATGTAAAATAGATATTTACAAGGATTGCATCACAATAGCATCTGCCTGTTCCCTGATTTACAGAGGGAAATTTATGCCGGCTAATACTATAGGGATAATTCCTAAAGGAGGTTACCATCATGCAGATCAGATGTCCAAGTTTGCATTGAAATGGTTAACCTATGTTGAAGAACAGAATCATGTAATACTTCTTCACGGTGGACGTACTCGTGAAAAATATGTCATAGGAGGACGTTACAGAGTGGACGGTTATCACGAGGAGACGCAGACAGTGTATGAGGCGCTTGGATGCTACTGTCATGGTTGTCAACGCTGCATATCAATTAACAGGGATATGTATCCGAAAAATTACGATGAAGATGAAACCGATCAGGATAGTAGCAGTCAGAAACACAGTGACATGTTGAACACTGCAGCCTTCAGATACGAAACAACATGCCGTAAACTTGCTGCTTTACGTTCGGAAGGATACCATGTCGTCACAATGTGGGAATGCGATTTCAACAAAATATTGAAAGCAGATCCTGAACTCGATAGATATCTATCGACACATCCTATTGTTTCCTGCATTCCTTTAAATCCACGAGACGCCTTATATGGAGGAAGAGTTGAAAGTGTCAGGACTTACTACAAGATCAAGGAGAATGAGAAATTGGAGTACAATGATTCCACAAGTTTGTACCCTTATGTGAACAAATATTGTGCTTATCCTGTCGACCATCCTACCATATTTCTAGGAAATTCTATTCCGTCGGTAAATGAGGTTCTGAACATGGAGGGCCTCATCAAATGTACTATTCTGCCGCCAAAAACTCTTTTACATCCTGTGTTGCCTACAAAAATGCATGGAAAACTCATGTTTGTATTGTGTAAGGAGTGTGCTATCAAATTGAAATGTGAAGGTACATGCCAGCATTCCGATGAACAACTCGCACTTTCGGGAACTTGGGTCATTGCCGAGGTACGTAAAGCATGCAGTTTAGGTTACGAAGTGTTGTCGATGTCGGAAGTGTGGAAATATGAAACATCCATGTACAACTCTCTCACACAAACTGGAGGACTTTTGCAGGATATGTCAACACCTTCTTGAAATTAAAACAGGAGGCGAGCGGTTGGCCTTCATGGTGTCTGAACGATGAGGATAAGAAGAAGTACATACAGGAATATTTTGATAGGGAGGGTATTCTATTGGAAGAAAACAGTATCGAAGTTAATCCTGGAAAACGTTATCTGGCTAAACTCTGCCTTAATTCTTTATGAGGCAAATTCTGTCAACGGGACAATCTTTCCCAAACAACCATCATTAAGGAATCGAAAGATTTTCTCGATAAAATGACTGACCCAAATATAATGATCGGAGGAGTTGTGTTCATCAATCAGGACACTGTTTTAGTGAACTGGAAATACATTGAAGAGGCTGTCAGTCTGAACAGGAAAGTAAATGTTCCTATTCCAGCCTTCACGACATGCCATGCTCACCTCAAATTGTATGAACTTCTCGAAAAGTTGGGTGACAGAATATGTTATTGTGATACAGATTCCGTCATTTACATAGATAGCCCTGAAATGGAATATCACCCCCAGACAGGTGACGCATTAGGAGAACTCACCAATAAATTGACCGATTTCGGCCCCGATGCAGTTTGTGAACAGTTTGTTTCAACGGGACCGAAAAGTTACAGCATGAAAATAACTAAACCATTCTCCGAATCACGGTATATCTGTAAAGTGAAAGGAATTACATTGAATACCACCACATCGGAATTGGTTAATTTTGATACTATGTGCGACATGATAAATAATGAGAAACCTGAAGTTATAGTGGAAAATATTTTCAGAATTAGAAGAACAAAACAGTTCCAGTTTATCAGTACATATGAAAGAAAGCTGTTTCAACCAGTATTGCTGAAACGACGATTCGACCATGAACATTTATCGTTTCCTTTCGGATACTGCGCAGACTAAAATATGTATGTAGTGGTCCAGAGTTCGAACTCTTCTTCGGGCGGTCAGTATATAAAATGTCTTTACAGACTGGCAGATCTTCATTTTTCTTCAGAACCTGTAAGACGTTTCTTCAGCATAAAACATGTTTCCTAAACTTTCCCATCCTTTCACCATGATGGTTTGCGGAGCATCAGGAAGTGGAAAAACTACCTTTGTGACAAACATAGTCGACTCCATTGTTCATCTCGACGAAGGATCCGTCAAGAAAATCATATGGTGTTACGATCAGGAAAACATTCTTCCGCAAAATCTTCGAGATGTGCAATATCATAAAGGTATCGTCGATTGGCAGTCGTGTAACGAAAAAAAAACACTCTCATAATCCTGGACGATCTTATGATGGTTGCTCAGGGAGAAAAAGTCGCCGACCTTTTGACAAAAGGTAGCCATCACAAAAACATTTTGGTGGTGTTCATAACACAGAATCTTTTTCATCAAGGAAAAAATCGCAGGGATATTTCGTTGAACGTGAAGAATTTTGTTATTTTTAAAAATCCACGAGATATGAACCAATTTACTGTTTTTGCACGACAACTTCATCCTCACAGCATGAAGGAACTCGAAAAAGTATATATAGATGCTACGACGCAACCTTTCAGTTATTTGTATATTGATCTTTCACAGTCAACACCGGATCCTTTACGTTATCAGACAGACATTTTTAACCAGAATTACTCAACTGCATATCTTCCTCAGGAATGTTTAAAACATCGAGATGAGGAAAACGAGTAAGAGACGTACCAACTCACGTTCTAACAGGAATAGGCATTCGACTTCTTTCAAGAAACATTCACCTTTCTTGCACGTGTTGAAAAATTCACCTACCAAAATCCGTAACTCATTATTGAAAAGTGCTCCGAAAAAGACAATACGTTTCATCAGCTTATGCTGCTTGAACCTTTTAAATGGAAACGTGAAAATTAAACCAGCTGCAAAACGCCGTCTGACACCTTACAAGTCGGTCATACGCAATCTTGTGAAACCGAAAGTGAACATCGAGAAACGCAGAAAGCTTCATGTTCAGAAAGTAGGATTTCTACCTTTACTTCTAGGCTCCTTGTTATCGGGCCTTCTCGGTACTCTCATTCCTCATTGAAAAATGACATCTTCTTACAAAAAAATGATCGTCCTTTCACCGGAACAGTTAGCACGTATTCGTGGTTCCGATTTGTCTGTAACTGAAAAATTATCCGTTCTAGATAAGAAGATGAATGATATTCTAAAAATGAAAAATATATCAGACGACCAAAAATGGCGTCTTTACAGGAAAGGACTGGACGAGTATTTATGGCTGAGTCGAAACTCCAAAGAACCATTACAGATTCCCATTGTTCAAGATAACGACAGTTCTTCTACTATTTCACCAGAATCGACGTATTTTCCTCAGAATCTGGCAGAGACGTTACCCCGTAATACACGTCATCAGTTACAGAATATCATCGATGAGTATCATTCTACGGCACAACATTTGATAGACGAACGTCAGGAAAAAACACTTCCGGATCCGAAAACGTTGAACTTCTCATCGTCGCCAACGGAAAGCCCTGGACCGTCTCGTCGACAGAAACAGAAAAAGAAGAAGAAAGTGACCGTCCGTGTTTCCAGAAAAACTACACATTTTCTGAGAACACCTGACGCTTACAAACTGGTTCATCTGAGAAAAAGCCGTAGACAGAGAGATCGGTCATGGGAGTCCCGATGAAACACAATAAAATTCTCACCAAAATATATTACGATCCCTGACACCACGCCTCATTCTCATCTGTAGATCGTCTGTGGAAAGCGGTACGGGATAAAAATATATCCCGCGATACGGTGAAAAAATGGCTGATGCATCAGGAAACCTACACTCTCCACAAACCGGCGAGAAAAAGGTTCCCTCGAAATCGTTACAATGTGTGGAACATAGACATGCTTTGGGAAGCTGATCTCAACGACATGTCATCGATACAGAAACATAACAACGGGTACAAATATCTTCTGACAGTGATCGACGTATTTTCAAAATATGCCTTTGCATTACCGCTAAAAAATAAAACAAGCAATTCGGTAACCGAAGCTTTCAAAACTATTTTCGAACAAAACAAACGGAAACCTGTCACACTGCAGACCGACCAAGGAACGGAATTTACAAATTCTACTTTCCAGAAATTTTTAAAAAATGAACATGTACATTTTTCGACAGCTACAAATTATCCTGTGAAAGCTAGTGTAGTGGAACGTTTCAACAGAACATTAAAAGAACGGATGTGGAAATATTTCACCTCAAAACAAACAAGACGTTATGTAGATATTTTACCGCAACTTCTCGAAGGTTACAATGCGGCAATCCATAGCTCCATAGGAATGGCCCCTCGAGATGTCAACGAGACAAATGTTTACATTGTGTGGAAACAACTCAACAAACCTGACAAACATGTTTCGCAACCTTCTTCAGATCTGAATGTTGGTGATATCGTACGAATTTCTGTAGTCAAAGGACATTTCGAGAAAGGATACGAACAATCGTGGTCACGAGAACTTTTCAAAATCCATTCCCTTGTTCAGCAAACACCTGTACCTGTATACATATTAGACGACTTAAATGAAGAACCAGTAAAAGGTACATTTTACAAACATGAACTGCAGAAAGTTTGTTCGGATCCTGAAGAAGAGTATAAAATTGATAAGATTTTGAACACCCGGGGAAAAGGTAAAAATTTGGAATACCTGGTTCGTTGGCTCGGATATCCACCTAGTTTCGATTCGTGGATCAAGGCATCTTCCGTAAAACAGTTGTCGGAAAAATAATTTCCACAACATATTTATATCAAAATATAACGTTACTGCGATCCAGTGAGTCCTCTGTGTTCGGCGAGAATGGACGATAATTTCTATGTTTACCTCCTATCATCTGCATAGGAGGAATATTTTCCAAGCAACACCCTCACCCATTTCACCGTAAAACTTGCTAAACGGATCGATCTGTCTCCAGAATTGTGGGAAGTCGGATTGGCAGAACTACATTATTCAACTCTATACGACAATGTTTTGGAAACTGATTCTGGAATGTTAACTTTTCCTGTTCGGACATATGCAAGTGCTGAGGACCTGATCTCTACCATTACAGAATCTCTCCCCGACGACCTGGAAATAAGGAGATCCGTTCTCGAGAAATTCTTGCATTTTTTGACGGAACCGCAATGGGGAACATTTGGATCTACAGTTTGTCCGGATAACACACTCTATATTAACGAACAACCATTTTATTTTCCTGCAACAACATATACGATAGAGGATCTGATTTATTTCCTGAAAACAGACCCTGCTAATGTAGCTGTTCCTACTAATCTCAGGTTTTTCTTCAAAGAGGCCGTGTACAAACATCTATCCGTGATAGGGGTTCCGAAGCCTGAACCTGACGATGCTCCAACAAATACCGTTACACCCATAGACGAAACTGATGACTATGCTAAATTTCGATATGACATATTGAAATCTATTTATTCTACGCACGCAATGTCCAATAGCGTTGTGCATAAAAACCCCTATATATTAATTTACTCCGATCTTTTGAAACAACAATTGGTCGGGGGAGAAATGGTACGTCTGTTGCGTCTTACCCGAAAACAGTGTTCGGACACAAATACATCTTGCACACTACCCGTAGCCCATCAAACATTCGACCCGATTCATTACGTTTCTCTGGATAAAGCATCTTTCGAAACAATAGAAATTGCGTTGTACGATAGAAAAGGAAATCTCCTACCTTTGAGAACTGGGTCCGTACCCACAATCGTTGTTTTACATTTTCGTAGAAAAGCAAAGTCCTTTTAAAAAACAGTAGACCCCTATTTCTCTCAGTCTTTGTCGAAAAGCGAATGAATCACCATGAATTCCCAGACCGAATATTATAGTAACAAAATCCGTGGAGGAATTGGACCCATCTACCGTTCAACTAGAAATCAAAAAGGGAGAGGATTGGGGTCACTTTTCGCAGGACTCTTTAGAATGGTGAAACCTCTACTCTGGAGCGGTGCAAAGACGATCGGAAGAGAAGCTTTAAAAACAGGAGCTAATATTATCACCCATATTGCAACAACACAACAAACTCCGAAAACTATTGTTCGTCAACGAGTACGTGAAGCGGGTCAATATCTTCAAAGTAAAGCAAAACGGAAAATCGACTCTCTGGCAGGTTCCGGTATAAGAACAAAACCTTCAACAAGAATTGATCAGTTGATGTTAAAACGTTCAGCCACCCGTATTAGAACATCTACGATCCGTAAAAAACGAGCATCCAAAAAACGAAGGAAAACATCCACGAAATCTAGGAGAACACGTAAAAGAAAAATCAAACAGAAGGTCGCAGGAAAATATATTTTTGGATAATGATGGAGGATAAAATGTGCATGATCTCGCAGTTCGACCTCTTCCGGAAAAAAACCTATTCAACAAAATGTGGAAAAAACGTACACAGCCACCTACAAACCTATCGCTTCCATCGATAATCAGAATATAATTCAGTTTGTCATACCGGGGGCAGGAACTGATTTTCTCGATCTTTCATCTGCCTATCTCCGTCTGCAAACGCAAATGGTTAAACAGGATGGAAGTCCCATGAGTGCTTCCTAAACCGAAAATGCCCTCACAAAAAACTGCGGGGTCGTGAATTATCTTCTCCATTAACTTTTTTCCCAATGTACAGCGACTCTCAACGGCATTGCTGTAACAACCGCCGATAACAATTACACATATAAAGCGATCTTCGAAGCAGCTA
Organism: Lepisma saccharinum; assembly: GCF_977018435.1. Classification (NCBI taxonomy): domain Eukaryota; kingdom Metazoa; phylum Arthropoda; class Insecta; order Zygentoma; family Lepismatidae; genus Lepisma; species Lepisma saccharinum. Next base: position 14,237,274 of record NC_139255.1, read on the forward strand.
TCAATTACGGAAGCGATGCCGCAAACACTCATCTCACGAATGCCCTGTGGTATTTGGACACACCTGAACATCAAGATAAAATCACTGCCGACAACACAGGTTTCACCACCAGGAAAGAATTTTTCCAGTACGTTCCGACGACTGGAAATCCTACGGTAGTGACAGCCGTGGTCGAACTTATGGGAAAACTTCACATAGATTTTTTCCACCAGTCTAAATACCTGATCAACGGTGTTGAAGTACGCATCGATCTAGCTAGATCACGAGACGCTTTTTACATCTGGGGAGACTAGGCATCACCTACCACCAGAATAAAAATGTTAAAGGCTGTTCTCGAAATAAATCACATCATTCCTACTCCTACCACCAGTTTGGCCATAGACAGAGCACTCACTTACGTTCCTGCCCATTATCCGTTCACCATAAGCGTCATCAAACTTATTCTTACGTCGCAGGAACGCAGCAGATTTCGATCGATAATGCTTTTCAAGGTCCTTTTCCGAATGTTGTTCTTTTTGCTATGGTATCCACCGCCAGCTTTCTGGGAGACGGTAAGAAAAATCCGTTCGACTTTAGAAGTTATAACCTATCTTCTTTCCATCTTGTGAAAATGGAGAACTCGTACCTTCCGAACCTTTACGGATCACCACAGGAGGAAACAGCGGATTGATAACACGTGCCTATCAAACTCTATTTTCCGGTACAGGCATTCATCACGCCAATTACGGACACCAGATCACACGGAAAATGTTCGAGAACGGATCCTTTTTCCTGATTTACGACATAACGCCAGACTCTTCAGGAAATGACACGCACACTAGTCTCCAGGAACAAGGTATCATCGGAGCCGAGATGCAGTTTTCTCCTCATCTGACGGAAAATATAACATGCCTTTTGTATGTTGAATTTGAATCTGCAGTAGATATACCTAAAGATAGAAGTGTTATCGTCCATCAGTGAGACAGAATTTTCTATAAATATGTGTGCCTGTGTTTCTGACTCACAGTGTTATCGAAACAACTCCGATGTAAACATTATACTGCTTGTGATGGAAAAACCTACCAAAGTGATAACCCGTACTATTAAGCATAGTAGTGTTTCTTCGAAAGTGACAACTTCAAAACCTGTGAACATACAATCGTTTCCCGAACTACTTGACAGCAGCCCTGGAACCGTAGAAATGACCAAAGACAGACACATTATTATACATTATTGAAAACGTATGTAACATGAGATGGGAAAACTCATCGAACTGATACTCAATGATATTATTCATAATAGTGTTTTTTTGACAGTAGCAACTGCCGAATCTGTTGACACCCATTCGTGCCACCGAATGGTAGACGGATTCCACCCTGATAGTATAAAAGTGCCCTATCCCTGTTGACACGCAACCGTTCCCCCAAATATTGGAAGAATATCACCTTGAGAGCATAAAAATAACAGAACACTGCACTCTCATTTTACGTTTTCGAAAACATAAGCAGCATGAACACGTCGCAGATCAGACAGATTCTATCTTGTAACTGTTCCACCAGAAACATTTTCTACGGTGTTTACCCGAGAGGTCGTTTACCTCGGACGTTTTCTACCCCGGCCTTGATCATCGCAAACACTGATAAGTCCGACTCCCGGGGTACACACTGGGCGGCCTTCTATTTCGACAAAAACAATGTGGCCGAGTATTTCGATTCATACGGATTTCATCCTTTCTATCAAGAATTCGTAACTTTCCTGAATCGTCATTCCTCGGTTTGGACTTACAACAGCAATCCCTTACAGGGAGTATTGGCCACAACATGCGGACATTACTGTTGCGTATATGCTTATTACAAAGCGCGCCATGTTACAACCGAGGATTTCATTCAGGCATTTCCACCAGGCATCAGTAAAGATGGATATATCCTACACCGTTTCCGTCAGATCTTCAAATGATTACCACATTCCACGTGGCCCAGAGGGGAACAAGGGTGTTGTTCTATCCACGCAACCCGGTGTTGTGCCATGAAAAAAGCTATATAAAATGTGTGGTGCCGTATGTTTCTCTCAGTGTCATCGAGACAGCTCCAGCTAAAACATCATGGAACCCGCTGTGGATTCTACAATAGAAAGACACGACAAACTTGTGAAACGTATGACCCGTCAGAATGATGCTTCCAAACGTAAAACTCGCAAACGTGTGCAACCCGTTAAATTCGAGACTGTCACTATCAAGAACGAGACGGTGGACGAGGGAATGCATGTGACTACGGATTGTGATTTCATAAAAAGACGTAGGGAAATAGGCTTTTCCACAGATACAATCCAGTGTCCTGAACTACACGCCGTAGGGACATGTTTCGATCTCTATCTTGGGAACACATATTTTCTGAACAAAGAGAAGAGCAAGTACGTAGCGATATGATTCGAAAAGGAATCCCCTTTCAATTTAGTGTGGGAGTTTTCGCAACAGGAGAGATCACCTGTACGTATCGATTCTAAACAGATTAGAGAACTGTGTGCTTCGAAATCTGACTTATTAAATTACGTCGAAACAGGTCGACGATTCAATTATTTGGTTACAGGAAATATCACCGTTAGTGGTGTAAATTTTTTTGGAAAACGGTGTATTTCAATGTATTAACATCATTCACCAGATGCTATCATTTTCACAGATTCTGAACTACATTTATTTTTGTGTAACCTTTTTAGACCTCTGCAAAAATTAATGACCTCCGTTATCATAAATTACAACCAGAAATGGAGACTATTGTATATTGTGCCAAAAAAATATGAGTTCAGAAAAAAAAGAAGTACCCGATGTAGTGAACTATTTTTATGTATTCTGGTACAACGAATTGATGATTGAAATATATCTTCAGAACAATCTTGGACACACGTTGATATTGTAAATAAGTTATGTTATGTATCTGATGCTGTAAAGTATCCATTGTAAATCTATTCCATATTGGAAATGAACCATTGTTATTTTTGTGTATTTTAAATCAGTCTGTTATTTTATGTATTGTAATATAACCTTTCAGGTATTGTAAACCTTCTATATCATCAATTGTAAATAAAACATTTGTGTTATTCTATATCCATATTATCAATTATAAATAAAACATTTGTATATTTTGAACATTTTTTTATTTATTACAATAAAAAGTTTACATTTTCAATTGCACAGGTTTTTTCACCTTTACCATGTTTTTTACATTTTAAACTTTCTGAACTGTTTTTGACACTGCTTAACTTTGGACATTCAAGTTCTTCGATATTGCATACAGTCATCTTAGACTCACCTTTTTTCCCCCACTAATGTTTTCACCCATTCCATTTTCTCCGTGCCTTTAACATAAACTTGCTGATTCATAAGCACTAAATACAGAAGATCTTCTTATTTCTCGTACGGTAGCCATCCATCATTCCAATCGAGACCATGTTTGTTGGTACGGAGCCAGTAATTCACTCGGCGTTATTTTTCACTCAACAAGTGTAAACCATATGGAGGTTTCACTAAACAGTCAAATGCACTGTCGAAAGGAAATTTTAAAATTCCTACTTCTTTACACACAAATTCTCCTTCGACTCCTCGAAAACCTTGAATGTCCAAAAAAACAGGCATCCATTCTGTTCAACAGGTGAACACTCTCAATGTATCATCAATACTGCCCCGACATACCGCACACTTGTCCAATTGAGAGGCACAGAGACCACAGGCTACAAAATGTCGACACGGAAGAATTACCACACTGCAAGGGTTTTCAAAACATATTTTACAGAGTAGCACAGAATCCACACTCTGATTATCGGATATTTTTTCAGTAGTTTCCACAATATTTGCAACTTTTCGAATTTCTGTGTAACGCTGCAACACTCTGTATGTATGTACAGGCTGGTATTGCCTGGTAATGTTCTAGAATCGGACAATCTTCGGATGTCCAATCACACGCTCCGTACCCACAATGGAAACATGTTACCCTATCACTGAATCCTGAATAATAAAAACCTGCAGTGACTAATTCTTCAGCAGTCTGACGTAATCCTATAGGCCACTTTGTGTAAGTCTTGTATCTCGCATTCACCGACATATAATCGGTGGTATAAGGTCCGCCTGCAATCAGACGAGTATGGTAAGTATACACTCTCATATGTCGAACAAAGGAAACTCGTCTGATACTGTAGGTGACGGCGTTGTAGGTATCGGCGTTAAATGTTCAATCTGGTTATCCTCACCATCAACAGGAAACAGTGATCTGCGAACACCGAAACCTTCGGAAGAAAACACAGGGGAACAGGGATGTCCTTCTAATTTACGTAACAAATGGCGGTCGCAGGCTGAACACCACACGGAACTTCTGTTCTCCAGCAAAACAAGCCACTCTTTCACTCTTCCCTTCAAAGCTTCATGGATCTCATCCTCATCCTTCCTGCGATGTAGTTCGCACATAAACCTGTGACTTGGGAATCCTGTTTTTTCATCCACTCTTTTTTTTTTCTCTCGTCTATCTTCTTTAGCGTCTTGCAATATTCATGGACACCATTTCCTAATTCGTCAAACAGGTAACATCCACACCAGGGATGTTCACGTAGCCCCACATACATAAACGGAAAATAGTTCAACAGAAGGTGCAGGGCTGTTCGGTCACTATCCAGCTCCCCGAAAGATCGAACAATTTCCCAGAAATCCTCGTAACTATATTCGTAAAAATTCAGCCCTCTACTAAACAATCCTGTGCCACACACGTCCATTCTAACATAACTATTTTCCAACTCTTCCATTTATACCTTCTTGTATCTACGTCACATCCTCCAACGGTCGTAAACGCTAAAAACATGTTCAAACTTGCCCCGATTAGCAAACCAGACATTTACCATCCTATCTCCCTAATTAAACGCACATCAACGCCATCACCGGAAACACGTATCACAATTCCAAGAAAAACAACCGCCATTTCCCCCCGAATTTCAAACAACAACCGGAAACACGTACTCCAATTCCGAGAAAACCAACCGTCACAGGAATCCACTACTTTTCCTCCACAACCAATCAAAATCCTACACACAAAACAAAACCCCGCCCACGCACCAATCAAAATCAAACTCACAAAATAAACCACTCTCCTTTTATGACGTCATCACGCAAAACAATACACTTGCTTGCCCACACACCTACATCATCAATTGATCTTTGATCGATCTTTTCCAATCAATTGATTTATCGGCCTCAACGCGGTTCCATAACTACTATTATAATGTTTTATTTTAATTTGTAAAACTGTAACTGTAGAACAGGTGTATAATTTTTGTATAACATTTCTATCTTGTTATATGTGTTAAAGGTTTCATCCTGGAATGGAATGTCTCACATTTATGTTTGTTTTCATTTCCAATACATTCGAATTCGAATACATTCGAATACATATTCGTTTCAATGGCATTTACAAAATCACCTCTGACATTTTATGTTAAACAAGTAAGATTATTTTTGTGCATGAGTGTGTTAGCCGATGCGTAGCAAGGTATGTTAGGAACAACACTTGAAAAAAATTCTTGTAGGACTAACTAATGAAAAATTTCTTTGTAATCGAAGATCATAATACCTTTTAAGGTGTGGTAATATTATAATGGGATTGAGATTTGAAACTCTCGGATCCGGATCCAGATCAGGAACTCTCGGATCAGATCCGAAACTTTCAGACCCGGATCCGGAACTCTTGGATCCGGAACTTTCGGATCCGGATCCAGATCCGTAACTTTTGGATCCGGATCCGGATCCGAATGGATCCCGATTTTTCGGATCCGGATCCGTTTGGCCATCCCTAATTAAAAGGAGATATGCATGCTTCATCTATTCTCAGTGGCAATACGCCAAGCAAAGTTGTCTCCATGAAACATTAACAACGATTTACTGCGTCTTCAACTCTGTCCCCTCAATTTTATGCAAGCGAACGAAATCTGCAAAATCGAATGTTTCCACATAATGCATTTTTACTTTCTGTGAACCTCAAGGAAATATAATGTCTCTGAAAGATAAATATATTTTTTTCAGAATTTTTTTTTCAATCGAGTCGGGTTAAGGTCGATGTAGGAAAAATTGAAGAAGGTTTATTGCCAAATGGAGTTTCAGATGGTTTATGGTAGCGATAGATTATCTCAAAGTTCTTCGTAGTACAAATTTTTAATGCGCCGAACGCCAGGGATAGACAAGACAGTATATTTTCCTTTGTAGATAAATTGTATCATAGTGCGGGGGCAAAAGTGGCGAAAAATGGGGGGGGGGAAACTGACCCTCGCCCTTCTAATCGCCGCCACTGGTTACATATTGCATTATATAGAATGGCTTTTTAGATGTGTTGGTAAAAAGTGGTATTACGGATAAAATATTCAGAAAGATTGTAACTTGATGTTCTTTATTTGAGATCATCTTAATTTTTCATTCTGTTTTATCTATGTGTTTCCGAAAGCCTTAGGTTAATCGCGACAATAAGGATGAAAGATGAACTGATGATGGAATAGTTAAGCCTTGATCATTGTTAGTATGTGTATGTATGTCTACTTAATCAGCATTTATTTATTTATTTATTTATTTATTTATTCAAAGTTTCAGATACAGCACTTTTAAGGCCATTTTACACTGAAAACTCTAACAAATAACAAGAACAAGTCAAGGTGGTTTAAGGTAAAAACAAGAAAAGTTAAATATAAACATAAGGCATAAACAAGGAAACAAAGATTTACATATTCATTTTTAGGGAAGATCGGAAAGTGCTTTCAGGGGCAAAAATGTCTATGTTTATGGGTAAATTATTGTAGAACTGGGGCAGCCTGTGGAATAGAGCGCGCTGTATAAGAGAAAGCCTAGCTGTGGAGGTGTGGAACAATTCAGTGTTTCGGGTCGATCGAGAGGGAACTCTGAAGTTGAATTCTGTAAGAAGAGATTCAGATCTTAATTTCCCATTGATGATTTTATAGAAAAAATTCATATCGGCCATATCGCGTCGGGTCTGCAGTAACTGAATGTTCAAAGTAGTCAGGATGTCAGGTTTCTGATGATGCCGCAAAGAAGGAATTCTATTACGAACAATGGCGGTAAAGAAGCTGAGGACGGAATCCATGCTAGAAAGATTTGTATTGGAAGCCATGGCCCACACTGGAGAACAGTATTCGAGAATCGGAGAAATGAATGACTTGAATAACAGGCTAAGGGAAGTTGGAGTATCAATTTCAGTGAATCTGTACAGGAGGCCTCTTTCATCAAAATAATGGTATTTAAGGGAATAAATTTTCTGCAATGACAACTTAACTGAACAGCAATTGATAAATATCTTATAACTCGCATAAAACTCATGTTGACAGATAGTGGAAAATTCAATTGGCATTTGTCACTCTAAGTATTAATGTAACAAAATAATAAGATGTGCAGGAAACAAAAGGTTTTAAAGTGACTATATGAACTTTGCATTATTCTCACTGAAACGACAAGGCAAAGAACTCGACAATCCACGAGGGATAACATTTTCGGACTATGTCGTAAACTTCTTAAGGCATTTTTCTGGAGGCATTTGTTTCAAGAGAAGCGAAAAAAGGAATATATGTAACTTTTTCAGAACCGACGAAGTCATTTTACTCATAAAAAGTATCTTATGCATTCCTATTCAGCATATATTCAGCTTTTTTTTTTTTTGCTGAAAAAGCTGCTATTTTTCCTTTCTTAAATCTTCTTTCTTCTCAAACTCAAGAACTCTTCATATATATTTCAAGCGTCTCTCCTTCGTAAAGGAAATCGTTGTGACGCTAGGAAATATTACATCGCATTGTTCTCTTTCGTGTCATGAACTTCCATTCTCATAGTCTGTACTCCAGCGGCCTCATTTCGGGAACATTTCAACATTCTGTAACAAACCTGAGAGTTTAAGTTCTTATATTTGTAAGAAGTCAAGATTTATAAAATGTTGGTTACTTCAAATAATGTGCTAGTTGTCACAGACAACTACAGTTAGATTGATACAGTTATGTTTGGAACTTGTATATATGTTTATAAATACGTCATAATCTGTTCGTGTTGACGTCACTTTCTTATCTCAGCAGAGGAAGTGAACCCACCTGAATGTTTTTCACCTGACGATAGACTCAGTTAGAAAACAGGTGAAGGCGAGACATCAACAGAACCGTGATAACGGTTAATGGAATGCCCAAATAGTGTAATTGGTAATTATTTTCGTTTCATTCTGGCTATACTCGGAAATAACAATTAAGTACATAAACTTTCGTGTATTTACTTTTGTCTTGTCTAACGTTAATTCTATATTTGTGTGTTTAGTGATTGTGATGTGATTTAATATGCTATAGAATTGTTCCTCTTCAGGCAGAAACGTAAGCAAATCTGTACCTTGCTTGTAAGTCCACATGCGATAGATAATATAAGTGATTATAAAACTGCGGTTAACTTTGAATACTGTGTTGTGTTTCTTTTCTACCCAGCAAGCCCTGATGATTTGCAAAGATTCTCATGTTCCCGACTAAAGGAGTAGCGGACTAACTTTCTGGCGACTGGTATACAACCGGGGGACGTTGCAATTCTGAAACAATATAACAGGATATTACTAATAACCACAACTCCAACCCACGCACTCAATGCACCTACACCTTGCACGGGGTTTCAAAAATGGAAATTATATTAAATTACAGATGATGAAAAGCATACAATGTGCACCGAATTATCTTCTACTTGTACATGGTTTTCTTATTCAGCAAACCCTACATCAATGTTTATTCAAATTTTTGTTATTCAAGTTACATTTTACGTTTCTGAACCTTATTACGATTCGTCTGCTTTTACATGGTAAAACAAACCTTGCTGCAATATCGGAAAACCACACCATTTGTGACAGACTATGAAATCACCTCAGACGTGGAGAAAACTATGGAACAATTGATAAGTTATCATAAGTAGCCAGTCTACAGTATATATTTCATGCCATTCAACGCCGCTCACAGCTACCATTAATATTAATTAGAAAAGCTTTCACATTTGAAAAGGAACACTGAAGCAATATTAATATCGAATAACCTTCCTTCAATTTGTCATAATACCACAAAAAACAAATCATATAACAATCTCCTAGCTACCAATAAACCTACAGGTTAGTCAATAACCATTTATTAAAATTACACAGTTCCATAAACATAAATATTGGATTTAAATCTAATGTTAGAATTTAAATCCATATTTTTAAAATCTAATATTCAGTCCACTTTAAATATATCATTTTAAAAGAAAACACCAAATATTTAAATCCAATATTTCTGGTAAGGAGACCCGAGCTTAATGTTACTATTTTTACCCCATTTTGTCTTGGCTTTTGTTTTTGGTTCAACGATTTCATACCAAAGCAATTGAAATCATCATCCATTATCTCTATTTATGAAGAGAGCCATTACCATTTCTTTAACGTTTTAGTAAAAATGCATTTTTTAAGGATAATGCGTACTGTTACAACGTGCCTCACTTTGCTTTGTTTTACTTTGCTATTTTCCCGCTTTTGGCTAACCGAGACAACGCAACTCACAACGGGGCAGTTAATACACATACGGTGCAACTTTAACATACTTTCAAAATATAAAAGTTAAGCTGTTGGTGGTAAATTACGATAGGCATGAACATATAGAGTACCGAAAAAGAAATGACAAATGACAAAAACCCACTACAGAGGCATAGTCAAAAAGACTGAAACTCTACCTAAACAAATCGGCAGATACAATGACTCTGACTGTAGCTGACATATTGACGTTGTGATGTCTGGAGCTGCGATTTTAGAGACACCTGTTGATACAGAATCTAGTGATTGTCCTTCGACCGCCTGTTGGTTGAATCGAAAACTTGTCCAGCCGGCGTTGAACACACTCTAGCGTTCAGAATATAAATTTGATATTAATTATGTGATGGACATATGTAAATCAACCTTAAACATCAACTGTCAGTTAGCTTCATTCCAGCTTGTTGATTACGATATGCAAATTCCAGAAATTGAAGTGGACCATCACTGGCTTTTAGAGTAAGTCGAGAACAGTTGGAACGAAAAAATGTCAAAAGAGTGCGAAACGGTGTTTTGAAAACTTTGCTGGTGAAATGACTTGGATGTCTTTGAAATGCACTGGTAACATAGGAGAACAACATGGAACAAAAATTAAAGTTTAAGGGAATTTTGAATGACAGTCTTTCTGATTCCCCAGCTAGGATATACTTGATTACAGTCTAACTATAGTTTTACTGGCGGAAGTGACAGAACTGATCTAAGTTAGCAGGTGTAATGTGCTTCTCCGATACCATTATGCCTGTAACTCAGGTAAATACTGGGAGTTTGGCTTAGAATTAGAAATTCTGTGAACATACCGTATTCTTGGTTCTTGAACATGTTCTCTGTTCTCATTGAAACATTTTCTACTTTCACGTGAGAGTTTTTACATCATCTCGTTCATTTATGAGACCGACCTCTGTGGCGGACCAAAGAGACTTCAGTCTATTTTCTGAAAGAACACTATGAATAAATAATCCAATAATCAGGGACAAATCACATGCAAAGTTCATAATTGTACTCAGTATTTAAAATATAATCCTCATACTCCTCTGAAAGTTCCATATTAAATTAAAAGAAATAATTGTCAGCGCAGGTGAGCTACAACACCAGGGGATCCGGGTTCAAATCCTGGCGAGGGCATGGGTGTTTATTGTGAGTGTCTCTTCATCAGTTCATTATTTCATCACTCGTCCTCTTCTTTGTGATTAGCCAATTGTGGAATAGAAGGGAAGTAAAGTAAACCAAATCAATCATTCGATCAATTTCTTATATGGTAGAGCTCTAGCGTACTCATAATACCGGGTATTTCATAAATACCTAAGATGTTACAATTATTTATTCCAAGTAAAGGATGGAACTTACATTAATAAAGCCAGTTCAGAACGAACGAGGAACTCAGATTTTTTTAACACCTACAAATGTCCAATGTATGTTTTTCCCATGTGTGGCACCAGCGCAATTCTGCCCACTCGCCTATTTCCTTGGCCGTGCATTATATAAAATTCAAGGCACTTGTCAGACAGAGACAAGTAGGTCCATGTCGAAGAATTCTACCACCTGTTATGTTAACATTACGTTTTAGCCTGGACATGGCATCAAATGACTTCCACGGCCTCCCAATGGAGTAGATGTATCCCTGTCACCTTGTAAATAAAGGGTTCCTCGTCCATTCTAGGAAGTGCATACATGGCACAGTGGTTGGTATCCCACTTCAAACTTCAGCTTCAGTCCCGGTTAGTCCATCTCAAAATAAAGTAATTTTTAAAATCGCGTGATTTCCGTCTCTTTCATCCTTGCTGGTCAATTCACTTTCGTAACCAGAGGGGGCTGATGAGGCTAGAGCCCATTCCGAAGTTTTGGGAAAAATCAACAGTTTTCTAATAAATGCAGTGAAGAACTCAGGAAAAATCAAATGTATATGCAAACCCGCTTGAAATATCCCAGACAATCCTTTCTGACAGTGGAAAGTTCTAATTTTATGGAATATTTTACTGTGTATGCCCCCTTAGAAGGCAGCTATGTAACATCCACATTTACATAGAGCTCTCCTCGAAAAAATTAAAAAATTAAACTAAAACATGAAGTGAATAATTCTATTCTAGAAATCGAGTTCAATAATTTCTTTTCACTCTCTGGTACATAATGAAATAAATTTATTTTTAGTATTTAACCTCTGCATGTATTATTTCTAAAAATAAAACACAAACTTTACTTCCTGTACCAAAATAGTTTGTCACTTTTACTGTATGTTATTTTCAGAATCCACAAACCATGGCACACAAAGAAAATTTCCCGTACTGCCACATCAAGTGTCTAATAGGTATCTACCATAAGATTTTCAAAAATAAGGTAGGAATTGAGGGAGGGTCCGGACCCCTTGGACCAATACCCTGGATACTCCCTTACTTTTCACATAACCAGTTTTCAACTTTTGGAATTAATTACACAACTTCCTACATACATAAGGATCTACGTCGTTGCAATTCGAAGCTGATCACCATGCTTTAAACATATGTCTTACACGACATGTGTCAAAATTATGGGACTCGTAGTTTCAAAATAATGACGTAATTTTTCATTCACAACTTTCAACCCTGTTACACATAAACTCTAGAAACGTGTAATATCTGATCTGGAAATCAAGTTGATGAATGCAGCTCCCTCTAGCCGCATATTGCGTAAATGCTGACATGGAAAGCATGTTATGTGGCTCCATTTTTCTCTTCAATGCCTGGCTTGTTCTGCAGTATGTAATGTCGGCTTTTATATCTCGCAGTTTTTAAACGGTCGCTGCAGTATCCTAAATATATTCTTCTTATGAACCCATAAATAATTTTATTTTAAATTTCGGCGTCCTGTCACTATGCCTGAAGATATTATATCATATTTTTTAAAAATACAATACAGGTTACCCTATTTTGTTGGACATTTTTAAATGTGTCACCAGAAAGTCCAGCTTGGGCTCTGGCCAGCCATTCTAGCCACTCAAATAGCGTATATGTGGAATTTTCAGAATCATTTAGAACAGAGTAAGCGCGACATAATGCACAAAGAATTATAAAAAGAGAACACGTTTCGGAAATATGTAAACAAAAGAAGGAAAAATATGGTATAAAGAAAAATAGATAGAAAATAATTGACGAGGAAAGAAATTAAGTAACAAAGGGCAATAAGGGAACGAAAAATGGAAACAGAGGAACAAAGATGGTGCACACATAAACTATAAAGAAGCAGAAGGTGAAAAAAATTATAGGTAGAGAGTAACAGATGAGGAAACCGGGAAAAGAACAAAGAGTGAACGAGAAAGGTTAAGAGAGAAACCGAGGAAAAAAACACAGATTTTTAAAAAGCGATAAAGTTTTAGAAATTTACATAGAAACATGAGAAGCAAGAAGGAGAAAGAAGTGGTAAAAGATATATATAAAACAACAGATGATGGACCTTGATGCGTTTTGATGCACCAGAATGCATCTTTTTTGATGATGCATTAAACGTTTTGTCTGAAAAACGAGAGAAAAAGTAGAAAAATAGAGAAACAAAAAGGGGATGAATAACAGAAAGATAGCAAGTCTTGTAAGCGTGTAGAGAAGGAGAAGAAAGGAAAGTGGATAGATAGAAAGTAAGAAATAAGGATAGACGCAACAATGACATAGAAAAAGGGAAAAAGCGAAAGTTTTAGAAACAAAAGAAGAAAGAAACATAAAGAAACTAGATAGATATAAAGTAAAACATAGGAAGATAAATAGGAAAACAGAGAAAGCAAAAGCGAAAGAGAAATGAAACTAGAAGAGATTTTAGAAATATATAGAGAAATAGAAGGAGAAAGAAAGAAAAGTGGTGAATGTAAAGTAAAATATGAGAATAGAAATAGGAAACAGAGAAGGGATCAAAGAGAGATATAAAGAGAATGGAAGCATATGGGAATTTGGTGTTCTTCTTTGATTACCTGGAACTATTGCCCCCCACACAAAGAAAACTAAATGCATTATGTGGATTGATGCACCACAATGCATCGATTGATGCACTAAAGTGTGTTTCATGGCTTCTTCAAAGAATCAGATTCACATTTGATGAATTTGCGTGTATTTTTGTATGTCATGAATGAAACACCAAAGTGCATCATTTTATTCAAGTGAGGATTTCATTCAGTTGAGATGCACTTCAAAGCATCAGTTGATGCGTTTTGATGCACCTTGATGCGTTTTGATGCACCAGAATGTATCTTTTTTGATGATGCATTTAAACGTTTCGGCTGATCTACAAAAGATCTGTAACAATTTTTATGATAAAATGTGTGCATTTTGCAAGTCCCGTTTCTTCTTCAGGAAAATATGAAAAATGTCCTGTTTTGCTGTTTTCGAACTCTGGTCACCCTATTAAATTTGACAAGCCTACTTTACCCTAAACTACTACTGACCGTCTCCCAGACCACTCTGAATTTATCATTTTCTTTGCTTCTCACCCCTTCAAGCACAAGTGGACCCTTCTCCATGCCTTTCAGTTGTGGTGTTGGATTCACGCCGTCAAGCTTGAAGCCCACTGAGACGCGTCGGAACACGGAAATATCCGGCAACAGAGCTTTTGTTGAGTGCTTCTATTTGAAATCAAATGATGTAACGCCCACTACAGAGAAACGCTTGGAACCGAAGCACGGAATTTCCGGCTAGAAGTCTGCAGGTTCCCTTAAGGGTTATCGCCCGCTGAGACGCCGGAAGCGAAACTGTTGTCGCGCTTCCGGCGTCTCAGTGGGCGTCAAGGGTAAAGAGATCTTGTCTCTCTTACTTCAAATGTTGAGTTCTATTTTCGGTGAGTGGTCTGACAGATGTACCATAGTAGTTACACCTGACAGATGTACCATAGTAGTTACACCTGATTTGTGTTTCGTTGTTCTTCAAATGCGCATTACTGACTTTCAATTTCAGTAAAATATTACATACTGCTTTGAACTCCTGATGTTCAAATAACGTAAGAATGTTGAAATCTTGTGAATTTGGAATTTCGAAAATTAAATTTGGGAATGAATTTCTTCCTCCTTGCAGATATTACGTTACTTTGATTAACTAAAGAATAATAACTAATACGATTGATTTGGTTTACTTTACCTCGCATTTCTACCACTTCTGACTGTTTGCGAAGATGGAAATGAGTGACGATGTGATGAAATTGATGAATGGACACTCACGAACACCCGTGCTCAGGCTGGGATTCGAACCAGAGACCCCTGGCATTGTAGCGCCATGTGCTAACCACTATAATAATTGGAAACTGTTTTACAGGATTTTTTCTATAAGCGCGTCACGTTAAACGAATCATACGCGTATATTTAAAATAGCATAACAGCTAGATCACAGTTCAATATTAAAACAGCGATCTTACATATCCAATCATAGCGGTTATGTAATTATTAGGAAACGGATTTTAAGGTACAGCACCTTCTCAAAAATGAAGCTGTTTTCACACCGTTCGTTTGAGATATGTATTTTAGGACATGGGATCATGTAAAATGAAATCACTTTGTTCCACCTTTTCGTGAGATTAGCGCATTTATCCCCCTATTTACCCCCTCGGTGATGCTGAAGCACCTTTTGCCTTCCTTTTCACTAATGTCTTGTTAAAAGAAATAGACATAAAGTAAATGGATTTTGCTCTTCTTGAGCACGTACATCAAATCCTATAGTCTCATTTTGTAGAGCAGAACGAGAGCTATAACATGGTATAATATAATTATTTTCAGCTCCAATGGTTCCAGAAAAAATGTAGTTTCTCCACACAGAAGGATCTCCTGAGCTCAAAGGGTCAGCGACTTATGTTGGAAAGCATAGAAATGTTGAACATAATCCAGTATAACAAGTTGGTTTGATCCCAGTAAATGCCACGCTTACTTACTAAACACTGGTTACTTTATGTAATTACTACAAGTAGCTGATTTCCGGCGTTGCCCGGGTATTTATTTATCCCAATCTTCTATTAGACAGGAAAATAATGAATTCTAATTATAGTGCAAAATGTAATCTGTAAAAGAATAAAGATATTTCAAATTAAATATCATCGTGAATGTCACCAATTAGCTTAGCGACTCCGAAAATATGCATTCGACTCTAATATCTCTCGCTTTCGATAATATTTACATGTCACACCCTTCCCACCTCCACGCCTAAGGGTGCAGAGGTGTCTTGGAGTTCAACGGCATTGGGAGTGTCACCATTCACCTTAGCGACACCGAAAACTATAACTTTTCACGCTAATATCGGTTGTCTTACATGTCAAACCTACCCAACCCCAACTCCTAAACGTGACAGAGGTTCCTTGGAGTTAAACGGCTTTCAGAGTGTCACTATTCATCTTAGCGACCCCTAAAAATATGAATTCCACACTATTATCGGTCGTTTTACATCACCCCCTTCCCACCCGCATCCCTAGTGGTGCCATGTGTGTCTTGGAGTTGAACGGCATTGGGAGTGTCACTATTCATCTTAGCAACCCCGAAAACTATGGATTCCACACTAATATCGGTAGTTTTAGATTATTTTTACATGTCACCCCTTCCGCACCCCCACCCCATGGGGTGCCAAAGTGTCTCACCCCCACAGTATTTATTTCCATATTGCAAGTGAAACGCGTACCACGTTTGGTTGAAATCGCTCTAGGCGTTCGTGAGTTATACCGGAAAAAACATACACGCACACACAAACATGCATCCACTTTTATATATTAGATGATTACTAATTATATTATTTCTACAGTGTTTAATAAATAATGTTAATGTAACTGGTTTTGACCTGAGTAAAGACATTTCACCGGCACCTTTTGGCACCTTTTTGAAAAAATTCAGATCATTTATTCCCTTTCCCGGCCATAATTTTGCAACTTGAAAATCCTTTTCCTGGCGATTATCCACTTCCATAGTACTTAAAGATGAAGAAGTACTATCCCGTGAGGTGTCAAAATATCATACAAAAGACAGCTGTGTCCAGACCCGTACACAGGGGAGGGACCATTGGGGCCATGCCCCCCCCCCCCGTCGAACTCTGAAATATATTTAAATGCCAACCTATAAAGAAAACTACGAAAAATCACATCGTCGATTTTTCAAATTTGTAAAAATTTCAATTTTATTTTTCGTAAATGAATGTGTATATTGTGTAGATTGATTTATTGATTGAGTTGATGTTTTAAGTCCACTTTATGCACAATATGGCTAATTTGGAGTGGACCTACAGTTTGAATGGGATCAGAACAATTAGCCTCCACCGGGTATGTTTCTTGTGTAGATATCTCCAGTCTGGGTAGTGTTAGTATTATAATCATTGATACAAGACTACCAGTCGTCCGATTCACCGATTTAGTCAGGACAGTTGGTTACTTTTAATCCCTGTCCCGACTTTTTCGAACTGAAGTCGTGATGCGAAAATGTCTACTTATTATTTTTTGTTAACTCACACTTAGACATGTTCTTTATTGTAATGATAATTGCTAATTTGACACATTTTATTTAAAAATATATTATATTCTAAACATAGAATTATCATGACTTTTGAATGTAGCTCGCATAAGAAAATTGAAGGAAATTTGAAAGCATTGTTATTTTGTGGAACACAGAACGTTTTGAACTATTATGTACTCTCTCTCTCTCTCTCTCTCTCTCTATATATATATATATATATATATATATATATATATATAAAATTTCGGTTCTGGCCCCTTCCTCAAGGAAATCCTGGGTACGGTCCTGGCTGTGTCAATATGCGACAAGCAATAGAGACAAAACCTTCGAAACAAGCCGTAGTGAGGCCAGGATGAGGAAACAAAAGGGGAAATCTCAGCAGGGATGCATGTTTATTTCAGTTTTTTTCTAAGCGGAAGTTCCCTCGTGAAAGGCTACCAAGTGCTTTATTCATCGCCAGGGACAACGAACCGCCTGGGACAGATTTGACCGTCAACCGTACACAACAAAACACGGAGACTCAGGGGACTGGAGTGAAATGTTGCCGTCTTCCTTTTGAAGGATGTTTCAGGTGCGGGAAGTAAGTGAGTAAATTTTCCACGCATAATGGTTCGTCCGGAGACGCACACGTGTCTCGTAAAAGGACTTCTGGCGAAGTGTCGAACATGAAACATGTTTGGCTTGTTCCTCGTTTATTAAAGTAAAATCTGAGGCGTAAAATTTCGACAGCGTGTCATGGCATGTCACTGAAATTCGTTTTAAATAGGTTAATTCATTTGTCGCTCACAAGAGAGAACCACTCTCAACTTTAAGGATTCCTTTCCGCACCTACAACTTTAATGTATAATTTACACTCAGTGACACTAATTTTCAACCGGGTTAGAACTTACATATTCGTCAAAGAAGAATGTAAAATCACAGACAAAAAGATGTGAAGCTAAGGTCTTCAAATGCTAGCCTGCAATGTGTTGCATTTATTGTCTAAGTCTTAAAATAAGTGGATTTTATCAGCAAATTATTATTGGCAACTTATACCACTTAACTGAAGTTAAAGATGCTATTAAAAGGCTAAAGAATAACAAAGCACCTGGCAGTGATTTAATACCAGCTGAGTTAATTAAATATGGTAGAAATTCATTAATATGTCCAATTCATCAATTAATTTGTTTAATATGGAATAAAGAAGAAATCTCTCAACAGTGGAAAGAATCCATAATTGTTCCTGTGTTTAAAAAAGGTGATAAAATGAACTGCAATAATTACCGTGGAATTTCTCTACTCTCAACAACATATAAAATATTATCTAACATTCTTTTAACAAGACTAACACCATATGCTAATGAAATTATAGGTGATTATCAATGTCGATTTAAACGTAACAGATCAACTACAGATCAAATTTTTCACATCAGACAGACACTTGAAAAAAAAGTGGGAATATAATCAAAATGTCCATCAGTTATTCATTGATTTCAAAAAAGCATATGATTCGGTCAAATGAGATAAATTATATAATATATTAGTAGAGTTTGGAATACCTAAGAAGCTTGTTAGTATGATAAAAGTATGGACCAGTGAAACAGAAAGTAAAATTCGTGTGGGTATTAATATGTCTGAGAAATTTACAATTCATGATGGTTAAAACAAGGAGATGCATTATCTCCATTGCTCTTTAATTTTGCCTAAGAATATGCTGTTAGGAATATAAAAGAAACTAAAGAAGGATTAAAATTAAATGTTGTGACTCAGTTGTTAGCATATGCAGATGATGTAGACTTACTGGGGGATGATGTGAATACAATTAAGAATAATGCTAAACTATTTTTCAAAACTTCTAAGGAGATAGGTTTGGAAGTTAACAAAGATAAAACTAAATATATGCTTACAGGCCGAAACCAAGTGTAAGGTAATAATCAAAATCTAATTATTGATGACAACTCGTTTGAACCAGTTTCCAAATTCAAATACCTAGGAGTCATATTAACAAATGAAAATTATATTAAAGAGGAAATAAAAAGTAGTCTTAATTCAGGAAATGCATGCTACTTCTCTCTTCATATACTTTTGTCTTCTCGTTTAATATCTAAGAAACTAAAAATTAAAATATACAAAACAGTAATTTTGCCTGTAGCATTATATGGATGTGAAACTTGGTCCCTTACATTGAAAGAGGAACATAAATTGAGAGTATTTGAAAATAAGATCCTTAGGAAAATCTTTGGACCTAAAAGGGATGAGGAGACAGGTGAGTGGAGAAGGTTACATAATTTAGAACTACATAATTTGTATTCATGTCCAGATATTATTAGAATAATTAAATCAAGAAGACTTAGGTGTGCAGGCCATGTGGCACGAATGGGATAGGAAAGAGGAGTTTACTGGATTCTTGTTAGGAAACCTGATGGTAAGAGACCTGTAGGAAGGCCAAGACGAAGATGGAGTGACAACGTTGAGATGGACCTAAGGGAAATCGGTACGGATGGAAAAGAGTATATACGTAGATCTTGCTCATGATAGGGAAAGATGGAAGGCTTGTGTTGCTGCAGCCATGAACCTTCGGGTTTAAGAAGGCTAGAGAGTTAGTTAGTTATACCACCGCCGTAGAGTTAGGCAACACTCACAACGATTTGTAGAGAAACGAGCCTTTCAGGATCTAAGTATCCCATTGTTCTTGCCGGTGACTGTACATATTAATTGTTTTCCATCACATGTACATATTACTGTATTAAAGTACAATATCTGAAAAAAAATATAAAACCGGAAAACATTTCAATCCGTAAGTTAGTCAATACCGCGAAATACCATATTCTTAATCTATTGATGAATTTTATTTTTTGTGGATGTACAGGGACGCCTTAGAAATGCGTGGACACATGCTGTATTTTGTTACCTCCTTTACCAGGGTTAATTTCATGTTTGTTACAAGAGTATATGTGAGGATTTTGCAATACCAGACTGGTGCCAGAAGTATGGCCTAATTTGGGATCTCTTTCTTTCTCTCTTTATCTCCTGGATTGAATTTGTCTTTCATTTTCTATTTTGCTTCATGTTTCTCTATTAATTTCTTACTTTGTTCTTTTTGCCTTTCCCTAATTAGTATTATATATTTTTCTTTTCTTATATACATCGTACTTTTTTTTCTTTGTTTATCTTGCTTCCTCTTTCTCTATCTCTAGGTTTGTACTTAATTTTCCCCCTTCTTCGTTTCGCTTGGTTGCTCTCTCTTTCTATATCTATCTATCTGTCTATCTATCTACCTACCTACCTACCTACCTATCTACCTATCTATCTATCTATCTATCTATCTATCTATCTATCTATCTATCTATCTATCTATCTATCTATCTATCTATCTATCCATCTATCTTTCCTTCTTTCTTTCTTTCTTTCTTTCTTTCTTTGGTTTCCTCTTATTCAGTCTCTCTCTTTGTAATAATATATTTCTCTCCTTCTTTCTTTCCTACTCTTTCGGTAGCTCTCTTTCTGTCTACATCTGACTTTGTACTAAAATTTCCCCTTCTATTCCTTTCATTCTCAAATCTCTTGCTTCATCTTGTTCTATCTCTTGCTCGATACCCGGTGGAGACACATAGTGGTTCGGATCCCCCTTCAAATTGTAGGTTCCATCCCGATTAGCTATACTGTGCATAAAGTGGACTTAAAACACCAACTCAACCTATCAGTCAATCATTGTTCAATCTCTTCATTTGTGCTTATATTTCCCCTTATCTCTATTTCCTTGTATTTTCCCTTGTAACGAGCCGCCCTGGATCGTACTTGGTTCGATGGGTCTATTGAGCCTCGGCTTCATACTCAGTATCGCTTCGGGGCTTGAGTCTCCTCGGCTCAAGGTTCGGGTTATTCCGGTTTCTTCAATCCTCGATGTAAGGTCCCTCGTAATTCTAGGTCAAAGGTTCTCAATGTACTTATAGATCTTGACCAAGATTCTATAAGCAATCGACAATCCTTTTTCCCACTAGGTTCTGTCGATATTCGGTTAAGTACCCAACTTCCTTTTCTCTTTTCAGCCTCTGACCAGAGAACTGAAAATTAATCCGTGACCACAGAATAAGAAAAGGTGTTCCCTGACCAGGGACACAAACGTTGACTACTAACAGTCTATCGACCGATCCCGAATTCTGGTATATCCTACGACAATCACAATCCTCTCAATTATATCTCCTTACCAGGAGCATAGAACCGAGAGAACATAAGCCTTCTGACCAGAAGAGCTAAGTAATTGTCCTAAAGATAATCCAGAATAAACTAATTCCTAGTAGCGACGTGGAAGTAAGCGCAGAATTACGGGTGTGAAAAGAAAAGGCGATAATACGACTTCCGTATTTATCTGGAGTTCGAATACAAAAGGCCACGGGCCACCGAGCTTCGCTGCTTATATAGCATTTCTCGGTGCCGTGAAGGATTTACCAACTTTTATCTTAACCCTAGAACACTACCGTGTTCCAATATTACAGTATAACTACCGCTACGTAAATTTTACGTACATGAAGAAATCTATTTTTAAAACAACCTCTACATCATGAAAACAAATTTCTATTCATTGTGAACATTATTTTGTTTATTTTTCCTTATATTGGATTTTTATTCTTCATTTTAAAATGTATAAGCATGGTTTTATTAAACATAGAATATCTTAAGAGAAGGTCTTGCTTGACAAGCCTGTTTGTACATTAAGAATGAAGGCGAGAAGTTCGAACAATGAAAAGCAAACAATAATAATATTCATAACGCTGTAAATAAGGAACAAATGCAATTTTAAAGTCTTACAAGAAAATAGTGCATGCTCCTAAACTTTTGTTTTCAAAATCTAAGTATCCAAATCGAATTTACAAATGTCAAAATTACGTGGAAGATACTTCTCGATTTACACAGCTACGTAAAATTGACGTACAGTGCACAACATAACAAACGAAATCAAGACGATCAGCGCTTGCACCCTCCTTATTACAGTGCTGCCTTATGTCCGACAGACAACTCGAGGCACTGCTAGGCAGAGGGGTGAGTGGGTAGGAGGTAGGGGAGAGATTTGAGCGCAAAGCATACGTAAATTTTACGTACGGTAGTGTTCAACAAATTGGCTTCCCACAGGAGCAGTACGTAGTTGTCATCCTCCTTTTCTTGTAGTTGCAGAAACTGCAATACTTTCTGTTCCCTTGTGACGTGGCTGCTACTGTACTTGTCTCTTCCTTCCCCAGTGCCTTCAAAATTGACTTTCTTAATTCCTGTGACAGTTCTGGATTTATTAGCCTTTGCTCCTGCCAGATTTTGGTCAAGTTCTCATGGAGGTGAAACATGAACTGAATTCGTGAGAATGGTCTCTTTTCTGAGTTGCCCTGATTGTTGTAGAAGTTGTGAGTGTGAATAATGTATCCATTGATGGCTGCGATGTTGATCATATTATAGAAAAATGAGATATTATAGAAAAATTCACGCAAATCTTACGTGAATACAAATGGCGTTATTACTACATGCACGTCAAAATTACGTGCAAGATTTTTCTTCTGTTACTAACGCTACGTATTATTGACGTACAGAGTCCCACATAACGCACAAACTAAAGACGTTCACTGCTTCCGCCCTCCTTACCACAGTGCTGCCACGCACCTGACAGAATGCCCGAGGAATACCATAGGTGGAGGGTAAGGTGGGTGCGATGTGGGAGGTAGGGGAGGGAATTGAGCGCGAAGCATACGTAAATTTTACGTACGGTAGTGTTCTAGGGTTAACATCAATTTTACATTACAATAAAATACATATTAATAAAATATCAATGAGGAACATAATTAGCTACATGCAGAAATTACTATTTTTAACCTTTTGTGAATATTAAATATGCAATATAATTTTAATTTTACACTCAGCATTTAATTTGACTAGGGAGTATGGCTTCTTCCAACTCCCCTCTCTCCCTGCAACGGCCTCGCGAAAAGACAACAAAGAAAAGAAAGAAAGTTTACAACGTTAAAATGTTAAGGATTTTTTTTTTTTAAATACAGGTTTTGTCTTGCGCGGGCATAACTTTCTTTTACCTTAACGTAACTAAATTCTGATTACACCGTCTTGCAGTAAAAGAATCAGGGATTAATATGATATTAGTTAAATTATTGTCCGCCAAGGGACACGACAGATATAGCGTGGGAAAGACAGCCTAATCTTTCGTCTTTTCCCCGGTTTCAACGTTTACATAAAGTTGAGTCTGCCTGGCTTCTACACAATAGCGATTGCTTTCTCGCATTGTTGTCACCGATAAAGAAATTCCAGTTCAGCTTGCTGGCAGAAAGAAAAAAACTCTTTGAACTTACATTTAACATCAGGATGTATAGTCTATATACGAGGTGTGTTTCACTTTTCTTGGTAATTAACCATTAACACACAAACATTTTAAGTACCAAACAAAGAAATATATTAAGTTTATATACACATTTGTAACGTGGAACTGCTACACGTTACAATTGCCCCGCTTCCTACGAGAAAATTTGAACAATTTTCTCTTTCACAGAAAAATTGTGAAAATTTTCAAACTTCACTTAATGTTCATAGCAATTCACTGGCATCTCTTTTGGTTCCACACTAGTCACAAGAAATCTGGTTTTCTCCGAGTATTTCTCTTCGTCGTTCCTGGGAACAGGTGAACTTCTTTAAGTTCTGTTAGATGACTCGATCTACAGGCTCCTTTTCTAAGCGGAACGGAACTTAAGCAAGATTCCTATTTGAACCTTGGTTAGTGGGAACTACTGGAGCACTCCAATAGTACTGACGAGTCTGCTCAAGCGCTTGTTGTTGTTCAAAGGTCCTCGGGAACTCTGACTCATGTGTCTGAGACCCCGAAGTTGTGAATTGCCCGTTAGGAAAATCATAGGTTCTTCTTCGAGGAGAAGATGCTGAGTTTCTTCTTCTCTCGATGTAACCTCCTTCTGGTGCTCTCGTTTCGGGATCAGATCTGGGCTCTGGTATATTAGGCCGACTCCTATACCACGTCCTTCCTCCAAATTCCCTAGTTTGACGGTAACCATTATTACGTGTCATTGGTTCCTCGTGGTTACGGACGTCGTTGTTAAAGTTTCTCCCCGCAGGGCCGTGGTTTTCTCGGACGACTTGTCTTACTGCTGTATTTCTCTGCAGTGGTTGCTGGTTTCTAAACCTTCCATTATTACTGTTCCCAGCTTCATTTCTCTTGAACCAATCTGCTCTCCAGCTTTCGGACTCTTCATTCACTTCATATCTTTTCAGAAACGCTGCTAACTCTTCCATTGTCTTCGGTGGGTTAACGAGGCAAAGCTGTCTGACTTTATAAGACATCTGTCTAATTATCATATTCACGACTTCACTTTCTATGAGTACTGGAGAAAGATTCTTAAAACCAGCATAGATTCCCCACGCATACTCTTCCATGGTTTGACCCTGGCCTTTATAGTACTTTCTATTTCTCAAGACGTCCAGTTGTCTTTGTTTTGCTTCCTCTGAAGCAAATGTAGCAGTAAACTTTTTACAAAACCCATTGTAGTCCCTAAACTCTTCGTAATGGGCCTAGAACCAATGCTCGGCTTGTCCGGTAAACAATCTGGATAGTAACTGGAGACGATATTTCTCTGGAACTTGCATGAGCTCAAAGTTAACACTTAGTTCCTTCAAATACTTCTGTGCACTCTGAGCTTCAATGTTACCACTGAACTTAGGGAGTTGATTTAAGTCGGATATCCGAGGTAATTTTCCATATCGTCCTTCGATCCTTTTATCAAATTCCGAATCTAAAGAAGATGGAGTTGAGTACCTTCCGCGTCTTCGCCTCTTATGATGAATCCTTCCCGGTGGTCTTTCGTCCTCAGAGGAGGAATCACAAGAAGTTCTCTTCCGATTTTTTTCTCTTTTCGACGTTTTTCTAAACCTACCAGCATCAGTGTTACCACCAATGGAGGTCACCATTTTACTGTCATTAATTATTTCTTCCAAACCATGAACATTTGGATCTTCCACTGTGGGCCTAACATTATTCTTCCTTGAGATCTTTCTCTTACTTGGAGGTCCGCGTGCACCTTCACACCCGGCGTAATCTGACGTCTCTTCAGCTGACTGATGGTTATCAAAGCCATAAGGTGACTTAACAGCGGTTTCTCGTTCAGATGGATCTACGATAAGTCCTTGAAGTCTGTCTCTCAGGGAGCATATGTTTTGTTCCACGTTTAATTTCAGCTGACGTAACTCGGTGGCCACACAAATGTTATTCCTTTTAATGTTATTAACTTCTTCACGAACGCTGGTTATATTGTGGGTTACTTCCTCGCGGAAGCTGGAAATACTAGTATTTATCTCTTCACAAAAAGAGGAAACCTTACTCTCTCCTTGACGTAGTTCTTCACCAAAATTTTCTAACCTCTCAAAGCACTCAGCAACCTTAGAACTTACTTTCTCATTTTTCCCTAGATAAGCAGTCATTTGTTCCTTAATCTCGGTTACACTCACTCCCAGAGAGTCCATGGAACGAGTAATCCCTTCTATTTCACGCTCTCGCTCAACTGTAAGCGTTGTGTGGAGTACCTCCCACTTCTCATTATTTTGGGACTGTTCCTTCCTTAGAGTTTCATGCAGCTGTTTCCACCGTTCTTCATTTTCAGATCTATCAACTTGTCGTTTTCTTTCTTCTTCTGCTTTCTCTTCTTGTCGTTTTCTTTCTTCTTCGGCTTTCTCTTCTTGTCGCTTTCTTTCTTCTTCTACTTTCTCTTCTTGCCGCTTTCTTTCTTCTTCTGCTTTCTCTTCTTGCCGCTTTCTTTCTTCTTCTGCTTTCTCTTCTTGCCGCTTTCTTTCTTCTTCTGCTTTCTCTTCTCTTAATATACTCCAGAACTGTTGCCACCTGTTCTCTTCAGCGATTTTTTTAGCTTTCTCTTCCGCCTTCCGAGCTTTCACCTCTGCAGCCTTTTCTATTTGACGTTTTCTCTCTTCTTCTGCTTTTTCTTTCTTTCTTTTCTTCTCTTCCATTTCGGACCAAACTGTCAACCACGGAGGAAGTTCAATAGCAGGTTCCTTATTCTCATCTTCATCGCCCTTGCAACCTTTACACCGGACGGCATCTAAATTTTGCCCTTCCACGGATTCAGCCTCAAATTCACAAACAAAATGCTTCCACTTGCTGCAGGAAATGCACCTAAATGCCCCCTTATGTTCATCTTGATCGGAGCAACAATCAAATTGCAAAATTCCGTGTTGCTCTACAATCGTCGGCAATGAATTGCGTTTAGACTTTCTTGTTGCCATCTCGATGTTTCGTAACTTCAGAAGAACTACCGGATATGTACTTCGAGCCCCAAACGTTGCAGCGCCACTTGTAACGAGCCGCCCTGGATCGTACTTGGTTCGATGGGTCTATTGAGCCTCGGCTTCACACTCAGTATCGCTTCGGGGCTTGAGTCTCCTCGGCTCAAGGTTCGGGTTATTCCGGTTTCTTCAATCCTCGATGTAAGGTCCCTCGTAATTCTAGGTCAAAGGTTCTCAATGTACTTATAGATCTTGACCAAGATTCTATAAGCAATCGACAATCCTTTTTCCCACTAGGTTCTGTCGATATTCAGTTAAGTACCCAACTTCCTTTTCTCTTTTCAGCCTCTGACCAGAGAACTGAAAATTAATCCGTGACCACAGAATAAGAAAAGGTGTTCCCTGACCAGGGACACAAACGTTGACTACTAACAGTCTATCGACCGATCCCGAATTCTGGTATATCCTACGACAATCACAATCCTCTCAATTATATCTCCTTACCAGGAGCATAGAACCGAGAGAACATAAGCCTTCTGACCAGAAGAGCTAAGTAATTGTCCTAAAGATAATCCAGAATAAACTAATTCCTAGTAGCGACGTGGAAGTAAGCGCAGAATTACGGGTGTGAAAAGAAAAGGCGATAATACGACTTCCGTATTTATCTGGAGTTCGAATACAAAAGGCCACGGGCCACCGAGCTTCGCTGCTTATATAGCATTTCTCGGTGCCGTGAAGGATTTACCAACTTTTATCTTAACATCAATTTTACATTACAATAAAATACATATTAATAAAATATCAATGAGGAACATAATTAGCTACATGCAGAAATTACTATTTTTAACCTTTTGTGAATATTAAATATGCAATATAATTTTAATTTTACACTCAGCATTTAATTTGACTAGGGAGTATGGCTTCTTCCAACTCCCCTCTCTCCCTGCAACGGCCTCGCGAAAAGACAACAAAGAAAAGAAAGAAAGTTTACAACGTTAAAATGTTAAGCAATTTTTTTTTTTAAATACAGGTTTTGTCTTGCGCGGGCATAACTTTCTTTTACCTTAACGTAACTAAATTCTGATTACACCGTCTTGCAGTAAAAGAATCAGGGATTAATATGATATTAGTTAAATTATTGTCCGCCAAGGGACACGACAGATATAGCGTGGGAAAGACAGCCTAATCTTTCGTCTTTTCCCCGGTTTCAACGTTTACATAAAGTTGAGTCTGCCTGGCTTCTACACAATAGCGATTGCTTTCTCGCATTGTTGTCACCGATAAAGAAATTCCAGTTCAGCTTGCTGGCAGAAAGAAACAAACTCTTTGAACTTACATTTAACATCAGGATGTATAGTCTATATACAAGGTGTGTGTTTACTTTTCTTGGTAATTAACCATTAACACACAAACATTTTAAGTACCAAACAAAGAAATATATTAAGTTTATATACACATTTGTAACGTGGAACTGCTACACGTTACACCCTTTCGTCCTCCATCTCAAACCTTCCACTTACTTTTCTCCCTTTTTCTTTGCTTCATCCTTCTCTATATCTTTCTTTATACTTCTCTTTAACTTTCTCTTTCTCCTTTCTCTGTTTCTCATTCTCTATACCTTGCGCTGTACTTGTCTTTCTCTTTCTCCATCACTTGCTTTGTACTTGTCTTTCTCTTTCTCTATCCCTTGCTTTGTATTTGTCTTTGTCTTTCTTTGTTCCTTTCTTTGTTTCACTTTGTTTCTTTGCTTGTGTTTCTGCTTCGGTTTATTTGTCTCTTTTTCATTCATTCTTCCCAATTTATTTCTCCATCTTTTTATGTCTTACTTTGTGCCTTTCTCTTTTTCTATCTTTTCCCTTCTTCTCATTCTCTGTCACGTATCAATTCACACGTTCTTATCTTTCTCTCTGTGATGAACATAACCATGTGTAGACAAGAGTTTCGACTGGTCACTTGAAGAGGTTCTTTAACAGATCGATTTAAAGTGTGTGGGTTTGGTCATTGAGACTGTGCAGTCTAAGACCCTTTGTGAATAACTGATATATGCTATGAGTCGCAGGTTTATATTTTCCTCATATCCATTCATTTGCTATACTTATATACACAAAAGTTCTCAAACATATTTTTAGTATTGTTTAAAGCACTAGACACTGGATAATGTCCAATTAATCTTGAATGCCAATGTAAAACTATTGTCATTAAACTAACAAGGGTCTGGGGTCTGTACTCACAGTCACAGTCCCCTGTGACACTGGTGTTGGGTTCTGTCCATGTGTGTTCCTTATTCTTCTTTGAATAATTTCAGGGGTGTAAGGTGTAAGCCTCTTCACAAGACCCAGAAATATCAACCTCACTTCCACGTAGTACACCCAGGACGGCCTTCTACAGAGTAATGAGGCCCTTGCGTCTGGACCCATGGCCAGCAAATTCCTCTATGGGAATTGTGTGTGGTTCATATGTTTTTTCCGATGCTCCCTTCATCAATTTCATCTTATCACCATTCATCTTCATCTTCGCAGTTAGCGTAAAGTGTCAGAAACGCGAAATAAATTAAATCAAATTATTCATTTCATCAATTGCACCAAATCACCATTAATGTTCGTAGTCGAGACTAGCGAAAAGTGACAGAAAAGTGACGTAAAATAACCAAATCAATCAATCACGTAAATATTCTGAAATAGGTAAGGCAAGGAAAAATATATGAATCGAGAGAAATCGCAAGTTTTGTCAACTAAGGATGCGAATTTTTTATTAGAAAAGTTGCTCTGCAAGAGAACATCGGAGCGTTCCTTATATAAATCCCCACGAAATTTTTCCAGGAGGAAGATTTCGTCTGATGGAAGAGACAAGCATGCTTTAACGGATTCCGACATGTGTCTTTATTACTTTCTGAAATACGGTTCCCGTCAAGCCTGCTCAATGTTCTCGTGGGCTGTGAAGATGTTATCTTTTAGTGAAACTCCTGCTTAAAATTGAGAAGCGAACGCACGCCCGGAATAAAATACAAACTTGTTCTTCCTTGATAAGTCTTTTGCACCAGCCACGAACTCAAGGAATTCCACACTAATGCCAAAAGACTTGCTCCGACGACATTTCTCTCTAGATTTTCCAGTCGTGATACGATTAAACTAGCTTATATGTGATTCTATTGACGTACTTTTCAAAGAATACTCAGGGAGTCGAACTGGAGATTTATTTAAGTCAATTGGTGGAGAAATTACCACTATTTTGTCTTCTAGTGTTTCCTTCAGTGTAACAAATCTACTATTTCACTGTTCTATCACTAGACGTTCTGTCGACCTCCATGGCGAGTGGTTAGGACAGCGCGCTACGACTCCAGGGAGCCTCGGCTCGAATCCACGCTTGCGCATGTGTGTTCTTTGTGAGTGCCCCTTCATCAATTTCATCATATCATCCCTCATTCTCAAAGTCACAATTTGAATAAAGTGGCAGGAACGCGACATAGAAAAGTAAATAAACAAACATTAGATCCGAGTTATGAAATTATATTTTTGAGGAGGCCATAAGATACCTCATACGTAGTCCTCGCAGTTCAAACATTTACGATATTCAAATTGAAAAAAACAAGCTCACAATTCATCATATGTTGTAGATAATTTTAACGTGACAATAATGTGATAACATTTATTACATTATCTTCCGAATTATGTTAAAATACCTGCAGCTGTATGCAATAAACTTTCAACACTTGTTTTAATTTAAGAGATCATGTCTTTTTAACAAATTACTGGCCAATTTCTTTTCGACTTTTATCTTGAAATTCTTGATTTTTCATCTACTGGTACTCCTTGTATCTATGAAATGCAAAATTTTGACGATCGATCAGTTTTAATAGTTTTTTAACGTATGAAATATCATACACTGGGCACAAAGGGTTACAAATACACGTTACTACCATAGTTGAGGACTAAAATTGGTAAACGTTGTAAGTGTCAAAAGCGAAAGTGATGGGAAATCGCATCGTTCCGCACATCAGCCCGTAAGAACGTTCACACTACTGACCTATTTACACGACCTTTGAACTACTTAGCGGGCTACCAGCCGCTTTTCACGTTTACTATATTGTTTCCTCCTTCCATTATTTCATTATTTTATTACCGAGGTGTAAGTAAGAAAAGGTACTAGCGAGAGGTTTAGTAACAAGGCTCAGACCATTCTATGTTTGGAGAGACGCCTCCGTCCTCCAGGTACATACCTGCGCTGTCTTCCTCGATGTACACACACCAAAACCAAATCCAATACTGATCCCGAAATTCCCTTCCGATCTTCTCAGATCGGTTCGGTAGCTTCGCTATACAAATTCCAATACCTGTCGATTCATATCCGTCTGTCAGGCTGGTACCTTTCCACGGACGAGGCAAGTAATGGAATTTGTAAGGTCTGCATTTTAAACCGACGAGAACATCCTGTCTCCGTAATGTTTCGTTTCAAGTACACCTTCTAATTTTTACCTACAAGTCAACATACCTCCCTGTCAAGAAGCGTCATCTCCGATGGTCGCTTGTCTGAGTGTATCATTTATTGGTTCATACATGTTAGAAATTCCTTTGAAACGATATAGTAGTACATCAAGAAACTATCAAACCTGGTAAGCAGAAAACTTTTACCAGTACCAATCCATAATACTTATTATTATGCATAAATAATGCATAAACAACTAAATACCCATTAAGAACCAAAAAGCAGTAAGTTGATTAACTAAACATATGAATATGAAATTAGTATAGTTCATTATAATACATAACCATAACCATTACCAGCACAATAGTTTTTTTTTGTTTTGTTTTACGATGTTTTTGTCCCTTAAATTGATTATTTTAATATGACGTTATCACTGGTGTTCTTGGCATCGACAATGAAAACGTAAATCATGATGCACTATACACTATCCTGGAACCAAAGTTTATAATTATTTACAAATCTGAATGAAAAAATATTCACTTTTGATAAGGCATAGTTTACACTGCATGCCATAATTACACTATGTAATCACTTAGATAATATTCACCGTTTAAACACATTGTGTTCAAACCTTAAGGGTTCAATACGACATTATTTCGTATCATTGTGTTTATTTTCACTTAATCACGTTGTTTTATCATTTTGAAAGTACCAGTTTCTTCTAAAAGAATTCACGCAATGATTGCAGATCAGTATCATTTCGATTGCCCGTGTTCTGAACTGTTCACGTTTGTCCATGCATAGAAATGTATCTGACTTCGTAGCACAATTGAAACGAACCTAGTTCCTGTACTTTATGTAGTCTATTGGGACTTCACTAGGGACTGAAGTGGTGAACTTGGCGTTTCCAGTTCCTCGAACTTCTGCATTTTCACACCTTGTTGTAACTTGTAATGATTGATGACACCTGGGCAGCTGGGATGCTCTGGTGAATTGGTATTTGGAACATGTAATGCTACTAATTGGTCCTGCTGGGAAGGATTTCCAAGTTCGTGAAATACTTGCCTGCTATACTAAGGTGTTGTAAGCTGGGAATCAGATCACAGTGGGAGAATCACATGTTGTCCTAGGTGAGAAACGTCTTACACTTCTTCTCCAACTTCCGCAACTGGGACAGAAGGTTCTTCTTGGATGCATTGTCCTGTCTTAGCAGTATCAATTTGAATGTAATAGACACACATTCAATGAGTGCTGTTCCTTCTTTGTCCTGTCCAAATAAAGTGTAGCCTCCGGGAACATTCGTCTTGACTTGTCTTTCATCTTTCTGTTTACCAATACGGCAAGTCCATCGTCCATCAAAATATGGGGGGGGGGGGATGCTCCGAAATTGGAGTTAAATCTGGAGTTGTATTCTGTAGAAGGTGGAAGACGATTTGGCAGCGTTGGTCCTCGAGTTTTCCTCTGTCGATCTTCGACGATGCTCTGGTGTTGTAGGTACCTGTTAGAGGTGGTTTGAGGCATTGAAAGGAAGGAGAAAGAGAAAATAAGGATAGGAATGTAGTAATTGGACATACACCAATCGACATGTACTCAGTCAATTGTAGGGCGGCTTTAGAAGTTCACTGTCTGCCTGCTGGACAGGGTGTCTAATCCATTGGCTAAGTGCAAGTCGGTGGTGATGTGCCTTAACAGATACTGTCAAAGTGATGTGATGGGATATCGATACAAGATTGTTTAGCCAGCGCTTTGGAAGAAGAAGGAATAGGGGGTGGTGCCGTTGATGGTCTGATATGTCTATTTTGTGCTATTCTTACAGGAATGATTTGTTCTTCATTTGTGACATTTATACTGCGAACTTGAGGGGTAGGTTTTTGTCGACTGGTTGTTTGTTGTGCAAGGGGACGACAACAAAAACAGGATTTAATTATACGAACAAAACATGCCATAATTAATAAAAATAAGATAGTCCCTACAATTATTAAAGATATCGCTGTTGCTGTATGAGATGCAGTTTATTATTATGATTATTATTGCAATGAAACACAATAATTATCAATCTTTATAAAAATTAATTCATTTACTGTTCTCACTCATATGTATTATGAGGAATTCGTTATATATATGGAATTACCAGAATTCCAGAAATTGTGTACTAATGGATATCAGATACGCTCAAGTGCGCACTATACTTAAATGGCTATCTATGAAGATAAAACCTGTCCCTAGTATCATTAAACTTCACATAAGTGAAATATTATTATTGCGAGCGTAAATTCATACATACTGTATATAAATATAACTTGTGCACTATTTCATTTAAATTATAACAGGAGTGTATACTCTGCAAAAAAACGTATGTATATTGTTGTAGAGAATTTACACTAAATATCTTAATGCTCGTTATTCTCGTAATGTTCTAATGGCTCTATATATAAGTTTCTTGCATAATCGTGTTTCACTGTAATCTTCGAATGCAGATGATGTGAGTTTTGGAGAAACTGCTTACATGCGAAACTTCTGTCACTTCTGCTAGTTGCTTGTTGTTAGTTTGATGTCACTTTCAGGATGACGTCACGCTACTTCGTTCCTTGGCCGCTGTAATAGGAGATGTACGTGTTTTGTTGATATCGCTCTCTTCCAAGTCGAGGAGGCGAGTGTTGCAATCTTCATGAAAAGAAACCAGTTTTTTCAACGAATGACAGTTTGGCGTGGTTATCACGAAACTCTATTTTTGAAGAGGACAGTTCCTGTATATTTTGATAAGATTTAACAAAATAAATGCATTTAGGTTTTAATTAAACATGGATGCTTCGATTAGACTGCTTGTTTTGTAGCGTCGCTTTTCTTCCCCTTTGACTAATCGCGACGATGACGATGAAATGATGGAATGACAACGTTTTTTCCCATTTGACTTTCTGTGGAATTATGTCCCTTTGACTTCTGTCTCTTCGGATTCTAACTGTTCTGCAGACATTTCGTCGATGTTATCATTTTCTTCTTGTATTTTCTCCTTTTCTTCGAAGAAGGGTTTGATTCTTGTTATGGAAAATGTGTCGATTTTATCTTTTCCTCGACTGTCCTTGTAGCTTATTCGTACGCTGTTGGCATTTTCCATTTCAAGAACTGTACCATGTATTTTGAAGTAATTTGCGAAGTGCTTAGGTACATTTCGTTTCGGAACTGTGTCTAAAATTAGCACTTTTTGTCCAGGTTGAAATTCAACATGCCGTGTGTGTTGGTCTGAGTACTTTTTCTGTGTTTTAAATTTCTTCTGGAGATTTTCCTGTGCTTGTTCACGCATCGCTTGCAATATGTCTAGGCGTTCCTTGTTAGAGTGCTGCAACGAATTTGGATCTATTCCTAGCAATGAATCCATCGCATTCTTTGGTTCGTAACCGTACATAAGGTAATGTGGAGAATATCTTGTTCCTGTGTGTACTTCTGAATTTATCGCAAACGTTATGGCCGAGAGATACAGATACCACTGTGCACATTTTTTCATTACATACGGTCTCAGCCTTTGCTTTAATTTCTGAATATGTCTTTCGGCGAGTCCAACTGTTTCGTGGAAATCTGTGTTTGCGAATCTGAGTCTGACGTTCAATATTTGACTCAATTGTTCCATGATTTTTGAAGTGTGCGCTGGTGCACGATCAAGCGTGATGTTGTCTGGCACACCAAATCGCAAAATGATCTGTTCCATTAATGCATTGGCAATAGTTTCGGCGTCAACTGAAGGTATAGATGTCGTTACCATGTACCTGGTCGCTTGATCTACGCAGATGAGAACGTAGCGATGTCCGTGGTTGGCTGTGGCCTGCAGTGGACCGCACGTGTCGATGACCCACTTCCTGGCTGGGGTGGCGATCGGTTCGAACGTCTGAAGGGTGAGCTTCTTTGGTCCGAAATCTCTCTTCGACATCTGGCATTCGAGGCAACTTTTTGATTTCATGTACACCCATCGTTTTAATCCTGGGAAGTAAAATCTTTTCCTGAAATTTTCATACGTGGAAGATGGTGAAGCGTGAGCTGCATTGTATTCACTGCAATGAATCTTCTCGAAAATTTAATCTTTTAATTTGTGTGGGATGCACAAGAGAAGTTCCTCTGTCTTGTTGTATCGATGACGTCTGTACAGTTTGTTGTCTTTGATGACGTAATACTGTGCTGCTCGTACTACGCCTGGATCTTGCATCGGATCGTTGTTGATGACTTTAATAATAGGGCCGAATAATGGATCTTCTTCATGATGTTGTCGAATGCTGAAGTTTTCGTCTTCTAGGTGGAAAATTAGTTCAGGGTTGTCTTCACTGTCGGCAGGAGCTTCATCTGCTGGATAGCGGCTTGAAGTGTCTACAAGGGCATTTTCTGATGACTTGACATGTTTCACATCGAAGGAAAACTGCTGTAGTTCCAGAGCTCTTCGTGCCAATGGACCTGTCAAATTTGATGCTTGTCGTAAATATGATATGGAGTGATTATCAGTTATTAAAGTGAAATGGCTGTTTAGCAAATAATATCTAAACGCTTTTACTCCATAGACCACTGCGAGAAATTCTAGTTCAAATATTGATTTCTTCTTCTCTGTGTCGGTTAATCTGCGGCTCGCGAAGGCAACAGGGTGGCGTGAGCTTCCGTCTTCCGAATCTTGCCAAATGCTGGCTGCGAGGCCAATTGTAGACGCATCGGTGATGAAGTAGGTCTTCTTGTTTTGAGAATACGGTTTGAGAACGGGAGAACTGAGAATTTTATCCTTTAGTTCATCGAACTCTTTCTGGTGCTGCTCTGTCCACGTGAACGGAACGTTCTTTTTCAAAAGTTTATATATGTTATCCGCTAAAAATGAGAATCCGGACACATATTTCCTAATGTAAGAACAAAGTGCTAAGAAGCTCTTCACGTGTTTCTTATTGTTAGGTGTTGGAAAATTCTTGATTGAATTAATGATTTTGTCGGAAATTTTCATCCCTTTCGCAGAAAGAAGATGTCGCAAAACGATGGTTTCTGAAAATGCGAACTTACATTTCTTTATTCCAACTGTCATGTTTGCTTTCCTAATCCTATCAAATATTTGTTGAATTAGGGAGAAATTCTCTTCAAAAGTGGAAGTTGCTATGCACAAATCATCTAAGTAGGTGGCTACTTGATTGTCGGGAAGACCACTAAATACTATGTCCATTTGTCTATTCATAAAACTACTGGATGTCTTCATGCCCATAGGTAAACATTTATAACGGAATGAACCACAACCTGGAATTGCGAAGCTCGTAACTGGACGTGATTCTTCTGATATTGGAATTTGAAAATAAGCTTGAGCCATGTCCAATGTAGTGTAAAGAAATTTGCCCGCAAGACGTGCTAAAATGTCATTGCAATCTGGAGTGGGGTATGAAACATTGTATATTACTTTATTAATTTCTGAAAAGTCTGAAACTAGTCTGTAGGTTCCATTTGGTTTCTTAACTAAGAATATGCGATGACGAAATGGTGAGTTTTCACAAGGTTCAATGATCTGTTGTTCTTGAAGTCTTGTTATTTCATTTTTCATTTTTTCCCTTAAATTGATGGGTATGGGAATTTGCCTAGCAAATGGAGGAACACATTCAGCAACATCTATGTGTGCTTCCATTGCGTTTGTTTTAGAAAAGCACTCAGGATTCCAATAC
This sequence comes from Lepisma saccharinum, assembly GCF_977018435.1. Classification (NCBI taxonomy): domain Eukaryota; kingdom Metazoa; phylum Arthropoda; class Insecta; order Zygentoma; family Lepismatidae; genus Lepisma; species Lepisma saccharinum. The sequence goes on from NC_139255.1 coordinate 14,273,639, forward strand.
ATGATATCTGCATAATTGTAAACTAAATTTTGAATTTTGAGCTTTTGGTCTTCTGTTAGTTCTGGATTTATATCAATTTGTTTAACGTCATAAAATTTCCTATGTTTAGTGAGTCGTTTTAAGGTTTCCTGGTCTAAATTTGCATCACCTTGCTCGAATGAATGATGTACTTTATGACCACTATTTGCATTCGCATTGACGTTCGTGTCATAAATTTCAGAAATTATTTGGTTACTTCCTGCTGAACCAATTGGAGTGTTTTTCTGTATTACTAACGGATGATTTTTTGTGTTTGTTAGCAAAATGTGGGGTTCTTCTTCATTAACCAATGCATAAGGTGCTAAAACATCTAATGAGTCCAACAATTCTTTATTCGGTTCAAATGTGTTATATTTAGTCCCAATCTGGATGTTTTCTAGCCGTAGTTTTACATAAGTTGAGGATTTCGGTTTTAATGTTATTTTATGTTTTGCTACAAATGTTGAACTTTGATTTAAATCTAACATTTGAAATATTTGATCAGGAATGGTGTGTACTTTGCTTTCGTCACTGGAAAATTTTCATTTTGGTGAATACCCTAATCTCTGCAATGAGATCGTATTATCTCCTAACGATATATTTGCTTTATGTAGATTTAAAAAATCTGTGCCCAAAATTGCATACGGGAATTTTGTATTAGCTATTCTGAACGCTATTCTGAACGCCCCTCCAGGGAACGCCGCCTTAAAGTAGCACTGACCGTGCGGGCGGAGGGGTTTGCGTGCTTTGTTGAGGCTGAGAGCTATGCCAGCGGTAGATTTTCTACCAGCAGGGTCACCCATGCTGGACAGGTCTCAGAAGAGAAGCCAGACTAAGGCGTTCTGCAACGTCCCATCTTACCTAGTATATCCTATCCCAATATTCCTACCCAGTCCCAAACAAACAAATGCGAACATCTGCATCTGTGTCCCACATTGTGGAGTGGCAAGTGCCAAGGCCTAAAGATGGCAGCCCCATCATGGCACTCGGGGTCAGAGGGCCAATAACCCACTACCCTTAAAATAGATTATTAAAGAAACCAAACGAGGAAATAGCCGGACGGACAAACTGTTGACGACCTTTGGACTTAAAAAGAAAACTGTAGTAGGGTTTTGGAATGTTAGAACATTATATGAGGCAGGAAAATTGCAACAAGTAGAAGCAGAAATGGAGAAATATAAGTTGGACATCCTGGGAATGAGCGAAGTGCGTTGGAATGAATTTGGAGAAATGAAAACATCTAGTGGTATGACATTCCTCTATTCAGGTAGACCAAATGAAGATGATGAACATCGTAATGGAGTAGGCATACTCGTAAACAAGAAGACTGCTCGAAGTATATTGGACTGGAAGCCTGTATCTGAACGAATAATTATGGTCAGATTACAGGCAAAGGTTAGAAATTTGAGCATCATACAATGCTATGCACCTACAAACCAAGCAGAAATAGAAGAAAAGCAAGAGTTCTACAAGGAATTACAAGACACTATAAATAGGGTTAAGAAGAAAGATGTTATTATTGTAATGGGCGATTTAAATGCTAAAATTGGCTCAGAAAATGTTGGACTGGAGCAAGTGATTGGCAAGCATGGTCTAGGTGATAGAAATGAAAATGGGGAAATGTTTGTAGATTGGTGTGCCTCAAATGAAATGACTATTGGAGGTACACTATTTGCACATAAAAATATACATAAGATCTCTTGGGTATCCCCAGATCATAGAACTCAAAATCAGATTGATCATATAGCTATAAGTAGGAAATGGAGAACATCTTTATTAGATGTGAGAAGTAAACGTGGAGCAGACATTAGCAGTGATCATCATCTTATGGTAGCCAGTTTTAGGGTAAAAATTATGGCCGCAAAGGAGAAATTTAATAAACAAAGCACAAAGTTTGATATTGGAAAACTACAGAATAATAGTGTAAAACAGGACTTCAAGTTGCAACTTCAAAACAAATATCAAGAACTAGGGGAGCTGGATGGTGATGAGGTGGAACAACACTGGGAAAAGGTGAAAAATACATTTACAACGGTATCAAAAGAAGTTTTGGGATATAGAAACCCTAAGAGAAAGAACTGGATGTTAGAGGAAACTTGGAGGAAAATAGAAGAAAGGAAACACATTAAGCAGAAGATTAATATGTGTAAAACTAGGAAAAAGAAAGCCGAATTACAAGAAGAATATAGGAAAAAAGATCATGAAGTGAAATATAGTGCGCGAGCTGACCGTAGAAAATGGACCAGTGAGTTAGCCGGGAAGGCAGAAAAAGCAGTAAATGAGGGAAATATGAAGGAAGTATACCAAATTACAAAGATCTTGTCTCAAAAGAAAACCATACGGAATCGCCCAGTGAGAAATAGAGATGGAGTACTCCTTACGAATAAGGAAAATCAGCTCAATAGATGGAAAGAACATTTTTCAGAAGTATTAAACCAAACCATAGAAGGGGCAGAAGATTTGCTTGAAATACCGGAAGAAATGCCAGAATATGAAATAGAAGATGAAATAACTACTAAAGAACCAACAAAAGAAGAAATTAAAAAAGCATTGAGAGAACAAAAGAGTGGTAAAGCACCTGGAATTGATAACATTCCACCAGAAATTCTTAAGGAAGACATGGAGATGACAATAGAAATATTACAACCACTTTTTGCAAAAATATGGAAAACAAAATCAATACCAGAAGATTGGAAAAGAGGTCTACTAGTAAAAATACCTAAGAAGGGAGATATTACTAACTGCAATAACTGGAGAGGCATAACACTACTTTCTGTTCCTAGTAAAGTTCTAAGTAGAATTCTTTTAAACCGAATTAAAGGATGTGTTGAGAAAAAGATCCGGAGAGAACAAGCAGGCTTTCGAAGCAACCGTTCCTGTATAGATCAGATAAATACACTGCGTATTATTATAGAACAGAGTATGGAATACTTCTCTAATATGTACCTTATATTTGTGGACTTCCAGAAAGCTTTTGACTCTGTAAATAGAATGAAAATGTGGACAATTGTAAAAGAATATGGCATTCCAGCACATATGATTGATCTTATCAAAAACTCCTATGATGGCTCCACATGCCAAGTTGTGCATGAGGGGATACTTACGGATCCAATACCAGTTATTTCAGGAGTAAGGCAAGGATGTATTTTGTCACCAACAATATTTCTGATGGTAATTGATAAAGTAATGAAGAGGGTAACGGAAGGAAAAAGGAGAGGTATAAATTGGAGTCTCACCCAACAGCTAGAAGACTTGTGTTTTGCAGATGATGTTTGTCTGCTGTCTCACACATACCGTAATATGGAAAAGAAATTAGAAGATTTGGATAAGGAAGGGAAAAGAGTTGGTTTAAAGATAAATAGTACAAAGACGAAATCATTAAGAACAAATGTAAAAAAGATGGAAAATTTCCACTTGAATGAGGAAAATATTGAAGAGGTTAAGGAGTTTACATATCTGGGGAGTTTGGTGGCAAATACAGGGGGAGCAGAAGATGATGTTAGATCAAGAATTAGGAAAGCAAATGTGGCATTTATTCAGCTATATAAAGTTTGGAAAGCCAGAGAAATTTCAATAAGAACCAAGCTGCGAATTTTTAGAACTAATGTGAAGTCAGTTCTCCTTTATGGATGTGAAACTTGGAAAGTAACAAAGAAAATTGTTAAAGACCTACAGACATTCATAAACAGATGCCTAAGGAAACTTCTGGGAATATATTGGCCAGATATTATCTCAAATGAAGATCTATGGAAACGTACACAAGAGGAACCGTTGGCAATACAGATCAAAAGAAGAAAGTGGAAGTGGATTGGCCACACATTGAGGAAAGATCCATCGGCAATAGAGAGACAAGCATTGAGCTGGAATCCACAAGGACAACGTAGGAGAGGAAGGCCAAGAATGAGTTGGAGAAGGACAATAGAGCAAGAAATATGGGAAGCAGGAAAGACCTGGAACGAGATAAGGAAGATGGCTGGAAACAGAGTCCGTTGGCGATGCTTCGTTGAGGCCCTATGCTCCGTAGCGGAGTAACAGGAAATAAGTCAAGTAAGTAAGTCAAGTATTCTGAACGGGTGACAGTAAAATTTCCCACCGATTCGGAATCGTATGAAGGCAATTTGTCTGACAGTTATGGAATTTCCACTTATTCCTGCTATGGTTGAATTTATGTTTATTCTTTTTGCATTTGTTGGAACCAAGTTATCATTTATTATACTACAATTTGCACCTATGTCTACTAGTACTTTACAAGGTTTCCTATTTACTGTTGCTTCTAGAAAACTAAGATTATTCTGTTTAATTATGGGAACTGTATGTGAACTTTTCCCCTGACGACCGTTCCCACGTTCATAGGGTTTCAATAGTTTAAAGAGGCATTAGGTGATTGTTGTTCCGATGTACCTGTCTGATTGTAATATACTTGTTGATTATATTGCTGGGCTGTATGTTGTTCACGTTGAGGGCAACAGTTTTCACAAGGTTGCCATCTCTGAGCTTGTTGCGGGTGTTGTCTCTGGAATGGCCTATAACCTCCTCTACGGTAATTTGAACGTCCCCTGTTCCCACGTTGGTAACCATTGTTTGAATTATTTGATCTATAAAAATTGTTACTTCTTTGGGAATGTGAACCATTGCTACCGTTATATCTTTGGCGTGCAGGAAATCTATTATTAGTTCTAGTAGGCTGTGATCTATTTCTGAACGTTTGTGCACTATTCTGAAAATGATTAATTTGGAGTTCATTCATTTTAATTTCCAAATCTTTTAATTGATCTTGTGTTACAAAGTTTTTTTCTGTTTGCAGTTGACTGTTTATTTCCTGTTGATTATTTGAGCTAGTTTGAGGTTCTTTTATGGGAGGTTGGGTTACTATGTTTTGCAATCCTATCTGATTTGTTGATGCAACTAGACCTTGGGTGTATTTAAGCGCCGCTAATTCCCTAGCTTCTCTGTACGCTTGCTCTTCCAAAAGGGTTTGTTTTCTTTGCAAGTTGTTGATGAACCGTAGAAGTTCATTCACCGAATTAAAATTCTTGTCGGAAGCTACCTGAAGGTACTGCGTACGTAGTCCCCTCACAATGTAATATATTACCTGATCCACGGATGCTTGGGGGAGATATTTCTGAATCAAGGCATGCTTACGCAAGATGTAAGCTTGCGGGGTTTCCTGAATTTGTTGGACTTGTTCCTTTAAGAAATCTTCAACCAGGAGAGGTTGACCAATGTCCCTAAAAGTGTTGGTAATTTCTGTTTTGAGCGTTTGATACTCCTTATTTGCATAATCTGGTTGAGATTTTATTCCCGTTATTAAATCTAAAGCGATTCCAGTGAGGAATAAACGCAAGAAATCTTTTCTTTTTGCAGGGGTCCAAGTTAATGCATCCGCCATATTTTCAAAAGTTGTGAAAAATTGATCAACTTCTAAGGGTTTTGCCCCTGAAAACTTTTCCGGTTGAATAAAATTTGGTATGTTCAATGCCATGACTTCAGTATTCTTGACAACGGTGGAAGGAATAATGGCAACACAGTCCGTGGAATGTGCAGTGTTAGTGGAAAACTGCTGTATGTATCGCGACCTTGCCCTGGTGACTGGACGAGACGGTGAAATCGGAACCGTTTGTTCCGCCAGCTGTTGAATCCTCGTTAAAGATAAGTCGAATTCGTGTTCATTTTTCCTTAGCATTCCTAACCCGCGTTTTGAAGCACATATTTCCTATAAGGAACACGCACCTACAACTAAAAGTTACAAAAAAAGGCCCGTACCTCTACCATGTTTCCTCCTTCCCTTATTTCATTATTTTATTACCGGGGTGTAAGTAAGAAAAGGTACTAGCGAGAGGTTTAGTAACAAGGCTCAGACCATTCTATGTTCGGAGAGGCGCCTCCGTCCTCCAGGTACATACCTGCGCTGTCTTCCTCGATGTACACACACCAAAACCAAATCCAATACTGATTCCGAAATTCCCTTCCGATCTTCTCAGATCGGTTCGGTTGCTTCGCTATACAAATTCCAATACCTGTCGATTCATATCCGTCTGTCAGGCTGGTACCTTTCCACGGACGAGGCAAGTAATGGAATTTGTAAGGTCTGCATTCTAAACCGACGAGAACATCCTGTCTCCGTAATGTTTCGTTTCAAGTACACCTTCTAATTTTTACCTACAAGTCAACAATATTATAAAGCATAGTACATTTCACAGTTTAAAGTAGAAAACGGTGTTTGATTTATTGTGGCACTTACAGCGTTTACCATATTTAGTATTCAGTTCTGTTGATTGTAGAACACTAAGATTTTTTGTACGTGAAACACAATAAACATATTGATTTTAATTGCTATATTATCATTCAAAAAACATATCAATGCTAGAATTGGATACGTTGCTGCTGTTTGGAAGGAATACTGAAATGATAGTTCGACAGCTTCAATGAGCAAAAAACAAAATAAATTTTAGGGTGTGATCCAACATTACATTTTGCACACACTGTGCACTAATTAAGGGGGCGGGTCGTTGCCTCCCCAGTATTTGCCACCTTTGCACTATGCAAAACCTTATGTACCAAGGGAAAGTAAACTGTCCTTGCCCCAACAGTTTTGGAACCTTGTCCCCCTCAGTTTGGAACAATCGCCACCACCGACTGCACATTTTCCGCACTGCCCACACCCATTCTGACTATGTTCCTCATGGACTAGATGATCTCGGCCATAAAAAAAAAAGTTACCAATTCTTTCATGGTTCACATTACACACACTACCAGCCCAATGATGGCTGGATTTGGTTTATTTTATGTCGTATTTCGGCCACTTTTGGCTAATGGCGAAAATAAGCATGATGTGATGAAATTGATGAAGGGATACTCACAAAGAACAAACATGACCATGTCGGGATTCGAACCCAGGACCCATGGTGTCGTAGCGCACTGTGTTAACTGCTCTGATATGGAGGTCGGCATAGAACCATCAATTGCACCAGAAAACAGAATCATTAAACTTATGTGACGTTTATGACTGTTGCATTGAAGCCCCAATTCACTTTTTGCTTGGTTCTTTAAACATTTTGGCACGCTATACAGGTTTTTACGTTTTTGATGTAAACGACTTAATATCACTTTCATTGTATAAATGTAGAACATCAATATTTATATATCTCATTCTCTGCATTTCTCTACCTATTTCTATATTCACCCCTTCCATGTCTATCTCTTTCTCTCTCTCAGTGTGTTTGGCACTCTAACTCTCTGTTTCCTTCTCCATCAGTGTGACCCTCTCTGACTTTATTACCACTGACTCTGTCTATTTTCCTGTCTGTTCTCTCCCTCTCTCTATCTCTCCCTCTCTCTTTGTGTGTGTCATTTTCTAAATCTACAATTATCTCTTTCTACTTCTCATTACTTTCTCTCCCTCTCTCTCTCTCTCTCTATATATATATATATATATCTTCTATGTCTATCTCTCTTCATGTCCGTTTTTTCTCTCTGTATCTCCCTTCCCTCTCTATATCTTTTATCTCTCATCTCTCTCTTTATTTCTCAGCGCGTTCGTGTTCCTTTCTTTCTTTCTTTTTCTCTCTCCTTATCTCTGCAGGTCTGGTCTGTCCTTCTGTGTCTTTTACACTCTTACGTCTGCTTGTCTATATTTCTGTCTTTCTCTCAATCTGTCTTATTTGCTCTCTGTAGCCAACCTCAGTGGTTGAATGGTTAGCATAGCGTGCTACATCACCAGGAATTTCTGGTTCGTATCCAGCCTTGGAATAGATGTTATCGTGAATGTCCATTCATTAGTTTCACCATATCATCGCTCATCCTCTATCTCAATGTTGTCGTCTCTCTTACAGTATATTTGTGTATTATTATGTACTTTTTCTGCTGACAACAACATTTAAAGCCTTATTATCCCATTCATACACAAAAAACACATAACATATAATTACACGTTGACAAAAAAGAGCATAGAAATTTGTAAAACCTTCAATTAAACACATAAACGAAACCTAAACTAACATAAAAATAATAAAATATAAAGGCGATCAACGTTGAATTTTATTAAAAGAGATAACCAAGAAATTTAATTATATAGGTGCTAATCTCTTAGAGTGGGTTAGAGCGTATACTGCTCTGTAAAATTTTCTTGAACTCCATCTAATTTAGCAAGTATCAAAATGCAGATAGTTCAATGGAATTGATTTTAACTTTCAGACACTTGTGAGCATTCAATATTCGAAACCTCTTCAATATCTCTGTAGAACCAGATGGTTTAATGGAGCAGAGCTGCTGCGTGATTGCAGAGAAAATTATCATGCAGAGGGAGAAGACTCATCTCGCTCCATAAATTAGAATTCCGCAAACCAAGACGCTGTAAGGGGCGTAGTCGTCCTGACACGGATCCAAGGAGCCTGTACATCTGGTAGCAGGTGGTTTCTAACACAAGACGCTGAGACACAATATGGCGTTAACAGTTTCCCCTTAAAGAGGTTTTCTCGGATATCTTTCCGGCTCTCACTGCCTACATGATGGTTCAGTAACTAAGGACTCCACGGAGCCCGCTTCCCGATAACAAAAAGAAGAGCGGATTGGAGATATTGCAGGATATCTAATTTCTAACTCCCGCAAGAGATCATGAAATTTGACTCGGAAATGATAATGGACTTTTGAACGCTAGCAATGTCGAGGAAAATTTGTTAACCTTACCTTGGAGGGGCTCAAAGGCTCACACTTTTCTTTATCACTAAAATTCAAAGAATCATTTTGTTATTGAATCAATGTTTTCGTTGTTCATTACATATATGCAGTTATTTATTAATTATAGATAATTACGAAAATAGCCATCATCAATAAGAAATATTGATTTTGAGTTGAGTTATTTTTTTAAAGTCCTTTTTGTGCACAGTAAGGCTAATCGGGACTGGACCTACAGCTTAAAGTGAGATCCTACATACTATGTGACTCCACCGGTTATCAAACACTGGAGCCCTTGATTACAAGGCGACCACACTAATAAGGAATAACAACCAATTATTGCATGAGTGTCACACACATAATTTACCATTCACTATAACTCACAAAAAAATTATAACAATTTTTTAATTAATGCTTTTATATTTGTAGAAGTGCAGTTGTTCAATAATTATAATGAGTCAAAAAAATGCAAATCATTACTACCCAATTGTGTACACTCTTGATGTGTCGAATGACACGCATTCATAGATGGCAACTGATATGCCCATATATTGCATTTTGTCTCGAACAATAGGAAAATAGAAATATTGGGGCACCCTAAGGAACAATGTAATTTATTTCCAATATTTTATAAAAAATCACGGTTGAAAAATAAAAGAAATAGAAATCGTGGGCCCGTCGGGAAAGCTAGGGTTAAGCCAGTGGTTTGAACTGAGAAGATAGGGGTTCAGTGTGCAGCTTCACTCTTACAACACGTTATTTAAAGTGGGTCTGGTGCAAGGCACACCCAGCTTGCAACAGTCGCCAAAACTAAATGTTTTGATCTCTAAAGCTGTCTCTCCTCCTAACAATTCCTGACCTACAATTCCTTTTAGGCATGCTAAGGAACAGGCGGTTAGGTTTAGAGCTCTTAGCATTTAGATATTTAGATTTGGCGTTTGTTGCTAGCTGGGTGTGCCCCGCAAAAGACCCATTTAAGAATGGATTTTTGAAGGTTAACAATGCCTCAGAAAGTTTGTTTTCTGGTCAATTGTCTAAACAGAGGCTATCCGATACTGTTTAGCGTTTCTCTTCAATCGCATTAGGTTAGAATAGTTTTTTGAACGCTAGTAAGTTTCTGGAAAGTTGTTTTCATATCAATATTTTCAACAGAGGCTAATTGATATTAGTTAAACGTGTAACGTCGTTCATCGTGCTTCACGCAATAACGCTGGACATTTCTAGGAAAACCTTTTTTGTTTCAACAGAGGCTATTACATACTGTTTCTTTAACTTAACGTTATATTTTAATGAATTTTTGAACGCTAGTAATGGCTAGGAAAGTTTGTTTTCAATTCAGAAGTTTGAACTTAATAGATACGGTTACAGTGTGAAAAATCACTCTTACCACACAATATTTTATAATAGATTTATGAACATTAGCAGCACCTAGGAATGTTTGTTTTCAGGTCAATTCTTTCAAAAAAAAAGTCTATACGGTTTTAGTGCGTAGCGTTTCTCTTGTATCGGAATGGAGTTTTGAACTCTACTAATGACCATAAGTCCCGTTTTTACTGGAACATTCCCGTTACAGAGGCTTGTCCCATATTATTAAAAGCCACTATTTATCCCGTTTAATAAAATTCTAAGAGTTACCATAAAAGCCAAATCTTAATCTTAGAGATATTTCATACTAACAAAATGGTGATAGAATATTTAATGTCGAGTCATGTAAACACCGTGACGAAACAACTGCACTACGTTTCAAGCACTTCGTACCAAACAAAATGTTCCATCGCTCTTACCACACGTTATTTTATTGGCGTAGAGAATATTGGAGCAGAGAGCAGATTACTGTTTATGTTAGTTGCATCTGGAGTTGTATCGCTTTGTGAATGAATAAGCATGGCCAAGCATGCTTAGAAAAATTACTTTTCACAGACGCATGCCAGCTGCCACAGATAACAAAGGCAGTTTGTGGGTAAGAGGAATGATAACAGTTGGATCTGCACGTTCCTAACTGCAACAGTTTTAGAGTTATGTCGCGATAACGTTAAGGAAACTCACAATGACGCTTTATTGCTTGAACTGGGACTAAATTTCACCTATTTTCGTTGAATTGTAATCAATCTTCCAGGTTATGCACTAGAAATCACTTAAGGCTGTACGGAAAGTTCGCGCTTTCTCTATTTCAATCTTATAACTTCACAAAAATTGTAGTTCTAATGTAGGAATTGTCCACTTTACCCTGTGCACAAACGTAGGTGTAAAACAGGTCGACAGATATTGGCATAAAACATAAACATTTCTTTAAGGAGTAAAGTTGAGATAATAGTGAAGTTAGGTATCGAACGCTCAGCATCTTCCATAGAACGTACTTAATCATTAACCATAAAGACCACCATCCCTTTAGTCCCTGAAAGTGAGAATGAGGATACTTTCGAAAACTAGGACTTTCTGCAGAACTCATCCAGTCAATTACTCCAAAAAAAACTCTTCATTTCGTGTCATTCTATAGAATGAAGGGATCTGAACCAGTTAATTGATGGGGTGATGTAAACTACTCATCATTCATCCTCTTGATGAGACCACTCGTCATTGACATGACGAGTTATTGCTTGGCATGCGAAAGGTACAAATTACACAAAGGAATTAAACTACTGAAAGGACAATGGTAACTCGTTGGATTTTGTGAACCGTTGAACCTGTATCATGGCTGGGTGTAGGATAATTACCTGTCTAACTGAAGTCTTTAGCTGAATGAAAATAGCGAAGTCCTCTGTAAGCTTCTCTCTAATGCTGACCAAAGCGTGCTTCCACTATCGACCTCCTGCCTTGCTGACCACCTCTCTCCACCAACTCAATTCCCAAAGTCCAGACACTTCCCAGCTTGTCTCACCTCTATATTCCCTGGCCATCGAGCTCTTCCTCGATGCCGAATCGCCGAATCGTGTTTATTATAATTGCTACCATGCAAACCGCTGACACCAAACCCAGAAGTATTACCTGTTTCCTGAATGCTCAGGAGGTTTGCATGGCACAACACAATGCATTGTAAACATGCCTAAGAGGCTTGAGACAGCTGAGAAAAACAAGTGAATGCCCTGGTCAACATGAAGCGTTCAGAGAGACTTAATAAAATAAACATACAATCCTAGGGATTGATACGTTCGCCCCGACTAGGAAAAATTTTCTCCTTTGAAAATTTAAAAGTCAAATCGCAAAGCTTGACATGACTCAGGTTCGTCAATTCCATATATTTTCTTAAAAAACCAAATATACAGAAGAAATCCACCAAAACATAACTTTCTCTTGTTTGCCGTAGCCTGAAGGAAAGAAAATTTTATTCCCTAAACTTTATAATGAATAATACCCTTAATACTAACAAATTCGTATGTTTATACGATGTAAAAACAATAATATATAATATTATAAGACTAGAAATCACACAAGTTCGTGTCGTTAAGCGAAAAAACTCTTAATGTACCACATTTTGTGCGTACGTAAAGTTTATTATGTAGAATTGCTCATCCACCTGCTCCTAGTCAAGAGTCTGTGATGGCTCGCCAAGCAGTTTCCACTCTGTGTTACCCGCGAGGCCAACGGCTGGAGCGTCTTTGCAAGATAGAACGGAATTCACAATGTTTGTTTATATTGCCCCTCGATATAAACTCTTCAAAACCTTAAAAAGGTGCACAAGTAAGTACACGTAAGTAGGCATGTAAAACGTTTGTCACATCTCACTGTTTTTTCTGTGTGAAAACCTGATTATATCAAAGTGTAGTATGTTGTACGAACTACGTAGCCAATGCACTCCTAAAATCGTTGAATATATGAATTCGCACGGCTATGTTGCACATTCCAATGTTGTATTATACAATATTCAATGCATATAGTGAGTTACACTGAAAACTGTCGCCGGTAAAAACTTAATTATAGCGTTCAATTTTCTTTTCTACGTTAAACTGTACACTGTATACATATATCTGGCTTGGTGATTACCTTTGTATGACTGCACACACAAAAAAAAATAATAATCTTGCAAGTATCTTACCAACTGTCTACTCTGATTATAAATATCAGAAAATGTTCTGTGAACAAATGTGTCGCTTTCGATATACCATGTTGGTGAGAAAAAAAAATATATATAACGATAATAACTGCATGCGACAAACATATGCATAAAATATTATCACTAAAGCATGCTTTCTAAAATGTTCGAAAGTGCTGTAATTATGTTTTTTGTATTGCTTGCATGTCCGTTTATTATTCGAAGTGCAAAATTTCATCGTAAAAAAAATTATGCACTAATTGATGCACTGGTCAATTGACACCACTGGCGCTTGTCGCTTCCTTGTAATATAATGTAAACTTGAATGCATATAAAACTGGTTCTCATGCATGGTACAAAACTGAAAATGTGTATAAGGGCTATGGAAAAGTATTGTTTCCCATAATGCATGTTAAATGACCAAATAGATACACATGATAGGAGCTCGCATGTGTATGTGTAGAAACACTGTAGCACAATTCTGTAATTGTTTGTGACCGGAACTGCTGTTTGTAAAAAGTACGTTTTCTCTGCTTCTTAATCTTTCTGGATTGCTTGTCGTCTTGACTGCATGGGGGCAATGTAAAAAATGTGGTAAATTACCCGTAGAACTTGGGAAATGGGGAAAAGTTGTTGTTTGAACTGCAAACAGTGTGGAGGGAAATTGTATCTAGCTCCATCACTAGGTGTCGTTGATAGTGTATAGTCCGCTATACTGGGAAATGTATGGTTGACTACATCCTTCCTGTAGTCTCCGTGTAGTAATAATTAGAAATGTCTGCATGTCTCCCTCAAATTGGTGGTGACGAGTCTCTCCTTGAAATAGTAATTAAAAATGTCTGCATGTCTCCCTCGTAGAATGATACTCAGTCTTTCTGCCTGGTAATAATAGACTGCCTGCGGATGTCCGTCATGAAAAATGCCCATGGATGGTGTAGGCATTGCTTGTCCATGGTGCTCCGTATAGACAGGTTAGGTTAAAAGGAAAATTATGACAAAGAAAGGAAATAGTGAAGGATAGGAAATATATAATTCAAGTTCATGCAAGTACCCAACACCAACTAATTTCCACTGCCTTTTCTTTAAAATCAAATTAAATTGTCTCATCAAAATAAAATAAATTAAATAAATAAATAAAAATAATTGCCATAACTCTTTGAAAATAAATAAGGAAAATTTAAATAAAATATCCAACTGTAATTAAAATATTAATGTCCATGATTAATGTGTTGCCATAACCTATTAATTATTACTGCACTGCTCTAAATTAATCTGTTTCGCAAGCTGATGATGCTTATAAAAATAATATCCTAGGGTTGCGGTTAATAACACATTCCAAATAACAAAAACTAATATAGACATAGGCAAAGGGTTTAAAACTAATTCCTGAAATGAGATGTTCTTACTAATTGATTGATTAAGTTGTTTTAAAGCAAGTTCAAGCGGAGTCCATTGGGGAATAGTGAAATCGGATAAATTCTTGGGAATATTAGGTAGTAACTCAATTTCCTGCATTTTGACTTGTTCGAAAGCTAAAATTCTTGTATGTAAAATTTGTTGATCCACAATAATTTGCGAAAATTCCTGATAATTTAAAAATAGAGATTCCCCTTCGTTAAGCTGAATTGATCTGTGCGTATTCAAATTATTATTCAAATTCTGAATAACAATAAATTGACCTGAGCCTGATATTAAAATACCATTGCGTGTTCTAATAAACTGAAATAATTTATTGTCAGTAATAGATTTCACTTCAAAATTACAAAATGTAGAATTAATAAACAAAGGTAAGTGTTGCAAGCATGTTCTAAATTCTGTTGAAATTCAAAAAAATTATTATGGTGTAAACCCTAAAAATAAATATATAAAATTTGTGTTGCGCAAAGCAAGCTATTAGTATCCTAAGATGTTGCTTTGACAAGCCTCTAATGGCCTCCTAATAAACAATAGGCCGGTGCAATTTGCCGTGGTTCATTAATATGCAATGTAAGACAAAAAATTCAGTAAAAGCTACTTCTGAGTTTCGTTGAAACTCCAGGTGGTAACAAATAAAGCATCAGGGAATTAAAAAAGTGAAATTCAAATTTGAAACACAATAAAAATAATAAAAACTTTCTCAATTTCAAATTTTCTTTAAACAAAAGAAATTTATCCACTCAAAACTTCTTGAGTCCGCTGTATACCTCAAATCACTTGGTCGTGTAATCAGACCCGCCGCGGAAAAGTATACTTGACCCATATAAGAATGGTGTGTCAATTCCTTAGGTATGTTCAAACAAAATAGATAGAGAATAGTTATGCTATATATTACAATATAAATACAAATTACTAGTTATTACCTACTGTACTAACATTAACACGAAGTTAATCAGTAAGAAGTAATGAATTTATTGCTGCATTGTCGAATAAGGTGCAAATTGGGTAAGTAAACTAAATTTCCTAATAATAAATATGAATAATAATAATAATTCTCAAATTATAACATTTGTGGTAAACCACTCTGTTTAAATTTGACTAGGCTAACGATGCCATGGCGACTTTTGCTGCACATGCCTGTGCCAATCACCGAGGCTTAGCCTGGCATGTTGCTAATAATCTTGATTACTCTAAGTGCATAAAGTGCTAAAATTGCCCTTTTGTAAAATTTCCCTGATTTTATCAAAATTTCGTTTGACTTTATCCTGAATTAAACCAACTGTACGTCGATTTCCCAAAAAATTTACTTACTATAAATATCTCTATGAAAAACGGGAAAATTTTGCGAGAAAAACGCAAAAAATTCGTCTTGTTGTTCCTTTGAAAATTATTGGTCGTGATTAGTCTGAAGTGCATAAATGCGACGTTTTACGGAAAAATTTATCTATATAGAACAAAATATCCCTAATATTGTTTACATGAACTTCTATCGTAAAAATCAAATTCTGATGGCTATATGCGTAACTAAACTGATCCCATAAAATTTTAATGGACGACCGCCCCTGGTTGGTGTAATCTCCATGCTAAGTGTTTTCTAAGCTTCCAGCGTGTTCAAAGTACTCGGGAGAGAGCGTTCGTGCGGAGAAAGGAATTTGCTGACATCAGACATTCTAAATTGTGCAAAGTTGCATTAGTGGTCGCTGGACGCAACTGAAAATTTCTCTATGGCGACAACGAGAGCTCTTGCAAGTTCGCTGCCGTGATCGGCGACTTCGGGTACGTTCGGATGCCGTCGGAGAGGTGGAGGGGAAAAATCGCTGCTTCGGGCAGCGAGCAAAGGAAAGGAGAAAGAAAATGCAAGGCGATGGTTCGCTGATACATTGAATGACGCGTAAAAGTTTACAAAACTTTAACTTACTACGAACAAAGTCTAGTAAACGCTGCGGGAGTTCGAAATAAAGTCAAGGACTTTTGAAAATTACATCATAGGCGGAATGGAAAGGGAAAAAATATCGTCGCGCTTGCGACAGTGTCTTACTAGAACACTTCCGTGCACGTAATAACAACAGTTGGGAAGCTGTTAGCAAACTAAATGACTAATAAACCTTGCATAAAGTACAATTAAACGTAAAAAATGAATTATACTTAAAATTTGAAACGTAATTAATATAAAAATTCTAAGCGAACGTGAAGTGGTACAGAATATGGTCTGTAAACGATACAACAGGTTCGGGAATCTGATAATTTGGCTTACTTTCTGTTTTTAAAGTAACACTTGAAACTTTCTCGACTTTTACTGGTGACTGATTCGCAAATGACTCCTTAACTTTTACAACTGGCTGAACACAGGGTGAAATAGGCAATTCACTTTCCATTTTGCGACTGTTTTGAACATAATTAGGACCCTTGTTTACGGCAAATTTCTGAACTCTATCTTTAACGGATAAAATATTCTTCGGCAAATCTATACTGTCGTCTTTAGTGACTAAACTATTTCTGGATACATCTTGAACTTCTTCTTGTACCCTAGGTTGAATAATAACGGACTGAGGCAGTGGAGGTGGCAGTGGCGGATTTATTGTTTTCAATGGTACCACTTCAACAATCGGTGCAACATCATCGTAAATCTGATCAATGGACGGTGGATCATTATTAAGTTTGCTTAACTGTAACTCGTTGGTACACTCATGGTCATAAGTAATAGATTTCTTGCGGTGACATTGAAAATAACAGATTATGAAAATTATAAAAATACTAATAATAAATGTTGTTAATAATAAAATTGTAATTATATTATAAGGATAGTCAAAGGACTTGTTCAACAGATAAATAAAATTAGAAGCTTTTACGTATGGAAGAAATCCGTTTAAAATAACTAAAATTGCAATGATTTTCATGTTGCTTAGGCAATCAAAACAAACAGTTCTTCAAAGCTAATACGTACTTTAAGCCTGCCTAGTCTAATTAGTAAATATTTTAACTCAACTTTTAATTATTTCTGACTCTAGGCTCAAATTATCTGCGTAATTTATTTATTTAATATAATTTATTTATTCTTTAAATTTATTAGCACTGTTTAACTTATGTTATTTTAAATTTTACTGCAAACTTATCTTATTTAATTTCAGGTGTTATTTCTATTCTTAAATACTTAAAATCAATTAAACCGTACTAAGGTACAAGGTAAGGAACAAATTGAGACTGATTTACTCCTGACTACCTGAAATAAAATAATAATTATTATTTATGCGATCTTTAAATGCATTAAAATACTAACATCACTAAAACTTGAAGAATCTTTAATTCTCTCTACTCATTCTAAAATATGCTTAGCATATTATTGTGGCAAAGTTAAAAACTAAAAACGTTGTGGTTTAATCATTATCATTCTGCGATGGCAGAATGGATTTCCAGGATTATCGGTAGCTATCCAATATCCGAAGGAAAATACTTGTTAGTGGAGCGCAATAAAATCTTGACGTCGACGTCTACATATTCATATAATATAAATATTCTTAAATAAACTTTGCTAATATAATCATATACCTTCTTCTGAAAAGTAACTATAAAATTCTAGTGATATATCCGCTGAGCTAGTATTGTTACATACTGCAAAAAAAACTTTTGTGCCTAAAGCACATTATTAAATAATAAGTCTGCTTTTAATCTTTAATATTATTAGTGCTATTCTATGATAAATTATTATTATTATTATGTCATGCAAGTGAAATTAAAATGTTAAACCTGTTACTTATATGAATTTTCAATTTTAGTGACCATTATCCGTGCGTGAGTCCGCGTTGTCCTCTTGATGATCTTCATCTTCACCTGCCAAATTCTCTTCGCCTTCTCCGTCATCTGGCGCATAATATTTTTTGAGTCTCTGGACGGCAATAGAGTCCACTACTGTCTTTCCGCGCTTGTTTTGGAATTCCACCAGGTATGTATTCGGATTCTCTTCTCGAATAACTGTGGCTGGGCCTTTATAAATACCTGAAAAGCACCGTGCAGTTCCAATTTTCTGGGTGCTGTCAAAAATTAATACTTGATCGCCTGGCTGAAACTTGATCCGTTTCCTCTTCTGATCATAATATTTCTTCACTTCAACATGTCGTTTTGCTATGTTATCCGTAGCATTGGTTCTTGCTTTCTCCAATACTCGGAACCGTACATCATTCTCCACATTTTCACAGCTTGGTGTGTGTAATGCAAGCTACCAGGGCAAAGTAGGTTGGAATCCATGTACTAAAAAGAATGGGCTATACCGCAAATTCTGATTCCTCGTAGTATTATAACTAAATACACTTGGCTGTAAATATTGGACCCAATCAGTGTGTTTTGAGTTGACATAACACTTTATTATACTCTGTAAGACCCCGTGGTTACGTTCCGAAAGACCTATAGAGTTATGAAGACCTACTGGTGAAAACTTGATGGTTATTCCCAATTTATTGCCAAATTCCTGGAAAAGCTTATCCTGTGGGACTCCGAAGCGTAACACAATCTCTTCATACACAAATTCTGCTGCTGTACAGGCCGTACAATCTGCAACTGGTTTGGCTATTAAATAGCGCGTCCCAAAATCTGTTGCAGCAATTATGTATCGATGACGAAGATTGGATGAAGGAGGATATGGACCTGAAAAGTCCAGGCAAATCCGCTGAAATGGCTTCTGTGCGGGAAAAGTGCACAATTCTCCTGCTGGTAGACCTGGACGGCGTTTATTCTGCTGGCATGTTATACATTCCCTAATTTTCCTCTGTATAAATAACTTCATATTTGGAAAATAAATTCTTGGTAAGGCCACATTGTAACACTTGGTAAATCCAAGATGAGAACCTCCTATGGGTGAAGCGTGGAGTGTCTCAACGACAGAATCACGTAATGTCATTGGAATGCATAATAATTTCTTGGTAGTAGCTCCTAATTTCTGCTGTCTATACAATAATCCATCTTCCAACACATGATGATAGACCTGCCTCTGGATGTATGGAGGTAATGTTCCATCGTCCCTGTCTGGGTCCTCCAAAACTTTAATAATTGGGCCAAAAAATGAATCCTGTCTCTGATGTTCCGCGACATCTGTGGTTGCATCAAATAAAGTAAGTGTCCTGGGTTCGGGAATGTCCTCTTCAGTGTTGCCATCCTCTACGTTTTCTCCACATTCTCTGCTGAGGGGATCGGCGATGTTGTCCGTAGTTTTAACATGGATAGGAGTGAATGAAAAATCCTCCAAAAGGTTGCTCCATCGAAGAAGCTTTGAGCTCAAATTACGGGATGTCCTAATGTACGTAATTGCTTTGTTGTCCGTGTATAAATCAAAATGGCGCCCAACAAGATAAAATCTAAATGATTTGAAAGCATATAAAATTGCTGTTAATTCTTGCTCAATAACACTCAATCTTTTTTCAGTGTCGGTCAACGTTCTACTGCAGTACGCACATGGCAAGTACTCTCCTTCTGCATTGGGCTGCATTAATACGCCACTGACCGCATGAGATGAAGCATCGGTGAAAACTTTGGTGTTCTTCGCTGGATCGTAAGGTAACAAAACAGGTGCAGTAATTAGTGCTTCCTTTAATTTCTCAAATGCTGATTGTTGTTCAGGACCCCATGTAAATTTCTTGCCCTTACGAATTAAACCCTGTAATGGTGATGCAATATCAGAAAAATTCTTGACATATTTCCTCACGTAGCTGCAAAGACCTAAAAACATTTTAACCTTCTTCGTGGTGGTGGGAACCTTATAATTCTTAATGGATGACAGTATTCTATCACTTATACGATAGCCATATTTGCCCACATTGTGGCCCAAGGCAATTGTCTCATAATATCCAAATGAACATTTAGGTACAGCCAATTTCAATCCGGCAGATCGTAAACATTGAAACATTTTCTCTAAATTGACCAACATATCCTTAAATGTATTGGCAAAAACAAACATGTCATCGATATAAAAGGCAAAGTTATTGTCGTTCATCCCCGCTGTAGCGAGCTGAACACATAGGGTCATTGCCGCAGGAGAAGTCACATGTCCCATAGGTGTAAAATTCATCGCAAATTGTCCCCTGGCTGGTATAGTAAAGGCAGTGTACTGTTTTGATTGTTCTGCTAATGGTATTTGAAAAAAATCCTTGTTTCAAATCGGCACTACAGTAGTAGCTCTTACCGGTCATATTGTGCAATATTTCTGAAATGTTTCCAATTGAAACTGCGTCGAAAACAGACCTAGCATTAAGTAATCGGAAATCCTGCACCATGCGATAAGCTCCTGATTTCTTCTTGACAAGAAAAACTGGTGAATTGTAGGGTGATGTCGTAGGACTGATGACCCCTGCTTCTAGCAAGTTGTCAATTTGCTGGTTAATTTCCTTACGCAGGTGAACTGGTATAGGGTAAGCTGGGACGTGAAATTCCGAATCGTCCTTTAACTTTATACGATGCGTATAGTTAGTGGCACAACCAATGTCCTGCTCGGACCAAGAAAATACATCTACATACTGCTCTAATAATTGTCTAAGTTGCAACTTCTGATCGGGTTCTAATGCTGGATTAATGTCAAATTTAGTAATATCGTGCACTGGTTTTGTCACGGTGCCAGTCTCCTTAGTCACCATAACGTTAGGTCCTTCGTCATCTGCAATATGACGCGAAGCTGGTACTGGATTTTGCCATGCCTCTGCGGTACCTAAGCGTGCCCCTTTCCTAATTTTAATTTTGTAAGAATTTGGATTAGTAATCCAAATTAAAAATGACTCCGGATTTACAATGGCTCGAGGCACCATTAAGCCTGTGTCCATTTGAAACTGTAAATCTGGTTCCAAATAAGTTAAGTTTTGATTACTAGAATTTGTCAATTTGACAGGAATACACAAATGAGATCTAGGTTTGATTCAAAGGTTTTTCTGTGTTCCGTCCTTAACTGGTTCCGCGGAGGAGTACCAAATCTCCTCAATGTAAGTCGATTTTGATCAAAATCCAAATTTACCTTATGAGCTCTTAAAAAATCATTTCCTAGGATTGTCCCATGTTCAAAATTTGGAATCATCCGAAAAGGATGAGTAAAATTGCGGCCGTTTATTGCAAATGTTAATAAGACAATCTCTTTAATTTCAATTTGTTCTTTTGCTACTCCCCTTATGGCCGTATGAATTTTAAAACGTTTGGCGGTTGAAGGAATGCCTCGATCACTGGTGACGGATACTTGGCTTCCGGAATCCACAAGAAACCTCTGACGTTGTCCCCCTAACACTGCGTTAATGTAAATTAATTCCTCATAGGGGAAAGTAGAGACTGATATCTGTTTGCCAACGAAATCTGCACATACATCTCTTCTATGGGCAGTCACTGTTCGTTTAAAGCCTCCGTGTTCTGAAAACAAGTGGCTGCTGTGTGATTAGGGTAATTACAAATAGAGCAGCGTGGTCTCCCCCGTTGCTCTTCCCTGTTTTCCTGGTCTCGCCCTGCTGAAGACGAGGAACCCCGCGAGTTCTGTCCGCGGAAGTTTCCACGTCCTCGCCATTGTTGGGTATTACCATATCGCCTATTGCGATCTGAGTTGTTACCATTATTATTACGTCCATTCCTGTACCCCCTATTGTATTGTCGTCTATTATTATTACCCCGATAGGAGCCTCTATAATTATTACCTGACTGATAATTATCCTTATAATAAGGTTCTCTAAATTGTTTTGGAGTAGATGAGTCGGTGCCAGGGTTCTGTTTTTGATCCTCCATGCTATCCAATCTCAAAGTGAGACTGGCTAATCTCGCTTCCAGACCAGTTTCCTGAGCCTGGACTTGAGCTTTGGTATTTTGAGGATTATTAAATAATTTTAATTGCTCAACCTCCTTTTGCAATGCTTTGAATTTTGCCTCAATGTCTGAAGTGGGTCGCGATTGCGCAGACTCAGCAGCAGCCAGATTGTTACTCTGCAGTAAAATCTGCTGCTGTTGCGAAAGTGCTGATGTATTATGCAAAGGAGAGAATAAGCTATCTCTTTGATCTTCGTACCTCAGTTCTTTCAGCTTGCGCTGCCTCATCAAGAACTGAAGTTTTTCAAAGGATTTTAAATCCTTAAGTAACCCATGCACGGACTCATACTCTTTATGGTGGATATCTTTCATGTAATCCACCTGTAAGCCTAATATGATCTGTTTGATCTGTTGTTGAATACTCATTTTAGGGTCTGCCTTGAGTAGAAGTAATTGTTTGTCCCGAACATAATTCGTAACTGGCTCAGTTTCTTTGTGTAATCTATATCGAATTTGTTCCTCGATCTGGAGTTGATCCAAGGATCCTGTAAATTCGTCTTTAAATTTTTTTGTGTATCTCCTCGTAAGAAACTTCTTGATTTCCTGTACCATCTTTCCAGGTCTGGTACCATCGTAACGCTGGCCCGGCCAGAAGGGCTGGAAATAATTCCTGCTTACGGGCATTATTCCATCCATTTAATATGGCAAGGCTATCCACTTTATCTAAAAATGTTGATACATCCTCCCCGGCTATCCCCTGAAATGGGATACCCTCTAAAATAGTTGGGGGAACAAACTGCGACTGAGCCATCGTTGCGAATTGTGTTCGGTCTAAATCTCTAATATCCTGATCTTGTTGCTCTAATTGCTGTTCACCTTTCTGTTTTTCCAATAATTCTCGCTGAAGGCGTCTAGTTAAGATTGGGCTACGTTTAAACTTGGGGGTGGAACTTGCAGCTGGACCGCTGACATCTAAATTAAAACTTGTAGTCCCTCGTGCTATATCTAATAATTGATCTAATGTTTCGTCGAGTTCATCAGCAAGGTGAAAGCTCGAGATCTATCATGGCACAAGTTAATTCTTCTCCCCCCATAAATGCAAAAAGCTTTAAGCCCTATGTATTTTCAAAATTAATTTTGGCAAGGCTATACCAAAAAACTAAACAAATAAGCAAAATATTAGGGTGGGTTTGAATTTAAAACCATGTAACAAAATTTGGGGTGGGGTTGAATTTAAACTGGTTGTTGAAACCTCTTTTCTCATCGCATTTCCGAAAAAATGGATGAAAGCCCTAAGCACCTCCATCCACGTATCAAAATTTGGGGTGGGGCTAAATTTAATTAAAACTGGCTAACAATTTCTTTCCATTTCTGAAAAAAAAAATGAAAAGACCCGCTAATCTCCACCACGTGTCATTCTATAGAATGAAGGGATCTGAACCAGTTAATTGATGGGGTGATGTAAACTACTCATCATTCATCCTCTTGATGAGACCACTCGTCATTGACATGACGAGTTATTGCTTGGCATGCGAAAGGTACAAATTACACAAAGGAATTAAACTACTGAAAAGACAATGGTAACTCGTTGGATTTTGTGAACCGTTGAACCTGTATCATGGCTGGGTGTAGGATAATTACCTGTCTAACTGAAGTCTTTAGCTGAATGAAAATAGCGAAGTCCTCTGTAAGCTTCTCTCTAATGCTGACCAAAGCGTGCTTCCACTATCGACCTCCTGCCTTGCTGACCACCTCTCTCCACCAACTCAATTCCCAAAGTCCAGACACTTCCCAGCTTGTCTCACCTCTATATTCCCTGGCCATCGAGCTCTTCCTCGATGCCGAATCGCCGAATCGTGTTTATTATAATTGCTACCATGCAAACCGCTGACACCAAACCCAGAAGTATTACCTGTTTCCTGAATGCTCAGGAGGTTTGCATGGCACAACACAATGCATTGTAAACATGCCTAAGAGGCTTGAGACAGCTGAGAAAAACAAGTGAATGCCCTGGTCAACATGAAGCGTTCAGAGAGACTTAATAAAATAAACATACAATCCTAGGGATTGATACGATTTCAGTGTTTGTAGACGTGGTATACTACCTATCAAAAATTTGGAAATACCTGCAGAATTCACCTGGTTGAAAACGTCATAGAACCTTTTCACTTCAAGAGATGAAGATGAGGGAAAATTCAATGTCTTGTGCAGGACTTACCTGGTCGTTAACACCAGAATAAACCCTTCACTTTAGTCCCTTCAGACCAATTTGATTACCCAGAAAACATTACACATTAATAACACAGGCCTGCGAAATTGCAGTTGTTGAAAAATACAAGAGACGCGTACGTTGAGTTTTATGTTATTGGGTGTGCTGATTTCGAAAATGACCTCCATTTTTTTCCATCAAGTCAGGATTTTTTGTAAAATCGATATCGATATTTTTGCTAAAATCTTATGTAAAAAGGAATTTTCGCTAACAATTTTGCATGCAATATCTGGCAAGAGTGGTTTTGATCCATTTAAATCTATGTAAAATCGATGCTTGGTGATGCAAATTGATTTATTAGCAATTCATTTTATTTTGTATAGGTTTAAATGGAAGAAAACCACTATTGCCAGATCGCACGAGACACCTCTGCTCGAGAGAAAAACACAAAGTTCCCTGCGTTTACACTTTTAACATCCCATTATGGTGAAGTTTCTATAAAAAAAGCACAAACGTATTATGTTCATTTGTGTTTATTAAGGTAATGTACATAAAATGGACGATTTACCACGAGGAGCAATGTATGTGTACATGAACGTTTGACACAAATTGTAAACTGAACAAACAAGAAAACCAAACACAAACAAAGTTTGTATTTAAGTACGTACCCTTTTGCCTTTGAAACTTCTTTTTGACGTTCTTCTTTTATGTGCAATCTCAGGCCTCAATCGTGTTAACATCCAACAGTAGTCGGCGAGCATGTTCTTGTCCCATTGTCCTTGATATTTGCACTCCATATCTTTAATATCTTGGTGGAACCTTTCACCCTGTTCTTCGCTGACTGCTCCTAAATTTTCGGGGAAATAGTCCACATGTGAGTGAAGGAAATATAGTTTCACACTCATGGAGCAACCCAACGCTTGAAATTTGTCCAGCATATTCATAACAGGTGCTTTATAGTCAGGATCCTTGTAATTACCCAGAAATTTACTGACCACATCTTTGAAGGCAACCCAAGCTTCTTTCTCCGTTGTTGTCATGCTAGTCTCAAAGTCTTTATCCTTCATGAGCTTGCGGATATCTGGATTGATTGATTTGATTGATTTGGTGTTTTAAGTCCACTTTATGCACAGTAAGACTAATCGGGACTGGACCTACAGTTTAAAGTGGGACGAACCACTTGTGCCTCCACCGGGTATCGAACCCGGGACCCCTTGATTACAAGGCGACGACGTTACCACTGCGCCATCGGGGAGGCCCTGCGGATATCTGGATCAACAAAGATTCCCTCTGTCAACTTGGTTGCAGATAAACCTGGAAACCTTTTGTACAGGTATTTGAAACAATCGCCATATTTTGGAATAACCTTGACAAATTGCTTCATTACACCTAATTTGATATGCAACGGGGGTAACAATACTTTTTTGGGTCAACTAAGCTGTTCCGAATCACATTCTTGATGCCTGGTTCAAGATTTTGTATTCTAGCCCATTCTTTCTTGACCCAATGTTGAGTCTTTGCACGACTGTCTCACTCACAAATGAAACATGGGAAATTTGTATATCCGTCTTGTTGACCAAGAAGCATGGAGATAACTTCCAAATCACCGCAAATGGTCCAACCGTGGTCGACATATTTTATTTTGTTGAGGACGAGAGCCAGGTTTTCATAGCGTTCTTGTAAATGTACCGAGTGTGCAACTGGTACAGATGCATACTGGCTTCCGTGACGAAGAAGGACAGCTTTCAGGCTCCTTGTCGATGAATCTATAAACAGCCGCCATTCATCTTTATCGTAGGGGATATTAAATTTGCTCATCAATCCGGGAACATCAGAACAATAGACCAGGTTCTCCGCTTCCTCAAAGTACTGAACAAAGTCCTTTTCTCGATTCCTGTACCAATAAAACGTGGTTCTTTGGCCAATAAATGTTTTTCTTTCAATCTGGAGCCCAGCAATTCAGCTGCATCTTTCGAAAGGCCCAGAACACTAGTCAGATCATTAATTTCAACCTGAGAGAAGGGCTGAGGTGAATCACCTCCAGAGGGCTTATATTCGGTATCGGAGCCTTGACCGTCTGAATGTTCCGAGTCGCAAGACTCTGAAGAGATGACTGGTAATTCAGTTGGAGGCAAAGGCACTGGCACATAAGGTCCATGAGGAACGCTGCGTATGGCCGATAGAATGTTCTCAGGATAAGAGATTAGCTTGTGATTTTTTCGGTTATACCCACGGACATGGCAGGCACAAAAGTAACAATCATCACAGTGGTTTCTCGGCTCCCTCCATGTCATAGGAATTCCAAAGCGTAAAGCAGTCTTCTTTCCGTTGAGCCATAAGCGTAGATCATTGAGACACTGCACACACACTTTATGAGGAGGCCACGATTCATCGTGGTCTCCGAGTTTGATGCCAAAATACGCAAGATAAAGTCTTCTGACATAGTTTGTAATGGTCAGGCAGGGAGGAAAGCTATTCCACGCCGAAACAACATATTTATGGTAAATGTTCATACAAATCCACGTACAATTAAATTTTTCAAGAAAACGTGACGTGATAGACATTTTTCTTTATTTTTTTGGAACTCAGCATGACAAAATACATAAAGTTCACCTATCACTTCCCTTGTATTTATTTCTTCGCAGGCCTGTGATAATTGATGATTTGGGGTGATGTTGCCTGTCAGAAAGTCTGAAACGTCTGCAGAGATTTCATCTAGTTGATAACCCCAAGAATCTCTTTCCTTTGCACCTTGAAGATGAGGGTGACGTATCATCTCAACTGGCAATCTTTTGAGCAATTCACACGGTTGAATTATCCGAGAAACTTATAGGATTCATATATTAACAAAATTTTGCATTCAAGCATTTCTTACCTCCACACACATGCCGTTAAATGAACGTGAAGGCATAATGTGGCACATAAATTTTGTTTACATGAAATAAATATGTACCTACTAGCTATTATTTTATGGAATAGCATGGCAAATGGTTCTTACCACTTATCGATGTCAGGAATAAACATGCTTCTGGATCTGTCACATATATATATATGGTGTATGTAAAAGGCGATATGTAAAACATATACCCCCACACTAAGCAGGAAAATACATTTTGCATGAATAAATTTTGATGTGAAATATTTAACTTTTCTCATAATGTTAATCCACTATTGGTGACGACTAACGCTTAGCTTCTCAAGCCGATTTAGCTTGTAAAGGTTTCCTTCCTTTCGGATCGAAATTTGAAATTCTGCACTGCTCGAAATAACATTCCTTATCTTGGAAACTACGTATCCTAAAGTTACGAACAATACCTAGTTTTGTTCAGAATAGATCAGGCTATAAGAAAAATAGCAATTGTTCAATATTAGTAAGAATAAGAGGAAGAAGAAATTAAAAAAAAATATTTTATTTTAAAAAATTGTTATTGGGGAGGGGGTGGTTGCGAACAAAGCCGGGACTTCCTTGTTTGATTGATTTGTTGTTTTAAGTCCACTTTGTGCACAGTATGGCTACTTTGGACTGGACCTACAGTTTAAAGTGTGTGCCTCCGCCGGGTATAGAACCCGGGAATCCTTGATTACAAGGCGACGCCACTACCACTGCGCCATCGGGGAGGTACCCGGGACTTGATGTTTGAACATACGTCATTGGACATAGGCTGTCCCATGCGGGAAGGATTTAGTTAAAACCCACTAATTTGTTAGATATCCTCACACGAACACGTAATATCCAGTATATTTACTTCGCAATCGATTGATTTTGCTTCATGATATATTAAACTCACAGCTTCTGTTGTAAAGTGTCGTATGACAAAACCTCTCTTGCAAAAGGAAGTTGTGTTTCATGTTTTCAAGAAGCACAAACATTTTTGTATAACTCTGTTGTGCAAGTTATGTATCACTAAACATGCAACAGAAACAAGTTTTTAAGGTTGTATAAGGTTCTGTTAGTTGATACAATACTCTTTTGTGACAGTATTTCATATGGTGATGAAGTACTCGTAATGCCGAGCAGGGTAGTCAACATAGAATATTCTAAACGCTATGATATAGATCATCTTTGAGGCAAAAACTGATATAAATGTTCACACTAGTGGATAGATCAAGGTATTTTGATAATGAGCACATGCGAAAGCAATGTTCAAAAGCTTATTAGTAGTAATTGTACTTGACATACTGTGTTTGTGTGTATGTATACATCTATATGTGTACGAGGAGAAGTAAAACAATAAGGTTCCCAACTCATGTACTTTTTGTATAATTTTTGTCACATTCTCCGTTGAACAACGTCGCCTCCCCGATGGCGCAGTGGTAGCGTCGTCACCTTGTAATCAAGGAGTGCCGGGTTCAATATCCGGTGGAGGTACATAGTGGTTTGGATCCCACTTTAAACTGTAGGTACAGTCCCGATTAGTCTTACTGCGCATAAAGTGGACTTAAATACACTAACTCAATCAATCAATCCGTTGAAACACTTGTGAAGGAGGGAAATCCATTTGTCAAACCCTTGTCGATAGAAGATGGGATCTTGACCTCGAAGCAGTGTTTACACCTGATGATTGTAGTCATGCAGTGATTCGAAACGCATGCCAGAAGATGTCGTTTCATTTTAGGGAAGATTTCAAAATCGAACGGTGCAATATCCGGGTAATAGGGTGAGTGTGGAAGAAATCCCAAGCCGAAAGTTGCTGAAGATTCATTGTCGACTTAGTGGTTTGAGGTCTGACATTATCAAGCGACACTATCACCCCCGTGTTTGCAGTTGCGGTTTCTTGCGTTCAACAGCTATATTCAATGAGAGGTTAAGTCGGTAGGGTATGTGATTGCCACGCAGGAGACCCAGGTTTGATTCCTGTGGTGGTTGATTTCAGTTGAATTTTTTTCCAGCAAAGTGTTGAATAGCTCTGGGGATCACTTAGCCTCTAATCGACGGGTACGTGGGGACTGCAGGGTCGCTCCACCTCCACACCTCACAAATGGCTCCAATTCTCGAGTTGCAATGCTTAGGTTAGCTTTATTTCTACACATACACACGTGTGCGCGTGTGTGTGTGGCTGTGGGTGTTAAAGTGAGATGGAAAATTTAGAATAAGCCTCAATCACTAACCCCTTGTCGAACATTTTTTTAATTTTTTTATTATGTTGTTAAAATTTGTGAAATATATATGCTCTCATTAGTAAAACACTATGCGTATTTAGAAAATTTCTATTTTTCAAACTACATGTTTAACCGTGAACAAATGTTCGCCGTTTACATGACTTTTCAATTCCTTTAGTTTTCATATGTGCACAAAATGTGTTCTATACCATCAGGCTTTCCGGAAATTTTAATATTTCTTGAAACCATATTGTTTTGGGTAACATTATTTTCAAATAGAAATTGGAAATTATCTACTTTGGTAGATACTTGATGGTTCTATATGTTGTTGAAAGAAATGTATCTCATATTACTAAAGTATACTTCTAGAAGGTAACAGCACTGAATTGAAAAGTAAAACTGTGAACAACATTAACTCTTCGCATGCATGAGTGATGAAGGAGCAATCGTTGAGCTACGTCTCCCTCCTCGTAAATCTTTCAGAATTAGTCTGACAGAACTAATGTTTATAATATGCAAATTTTTCCCCGAGGAACAAACGGTGAGCGATATTATCAGTACGTTGTAGATCTTTGGAAATTCCTGCTCTCCTTATCAGAGGAATAATCTGCCTGTATTCCTGGGAGAACAAGGAAATCCTTGGAATCAAATGTGTCAATAACAAAGTTGTCATTAAGTCACTGCTTAATAGAATAATGCACTTCATGTTAATTTATTCTTTCACCAGATTTCTATATGTCTATCACCTAACGTTTCCATGAATAGATAATTGGTTTTCTTTTTAAGAAAAGGGGTTCGGGTAACGAGTTCCAAAATGAGTCGACTTCGATCAAGTACATTAGGGAATGCTTCCAAAAGCACATGTACGTTGTGTACAAGAGACTTCGCTTCTAGAGTTGACGAGCTGTATCTTTGAGGGTGAACCCTTACAGTGACCGACTGCGCAGTAGCAAAGGGAGGAGCTACAGTCTGCCTTAGTCACTGAGCGTCATTCACTTCTGTAAGAGCTGTAGATCATCCAAAGGCGAGTAGGTGACAATTACGAAAACGTATCTCCCCCCTCTCTCTCGTGCGCGCAGACGCAGAGAAGCTAAGGTCAACCGCAAATATACAGCTCATCAACTCTAGATGATGTTCAGGAACTCTTCTTGTTGCATTTCTGTGTAATACTTGTAACCATTCCATTATCAATTATCAACGTAAATAAAAATTACCACCAGAGTTATTAAATATTAATAGAATTTATTAGAAGAATCAATTTGTTATTCATGGAAAGTATTGTTATGATTGAGATAAATTATTGATTGTTCGGTAAAACAATTTAGCAATCCGACTGTGAACGCTACTAGTGGCGCCATCTTTTATTCATGAGGATTCATAATCAGGCACCGGCAATATCTTTGTCTGTAAGAGAGGCTTAATAAATATGTTGCTAGTCATTGGCGTGCCGAGGGTCACGTTGATAGGGCTACAATCCGTTAAGGGATTCTTATGAGTCCCTAAAATAAATAACATAAGTACGGAACAGGGTGTACAATAAAACCCCGTAATCAACGTAACTTCGTTTTATGGCGAAGAATATTTCAATTGTAATATTTTATTGAGTTTATTATCCTTGTGTGTGTAAGCATAGGTTCAGTTATTGTTTTTAAAGCTTGAAATTGAAAACAACAATCTACAAAATAAATTATGGCCACTGTTGTGAGAGTCTATAAGAACTTCACTTGAAAAATGTGTCCAATGTAATGAGGCACTTGTAGGTAGGATATTACCAAAACACTACATCTAGTGTAAGATTCGGACCTCACGAACAATGGTAACGCTATTATTCCTAAAAAAGGAAGTTCTCAGTGTCGGTGCCAGAGTGGGGAGCAAGGGAGGTGAATGCTCCCAGGACCATGAGTCTAGTGTCAAGTAAAAGAGAAGAACTAGGTAAGGAAATGCTCTTGTAGAATCAATATGCATTTTCATGATATAGTTTACTAAATCTGACAGCCGCTCGAAATATTTCCACTTCCCTCTGCTTCCCCAATATATTTTCTTATCTCCTTTACTGTGTTCTATTCCAAGTGGAGGCAAATTAGACAGTGCTTCGGATCTCACTTATACTGTAGGTCCAATACCGAGTCAACTATACCTATTATTTCCCGTATAAAGAAGTAATTTAATATAATAAGTACGTCTCGGGAATTGGTGACCTAAAAAATCTAATAAACATGTCCTATAGAATGACCTAAAAATATTTTTAAAATGACATAAAGTAGTAAAATATGACCTAAAAATTATTTTCACTCTTCAAATGAATGCTTGATTTTTTCATAAATGACAACAGAGTAGTTGAATAATTAGACAAAACTCATTGTTTGATATACACATTTCTTCGCAATATTCTTCCAAACCAATTTCGATGCATATATTTCTTTGCTTCCAGCGCGCGAATGCTTCCAACCGTTTGCCGCTGAATGTCCGGGAACCTTTCTCCAGCCGGTGGAATGACTTCAGGGAATCTCACCCTGACGTCATTCCTCCCGCTTCCCTTACAACCCTTGGCAAGAAGGGGGGAGAGTGGATTGAGGGGGAGGAAACACTGCTTCTCAGGCGCGGTGATTCCGTGCCCAGGGTAACCTCCTCCTTGTGAGAGTCCACCGGTCGCACTCTCAACCTTCAGAGCCTTTCCGTTTCCTCCGCTGAACTAGGTAAAATATACCCGGTAGAGTGCGAACAACAGGAAAATTGAATAACATGGGCAAACTAATTCTACGCTTATTTTCACTTTACATTTGCTTCTGTCTTGCTGATTTCTGTTACTTGAACATACATTTATCAAAAGGAAAAAGCTTAAATATTGAAGATGAAGCAAACTAAATTAAAATTCAAAGCTTAAGCAATTAAATCACCTATATGCTGACTCCCCTCATCCTTGTATTTACAAAAAAAGTGATTGTTCCTCCTCTCTAATCTTCAAAAGCAGCGAGAATACTACTTTCACGGAACTGAATATTTTTTAAAGGGAAAGATATCAAAAATAAATTTTATATATATTAGTAAATTTAAGTTGCTATATTCCGCCTCTTTAGATCAATAGTGATGAAAATTAACGAATTTAACATAAAACGAAAAAAAAAAAACACCAGGCACGTAGCCAGGTGGAGGACTCGGGGGGCTGAAACCCCTCCCCGAAATCCTACAAATATCTAATTTAAAAAGTGTATAGTGGTAATGAATTTTACTTCATTAGCAGGATTAAACACCTTGTATAATACGTTGTAGAAATCTGAGATTCATCTTCAAGACTTCTAACCCCACTGTTTCAACTTTATGTGGCGGCTGCTAAGGGATGATCCCCATCCCGAAATAAACTTCTGCTCTGGCCTGCAATGATTCGAACTTTTAAAACCTGTCATTTCGAGCTCGGAAAGGGATTTTTTTTTATCATTCATAGGGAATTTCATTCTGAGCCAGAAACACAACAACAGAACTTTGGCGCGTGAAACTGAATGCGTGTAGTCGTTGGCTTCGTGCTGTGCTTCGTGTTTATTATTTATTTAGGTGTTAGTGTTTGTCGTGATAGTGCTGTGTTAAAGGGTAACGGATGCGATACAAGATTTTCTGGTGAAACCTTTTGGAACAAGATCTTTTCAGGAGAAGTTGCAATTTGTTAATACAGGTAGGCCAGTGTCATCGCTTGAACTTATTTCTACACACAAAGACAAAAATCGGGAATATGTGAGACATTTTCGCAAGCAAATTATGACAAAACACCATGGTTGACAGGAGGTATAAGTGTTAATAAGCTTTGCTTTTTTGTTGGCCGTGCTTACTTTTCGGGGCTGAAAAGAATGTATGGACGCGTGGCGGATACTGTAATCTTTGCAACGCTTGTGCCAAACATGAAAACTCCAAAAGTCATATAACTTCCTTTGTTAAGCTGCAATCTTTCGCACAGACACGTATTGACGTGCAACTGGACAAACAGCGTGCTTTGGATGTGGTACTGCACAAGTAATCGGGTCCTGGAGTAAGTTAAATTTTGCACTTAAATTAATATTGCGGGTTTTATTCCACTAGTGCACGTCTTTCATTTTATATTTCACAGGTTGTTTTTATAGCTTTATAATAGCTACTATTTTGTTTTATTATTTGAAATTCTAAACATATATTAAACTGCAATAACGAGAATTAATTGATTATGGTCGTAGCAATAAGACAAACATTCCGACACAATATTCCTAAATCCAATATGGATCCTGACATAAATTGCACAGAAATTTTTGGAGTTTGAGGATCAAACGCCACTGAGTCATTCACCTCCTTTCAGAGTGTGCCTTGCACGATACAGTAGTCGGTCAGCATCTGAAAATACAATTGAATTTCGCGTATATATTTTTTCTTAATATTGTGACTAAACCCTAAGATTAAAGCGATTATAGTGCCAGCAAGGAAACCTTAAAGTATTTTAAGTGCTTAAGGAAGTAGAAATGTACCACAATTAATTATTTAATCTACTGCCAAACTTTCACTTACAAATGATATTGTGCATTTCCATTGGACATGTTTTCGATTAATGGCGACCTTGCTAAAAACACCATGTCAGAAAAAGTAAATACATAAATTATGCTAGCAAATGCATTTAAAATTAACGAAACAACAGGGGAGAAAAATGAACCTCAAAAATGAAGACAAATACCATGAAGATGGCAAAAAATACTGAAAAATAATCTAAAGGCCCAAAGAGTCACAAAATGCCAAAAAAAATAAAGGAACTGCCATCAGGTTTAGCCATGTTTCAAGGCTCTGAAATAATATTTGTTATCAACTTCCGATCCCTAGTAATAATATTTTACAACAGAGCAACAATACGAGTGTTATTTATGTTTAATATTCTTACGTAAGGTATTCCTGGTCTAATTTCGAATCAGGTAATAACACGACAAATCTAACGTCAACCGATTCCTTCACCATTCTTATTCGCAGCTTACCAAGGAGATATTGCAGAACTTATTATCTTGCAGGGAGACTGCAAGACTTGAACATTAGTTGTCATACAAATGACAGTGATTTTATGAAGTTATTTGCCAGCAAAAAGAGTTTACAGAGGAACGAGTTGACCGTAGAAGTTGAAGTTGAAGTTGAAATTTCTTGACGTTTTCTGTAGAAGTACCGTTTCCTTGACTCCCATCTGTTTTATATTTGTAGTAATGGCGTAGTGCGATGAATTGGTTTTTATTACCTCTGCAACTGTCGCTCGAGGTTCGATCTGTGATGGCAGTTCAATTACGAACTGATTGTTGTGGTCCTTAGAAGGACCGACAGTATTTTGGTCCTAAGAAGGGCCTTCAGAATTTTGGTCCTAAGAAGGGACACACAAGAAAATACAATTATAGTTGTAAGAAGAAATCACCGTTGTCATTTTAAATAGAAATGTTTTAGATTATAATGTGTTTTTTTGTAATTGCATATACCTGAAATTATACGATAGAAGTTCCTTGTCTTATTGGCTGTTCGACGTACATGTATACTTGCAGTGAATCATTCGAATAAAAACCGCTCTTGTTTGCCATCTATTGAGGGTAGAGAAAAACCAAACTACTTGACAGAAAGAGAACTTGACGTTCAAGCTTATAGGGAAAGAAAAGAAGCTATTTATTAATAGATAGTTTCAAAAGTCAAACTTTAACAATTACTGGCATGTCGTGTCTTGTTTCCATGTCGGAACTGAACAATACTGGTTGGAGACAGTAACTTTGGGAATTTCAATTTTGCCAAAAATGAAATAGATTTATCACAAGAAGAACTTACCTGTGTTGCAGATAATGAAGTTGAAGATGAAGAAATTATTCCGGCAACAAAGAATCATTAGTGATCCTGAATGACAGTGGTGTAAGTTGACGAAGTTCCTGTTCAACATGATAATTTTTGTGAAAGTAGTTGGTCTGTGGGCTAACCCTGTAACTAGTCCAAACGTAATGTTCGGAATCTA
Source organism: Lepisma saccharinum (assembly GCF_977018435.1). Lineage (NCBI taxonomy): Eukaryota > Metazoa > Arthropoda > Insecta > Zygentoma > Lepismatidae > Lepisma > Lepisma saccharinum. The sequence continues at coordinate 14,308,820 of NC_139255.1, forward strand.
TATATTTCTAGACTGTTATTACATGGTAGAATAATTCAAATTTCGCAAGTATTTAATTTAATGTCAAAATTCTTACAGTCTGTTCATATTGTGCATCCCAAGCACATATTTTTCCGTACATAACTAATAAGAATCCTGAAAATGTAGAGTGCCTATACAGTGGCCTTTGTCATACGAACTTGGTCTAGAATTAATTACTCGGTAATTTGAACTGAAGTTTATTCCACTTTAAGCCTCTGACCGAGGCTTCTAAATTGTCTTCCACAGATATACACGGAAACCGTCTTTAATGACACACACTGGCGTACGCAGTATTCTCTTTTCGGGAGATAAAAGTAGATAGTATTATTTATTTATATAAATTATAGGAAATATTTACATTCCTTGATTTTTGAACAGATTCACCCTAAGTTACTCTATATATCTGCTTCCTATGGCGACTTAAAACATAGTTAGATATTTCGTATATTTTAAACTTTCCACTCTCACACATAGAAATCGGGGGTCATTTTATGGGGAAGGGGGTTCGCATTTACCACTCTGGTCCTTCCCTAGTTCTTCACTGCTTTTATTTCCAAACATTAATTTTCTGAATTTCGGAATGGGCTGTAGCCTCAACATCCCCCCCACACACACCAATGTATATGCCAGTGATGATGCATGTCTTTGTTAATTCGAAGTTTGGATAATGCGAAGTTTTTCGTGTCCCTGTGGAGTTAAAAAGAGCTCACTAAATATTGTCTAGTATATAACATTATTATGGATTTTTTATTTGTATCTACTTTCCGCTTATATGTACTTCTCTTTTTCACCAATTGCATTTCCATTATTTTAATTATATAATATATCAATTAATCGATAATTAGCTGTATTATGTAGCTAAATCGTATTCCACATGATGCTGTATTCTAATTTTGTAACAGCATATCACAAATGTAAGCTTATAAGGTATTCAATGATGCAAGTAGCAGCACCTGGCACACTGAAGTACTATCAATTTCATCAATAAAGGAACCGCATATATACAGAGTGTCCTAAAATAATGTTTACACACTTCGAACTTTAATCACAGAGTAATTATTATTGATGACTAGACTGGACTTTTTGCATTTGAACTGCAATGTTGTTGAGCATGTGTGAGAGGATATAGTTCTTCCTTTGTTTTTAGTCCCGTCACAGCCTGCCAATCGGCAGTCATTAGTGTTCACAAAATGGCAGACGTTAGAAATTTTTCTTTCGAAAAACGTAAGAAGAGTCGAATATCCATGCAGATCTCCTGATACTCGTTAAATACAGTTAAATTACTACCTGTTGGTAACAATGATGAATGATGTGTACACCACGTCACCGAGTGAAGTGAGACATACAATTGAGACAAACTACTCTTCCCATCTAGCAGATACCGTATCTGCTGTTTATCGATCTGTTCAGATTGCTTATATTGTGTTATTACCAATGGAGGACATTTTGAACATGTATAACTTTAAGGTATGTGACACGAAAAGAAGTTCGTGTTAGCTCTTATTAGTGTTCCTGTTATTGACGTTCAAAGAGTATAATTACTCTTTTGGGACACTCTGTATATTGATGATTTGTTTCTGCAGAAGAAACCATTTTTTCCTGTTCAACATATTTTTACACCTTTACCCCAAAACAGAAAACCTCATGATCATTGCAAATGAACTTCCACTGTTACCAGACAGAAGTCGCTAATTGGATCCTGGTGTTAATCGCGTTTTCCAATTCCCCACTCAAACAATGGGACTCCCGCTAATGAGACCGGCAAAACGCCTCCTGCTACACACGAGCTATTTTAAAATGGCGCACAGAATCGAATTAAGGATCTCTCTCTACCTTTTATCTTTCACAATGGACAATATGTGTGCAACAGACAATGACCTTGTAATCCAGTTTTCGTTCTTTGGCTTTTGGTAAATTCCCTAACAAAGTGTCCAAGGGGTTAATCAAGTAGTTGCCATTGGAGAGAGAAAGATTGAAGTTTAACCATCAAAACGTAGAGAAAATCTAGTTATGCAAGTGATATATTATTAGGGCGTACCTTTGACTATAAAGGGATATAATAAAGTTACAAGTATCCACGTATCATATTTCAGTAACATAGACTACACCCGGTGTGTGCTAGGATGAATTCTGTGTAGTTGGCAAGGGAAATGATCTCATAACCACATGGTTGCTAGCCTTGATTAGCATAGATTCGCCCACGTGAAAATGTTCATCGGCGACACACTGGAAGTAGAATTTCGTTCTAGAATTTGCGTTAATCATGTTCACATGAGAATATAGCAGGGAAATAAGGTAGGCTATGGTAAATAGCTTAGAGAAGAGGAATCACGTAAAATACAGTGAGAATATCAATGCTACAAAAGAGGACAGCGAGATTCATGTGAATCTAGTATATACATATGTCATCATGCAAAGAAATGTTTAGAAAAAAATAAATGGCGACGTTAATCTCTCTCTCTCTCTCTCTCTCTCTCTCTCTCTCTCTCTCTCTCTCTCTCTATGCGTTGGGTTGTGTGCGTTCATGTGTAAAGCAATTTCAAATGTTATAAATACCGTAACTGATTGGATGATATCGCACATCTGGTGTGAGTGATGTCGGCAGTCGGTAGGTAGGCCCTGGCCGTCACGGGCTGTTGCGCCACGGGGGAGTTATACCAATAGCGTGTCCAAAAATAATAAAGCACATGCCGACAATACAGCAAAATAATTACCTACTTGCAGAAATATATTAGACTATAGATGTCAAAATTATCACAATAAATAAATAAATAAGACAGCACAAAATAATATGTATAATCCATTAGCAGTAAATTTTAAACAAAACCAGGCAGTTACAACCTACTTAAGAAGTACAGTGTTTTAGTGTATATGGAGCTTGTATACTTCACAATTGAGCCATTCACGAATTTTGTATAAGTTTTCAGAATCACAGCAGATATATGAAATTGTGCTCGCATGTATAAGTAAAAATATTAATAAACATAAAATCATTTATCTATTTTTAACAAATTTCAATTAAGAAATTTAATTTGTTCGTGCTACTTGGGCAAAAGTTGAGCAGGTCAACTTGGTACCACTCTAACAAATCATTTAATCGAAGAGAAAGTTTTTGAATTAATATAATTTTTTTTCTTCCTCAGTTTCAGTTACCTCGTCATCTTCTTTTATGGGGTAGATTCGTCCAATATGGAGACACTAACATATTTCAGCCTACCAAATGCAGAGTTGTATGAAAGAAATGTTACAAAACTCTTCTTTCCTGAATAGATCCTAGACCATCAGGAAGGAAATTGTTTGTGTAAAGAAAAACATTAGTAGAGGCAGAAAACATTTCACCCAGTTTTGGACATCCGATTGTGGAAAATGAAGTTCTCAAAGGAAACAAATTAAATTCGAGATCTAATGCAAAAATTTATTACAAGAAACATTTGCGAGAGATCAAAGGTCACGTTACTCATGAATAATATAATAAAATTATAAGACAGGAAATATTCTTTTCATTTTCTTTAAACTTGTACACTAACAAATAATCTCTTTACTCCATTTAAACACTTAGTTAACACTATAATATTACAGACTTGACTGAGAATTAAGTCATGGACCTAGTAGATAAAGCACATGTCAACATTGGTCAGTGTCGTCCAAAACGGGAACGACCCCGTTTTGGACTACCCTCAACGTCCCCGTTTTAGCAGACAGTGACGGACTCTAGAAAACGTGACGTCATTCCTACAAATGTAAGGTAACCTATCAAGCAGTATGTCAAAATCTAACTTAAAACTTGAAGAATCAATGCTGTACTTAACAAAATATAATGTTCAAAGTTTGAATGTTCATTGGGTAAATGGGGACAAGTGGCGGCCTCTACAGAATGGGTCTGAGGGAGCTGTGGGAAGATGTGAGGGTGGGAATTGCGAAACTGGGATACTAGAAATTAGAATGGTTGATAGCAGGAGACAGGAAAGCATGGCCGAATATAGGGAGAAGGATACGATCGCCGCCGCACAACCGCCAGGGGTGTGGGAAGAATGGGGGACGAAGCCATACATTGATACATGTACAAACAAAAGAAGTGGACTTGCCTGGTTTCTGCTAGGGGAGTTGAAGCAAAAACACAAACTCAAGGGGACAGACGGTCGTGCTGAGTGTGTTTGATCGACGCCCCACAGACAAATGCAAATGGGAGGACAATGCAACGGACAGCATTGAGCGAACAATCCAAGAGGTATCCAGAGAGGAGAGGAGAGTATTACGGAAGGGAATCTCAAAGCACTGGGCAATATAGATTGAGCGCAAAAAACATGCTGGAAGGGGTCAGTGAAAAATGACTGCTAAGGATCAGTGCTGCAAACATTGAGGACAATGTTAAATATTAGAAGAGATGGACATATTGTGTATATATATATTTTCTAAATGTTTCTAAATGCATGTTAAATCGGATTATATCATAATATTACGTATATGATACGCACAGATCAAGGGCTTTTATCATAAATGCCAATGAATATCATATCATATCATTCATATTCATGTGTAATTTATGTAGACTACAAGGTAAAGAGAGAAAAAAGACTGAACACGTTCTCTATTCCGACTTGTAAAATAAGGCAATAATAATAATAAATGAAAATGTGATGTGAAAATATGGATATTTTCAATAATCAATTAATATAGAATATTTCTTGTTAGAGTCGAGAGTGGTTCTAATGGTTTCATTTACATTCAAATTGTCCCCACAATACGCTTCTGGAAGCCAATATGTCGGAAAACACTGTGCCTTTTGATCTAACTTCAATAATAATTCAATATTCGATCAATGACAGCCCTTACGTCATTGGAATAAATAAGCAGCTGTGACCACAACAATTGTAATTAGGCCAGAATCGTTCACTTGATGAAGAGGCAGGAACAGATTTAACCTCATTTTATTGAATCGATATGCTAATCGAACAACGGGGAAACAGCTTGTGTAGTTTAAGAGAGAAAATGGACAGGGGGAAAACAGCAATAGTAAGAACGGGATACCATGCATGAACCAACAAATTTGTCACGTGGAAGAGAAGTTATTTTTTTCCTGTTTTTAAATAAGGAAGTTATATTAGACAGAAAGAGTTTGTGAATGAAATCAGAAGTCCTCGTGGCACGATGTCAATGGGAGAGAGTGTTTTAAAACACTCCGAGTTATCAGGGGGTTCTCTATTGGAATCCTGGCTAAGTCATGCTCACCTCTTTCGTGTTCATTATTATAATTATTACTTATTATTATTAAAGTAGGGTTACAATTAAGCTTACAATGTTATTTACATTGATTCTGTAACTACAAAACAGCATTTTGCAGTACATGAATTAATATGCAGTGATGCTATTTGTTTATAAGTATACATAAAATGGAATATTATAAATTTATTTAATTGAAAAATATAAAAATAGAATTAAATAAACATTTTTGCAACTACGTTATATGAAGGATGCTATGAGGTAGATGAGGCACGGTGTCAGTATTCATAGAATGTCCTAAACTGTCATTTACATTTGGCCAAATTTCTCTCCTTTCCTCAATTTACAGGCAGTTGGTTCCACGCTTTACTCTCCAGAGATGACAGGGATTTTGATCCGTATCTTGCTTTGTTACATTTTGGTACTCGGATACTGTTGGTGTTATTGGATCGCAGATTAGGATAACGTATATTACTATATATCATTACTTTGTCCCTTAATAAATGGTGGTCCGTGTTAATTGCCTGGTGAATTTTTAGTAGAAATGTATATTTTCGCCTGGATTCCAGCGTAGAAAATTGGAGCTCTTCTCTGCTTGCACGTGAGGTCACGTGCGCCGTATTTCTTAAGCTACGAATAGCACAATTTTACATTTTCTCTATGTTCGTGCTGTTATTTCTATTAATCCCATAAAGTAAAGAGGAACAGTATTCAAGTAACGGCCTAATAAATGCTTTGTAGAAGGCTAATTTCTGGGCAAGGTGTACATATTTGCAGACAAATTGAAACTGCTTGATTCTAGGTGCTGCACGTGAACACATTTTTCTTGTGTGTTGTGAAAAGGATAAATTCTTATCCAGGTTCATACCGAGATATTTAAGAGATTAACACGGTTTTATATTGGAATTACCTATTCTAATGTTTGTCAATTAGCGTATTGTAATTGTTTTCACTGGATAGTATAAATTCTTGAGTCTTAGACTAGTTCACTTTCAACATGTTAGATTTATATCACTCAAGAACTTCGGGCATGTTTTTCTCAATATTTGCAATTACTTTATCTAATTTGCGTGACGCGCAGTACAGGAGACTGTCATCTGCGTACAAATATAATTCAAATCCAAATTTCCTGTCTACGATGTCATTCACAAACATGTTAAACAGTTTAGGACCTAAAACAAATTCCTGTGTTATACCGAGATATACATTTGAACTGTTTGAAATTGAGTTGCCTACTTTCGTGTCGATACTCCTATTGCATAAATAACTTTCGAAAGAGTTGCATGCAGCGGAGGAGAAATTGAATTTCTGATGTATTTGCTGTATTAATATATTTGGTTGAATACTGTCGAATGCTTTACTGATGTCCAGAGAAATATTGCCTATGTATTGCTTTCCTTTATGATCTAATATATTTCGCCAGTTATGTAACAATTCAGGTATGAGTAATTCTGTCGAGAGTTTTTCTAAAAGCGAACTGTCTGTCTGTCAGTAGATTGTTAGAATGTATGTATTATTCTAATTGCTTTTCTTTTACCTTTTCAAGAATCCTGCTTAATGAGGAAGCGATATGATGCGATAGTTATTTACTTGCGTCGGGGACCCCCCTTAAAATATAGGTGTGACCCTTGCGTGTTTTCAAGTGTTAGGAAAGATTCCTCTTTTTAAGGATGAATTAATTATATCTGTGAGAGGTTCGAGAAACCATGGGGAGAATAGATATGGTATGCGATTACTTATTTCATCGAAATCTGGACCTTTTCTGAGGTTAAGTTTTTGAAGAATTTTCATAACGTCATCACGTGAGACGGGCGTAAAACTGAAGCTAGTTCCTTGATATTTAGCGTAGTTTTCATTTTGTTTGTTACTTTCATATTTCTTCGTCCTTAAATAGTTAGTGAATGTGTTGAATATTGACTTACCGACGTTAGCAAAGTGGTCATTGAGGACGTTCGACACTCTCGCATCTTCAGAAATTGTTTCATTGTTATGTTCAATAGATGAGATAGAGTGTCTTTTGCTATCATTTCCAGTTAAGAATCTAAAATTTTTAATTTGTTATAGCCTGAATAATTATCGGATAAGATCTGCGTAAGGATATAATTTCTTTTCGCATCTTTTACTGTTTTTGTTACGTATTTCCTTAAGGTCTTATATTGTTCCCACGTGTAATTTTATTATTTGAACTACGGGCGCATTTAAACATTCGGTTCTTGAGTGATATTAATCTAAGAAGACCTCCAGGGATCCTGGGAGGCTTGTTGGACTAACACGAAACGTTTTTATTGGCGCATAGACATCAAGATCTTCGGTTATTAATGACTGCAAATATGTTACCTTATCGTTTATATCCGGCATCATTGTTGTTTTGTGAAAGGGTAGATAAGAACAATGAGCAAGGAACTATTGTTCAGGGAAATTTTTAAATGAACGCATGCTTACGAATTTTCTGGTAGATTTTTGTAGCCTTAGGTTAATTGAGGTGTATATCAGAAAATGATAGTTTAAATCATGCATTATTATTTCGGATTTATCATGCTATTTTTTCTTGTAAAGATGTGGTCTATCAGTCTTTCACTCGTGTCGGTCACGCGTGCCTGTACCCCGCTGATTCCATCGTATCGAAAAATGCATTATCCGTTACAGTAGGTTTGATGAAGTCATGATTTGTATCCCCGACGAGAACCGAAGCGTGGCAAAGCCGGAAATGACTGCAAAATGTTTTCTAGTTTTTCATTAAAAGTGACGGGGCCTTGGGATGTAATTTTTGTACCCTACAATTAAATGTTTGTCGTTCTGTTTGAGTTTTAAAGACACCCACAATCCTTCAATACCCACATCCGACACAGAATATATAAGTTCCGATATTACAGCTGTTTTTACGTAAACAATAATACCTCCCCCTTGCTTAGGATAGTCTCGATCAAGTCTATACATTTTGAACCCTTCACTTTCAACGTGTCTGTCTGGAATGGAATAATCTAGCCAAGTCTCGGTGATTGCAACGCATGTGAAGTTTGTTATATGTGAAGCTGCGATTTCATCTATTTTGATCTTTAGGCGGTTAATATTCATGTGGCCCACCGTGATATTTTCTGTGTTTTCGGGAAAAAGGAAGATCTTCTACGTGCGGATACAAGTTTGCAAGGAATCTCTGGTTTGCCACGCTCAGCCTGTGAAACGTCACAAAGCTATTTACAGCCCCAGCATTGTGGTCTCGACCTTAGCTTCGTGGAAGGGAGAGAGTGGCCATTCTTGCAAATATCAGGGAACATCTTTCAGGGGTGTAGAACGAACTATCTGGTGCTGACACTGAAAAATATTGATCTCTTCCCTTCCTACAATAGAAACCACGAAACGCATTATTAATAAAATGACTAAGATAAAATATAATATTTGTGTGAGACAGAATAAAATTACACATTTAAAGGAGAAAGGTAAAACTAAAAAATATAAGGTTGAGAAGAACATGAATGAAGTGAGTGAATGGTTACGGCGGTTAATGTATGCAATGAGTGCCTACCCAGGGCAGAGTTTGAAACTTTCCATACTTGTTTAGGTCATCTAGGCTGTGGAGTTGTTGTGAAGTGCCAGGATGTTGCCATCGGAAGTCCATAAGCGTTGAAAAGTTCCACTATTTCTTACCTGGTGAACCAGCTGCAGGTTTTGCCGGGTGAGGTCTTCCGTGATGGAAACGTGGAGGGCGGAATCCTTCAGGATCTTCTTCTTCTGATGCACCAACCGACGAGTCCTGTAGGACACGAAACGCACGATCAGCGCCCTGCTCCTCCCGTCGCGTCGCTTCGCTTCCAGGCGGTGGCATCTCTGGATCTGGGATGCATCGACGGGAACCTGCACCTTGTCCCGGAGGATGTCCATCACCTTCTCCTCGCAGTTCTCCCCCTCAGATTCACCCACGCCATGGATCACGAGGTTCAGTCTTCTGTCATATTGTTTGATCGAGTTTATATGCAACTGTAATGCATTCACCGTCGATCTAACGGCCTTCATTTCGGCATCGTATTTTCCCCTTGTTTTACAAACGGCTTCTTCCACCGCCTCGGCTATCATTTGAGTCAGGGAACTCTTGATTACCGACTGAACCTTGTTGCTATTAAAGGCCAGGGCTATCCCCTCATCCAGAACTCCCAGTTGAGAGTTCAGTTCCTTCGCAACAACCCTTTCCATCGTGCTCTCGATTCTGTTCCATCCACTTTTTGTGATGCCCACGATACGATAAAAATATTAATGTACAACACTCAAACACAAATGGCTGCTCCTGCAAAGTTTTGCACGCAAAAAAAAAAAAAAAAAAAAAATCACGTTCACTGCAGCGCAACGTTAATTCCCTTCAGAAAATCACTTCACCACATTTTGTACACCCCTACACGCGGAGCTAAGGATAAACTTCCGCCCTTTACGAAGACAAGTGAGACTTAGACATGTGACTGATATGTTGAGCCAAAGCAGCATGAAGATCATTTTTTAATTCTAACATGTAATGAAGACGAGTCCCTTATCAACAATAAAGTTATCTGAAGAACTTTGAATTTCTGGTGCAAATTATTATTGAAAATCAGCTTTGCCAAGCGTAAAGTTCCAACCTTGAATGTACGGTCACACCAATGGTAACACGATTAAGCCTTGTTTCCACGTTAGAAAAAACACTAAAGATGCTGACCAAATCAGTCTTTGATTTAAGTGGAAAACATGCTACACGTAACGTTTCCACTCTACACACTTTACAGACTGAGAGATAAAATGAAGAAGACCCTGATACACGATTCAAAATTTATTTTTGCTAGTTTGCCTTTGCCTTCTTATGTATCACGGCCACTATTGGGTTGTAATGATCCCATTGAAAGCCAATAGGATCGTTACAACCCAGAAATGTCCGTGACTGTACGAGTGACTAAGTGCAATCCCGTACGCATTTTCACCAACTCTTTGCAATGTTGTAATTTTTCAAGCATATGAATACGACAAATCTCCATTTACTATTGCAGATGCAGTATATGGGTCCACATTTTTTATAGCAACTGGGTTCCATGGGCTACATGTTATTATTCGATCAACAATCCTAGGAGTCTGCTTAACTCGACACATTTTATGTCACTTCTCTAACACACCACTTTTGATTTGAAGCTGAAGCATGATATTGACATTTCTTAGATGTAGTATGATTATTCCTATATATTTCAATTTACTGATGAGGTAGATAATTTACTTAGTATATTAAGTACATTGTACTTCCAATTAAAATATTATAATAAAATAAAGTAAACAATTAATATAATTATACGAATAAATACATCATTAATTATTATATTATTACCTCAACTGAAAAAAATATTATCCATTATTATAGAAAAGCAATTATAGACCGAGAAAAAATATATCCATTCGAATTTGAGTTTGACCCAAAATCCTCAGCCCGAATTCCATTCTCTATAAGAGTCTTCCTAATCGCAGTAATCTTTCTCACTTTTGACGAATCAATTGTGCTATTTCTCCCAATAACAATTATTTTTACCAGCTCAAAACTATTATATTGATTCTATGTAAGATTGCTATTCCTACTAATTTTCCTTTTAGGGCTACATCATGAATGAACTGAAGGGTCATTAGAATGAGCTCTCTGGGGTAATAGTTAATAACAACACTTGAGTTACATTCAAAAAGTATTGAATACTTCAATTTATTTCACCAAAATAAGAACAATTAAAGCAATCAGCTTCTACCTTAATAATTGATGTTATAGAATACCCTTGTTTTATCTGAGGCCGAAGGAGAGGTATATTACTGTTGATAATAATAGTGGGATTAATTCCTAAGTTAAGGGGGTATATTATTAAGAAGAAGCTGCTAACTTCTATCTTTAGTGGTGACATTCCATTAATACTCTTATTAATATTTCATTAGTATAAAATTACATTACCTTTTCAAGGTAAAAAAAAGAGCTATTTGCAAGGTTGCTTTTCTGTCACATACATTGGCCCTAACTAGAGTGGGAGCTAGTTTTGGTGTGATAACCACAAGTTTACTAGTACTTGTGTTCCATTTTGACCCTCTCTGTGCCTTTCTATCTTCAGAAGAGCATCGATAATGAACATAATCTTCATTATCACGACTGTCTTCGCCTTCGTCGATGGTGACGTTGTCTGCTGTATTATTCTCCAACATAAGACACGTACTCGCACTTGTATTAGCGCTGGTGGACTTCCGCTGCTTTTTTCGTTTTATTCTGAGCATCTGCTATTGTTCCTCCTTTCAGTTTCGGGTTACTTTAGTAAGAGTTCTTTCTAGTCCCATCATAGAGCCCCGTCGACCTTTTTCGTTGTGCAACAAGGAATTCTCTGTCATTGATATTAATCATACTCATGGCATCAGCATGAGCAATATCGAACCCGTCATACAATTTATCGACGAATGCTGTTTCGTTATAATGCCGAGTCTCAATTGCTATTTGGTTGGCTCCACGTATAAAATAGATTTTATAGCTTGCGAATGGAGTGAAACCACCCAAACCAAACCAGTGAAGTAGTATAGTTGATGCTATAACAAGCACCACTTATAAGTGTAGAAAAGGAGAGGTTATTTGATTGAACAACCCGATTTGCCTACACTTAAGACAATGCCAAGAGGGGCTTATACCCCAATTCTTCAAGTGTGATATGCTCTTATTTTTAAGAAATTTTGAATTCAAGTGTAGAAAAGATGAACCCTCCTCAGACAGATTTGCCTACACTTAAGACAATGCCAAGAGGGGCTTATACCCCAATTCTTCAAGTGTGATATGCTCTTATTTTTAAGAAATTCTGAATTCAAGTGAAGTAGAGTGTGGTGCATAGCCCCATGGTTTTTATTGTCTTGTAATCAGGAGGCCTCTGGGTTTGAGTCCTCATAAAATGTGAAGCCTCCCCTGATGGCAAAATGTTAATATTGTTGTCTTGTAAACAAGAGGCTCGGGTTTGAGTCCTGATAAAATTTGAAGCCTCCCCTGATGGCAAAATGTTAATATTGTTGCCTTGTAAACAAGAGGCTCGGGTTTGAGTCCTGATAAAATATGTAAGATTGAAATACATGTGGCAAAATAATATGTCCACACGTGAGATTTTGAGAATAATTATTGCTAGTTGATATACAACTCCCAGATCTGAAACCTGGTAAAAAGTGTTATACAACAGCATAAAAAAGCAAAATTATTTTATATTGGGGATCACCAGAGCCTAGTTATTGTTTTGGCATAGTTCTGTTTTTTTGATTTGAGCTGTTGCCTGCTTTTTTATAATCTCTGACCAATTCCATTGCTCGGGGTAAGCAATTATTTAGCTCGGAAATGCATGAATTGATATTAATCTATCAAAAGACTAATGTTTTGCTTGCATGCGTTGCCGGCACGCAAGAGATATAATCTACACAGCTAGAAGGGAGCATTAATGATTTTTCTGTGCGATTCACTGAAGGGGCTATTAATCTTTCTGTGCGACAGGGGAAAAAGTGTAACAAAGGTCATTGAGATAAAAATGCAAATTTTCTGACACAGTGGCAATGAACTGCCTTGCATGCTGAAACCATTGCATTATTCTGATAATACGAGCATAGGCAAGGCTTAGAGAATAATTTATTGTGCAGTTCAAAATCGTATTTTGTCTGTATCAGCCTCTGGGTCTTAGAACCCAGTAAAATGTGGATATATTCCATATAGAGAAGTGTTAATATTGCTGTCTTGTAATCAGGGGCTCTGGGTTTGAGTCCTGATAAAATGTGTAAGATTGAAATACATACAACAAAATAATATGCCCACACATGAGATATTCACTGCTAGCTGATATACAGTTGAGGTTTGAAACCTGCCAAAATGTGTTGTACAACAACATAATAAAACAAATATCTTCTAGAATTGCTCTGTGACCCTCTCATTTCTTACATCATAAACATATGATTTTTCACCTATGAGAATAACACTACATATGGTGTCATCAGGTAATGCCTCATGGAATTCACAGATAATTTTAATGTTTGTCCTGTCATTAACCACAACTTGTTTCCTTTTTGAAGTGTTGATGTCAAACATGGGTCTCTGTGCTTTGATTCATCTGGTGTGTAATACATGTCAGTATTGCCAGTAGTGACCCTTTTGAAGGATGTAAATGCTTCATATAATTTAAGGAAATCATCCTTGGACATGTCTAAATTATAATTTTCTCTAGGAAAAACCTCATTTCTGCCATTTTTAAGATATATGTTCTTGATGTTGCAGCTATCAAATTTACTTGAATTTTTTTCCTGATTATTGTGTCTTCCAGTCTGAAACAGTACCACCACAAAATCCGGCATGTCATATTGTATGCTGGAGAATGAATTTGTAGCATCAAACTCATAATAGGTACCAGTTGCGGGCTTCTGTACACATTGATATGTATAAAATTGTAAAAGAACCTGTGGGTTTTTGATTATATCAGCTTTGTATTTAAGAGCATAACTGGCCTCATATTCAACAACAGGGATTCTTAACTCCATAGTCTGAATAATGCATTTGCCCTCATCAGGTAGGGTATTAGGCAGAGCTTCCCCTGTAGAGTTTAATGCACTGTACCTCATCAAAGCATTATTATCATTTGCAGCTCTTCTAAATGTAATTCTTAAACCACCCTTCCACATAATATCTTTGTAATCTGAGAAGAATCCTGGCAACAGGCGCATAGGGAACAGCACTGTGTGGTTCTTAGATAATATCTTATCACCAGCCTCAAATCCACCTATTTTGTAGTAAGAAGCCTCGGTTTTGGATAATTTTAGTGTGGCCAAAGCTGTGGAGGTAATACCAGGGTAATCTACTTTGTTTATAACAACACCATGCTTTCTGATCTCAATTTCAGAGAACAGATGTGGCACAAAATTATCCACCAATCTTATATTTGAATTTGCCGGATAATCTGTACCATCGAGTTTTACAACATCAAATTTGATGTATAGATCTGCTCTGTGGGGGTGTATAAAGCCATCCCCTACATCAAGATCAACCTCAATCTCTGTGTTGGGTTGATTTAAATTTGCAAATGTCCTCCTGTTTGGAGGGAATGATTGTAGCTCATAACTCTCAATATTTTCCATTTTTTTCTTGTATGTATTTTTATTTAAATATTAATCTCTATGATAGCAGTTGTTGCGGATCCAGCAAAATCAACTAATTCTTCTTTTTCATTAGTGACCATCAATTCAATATAATCTATTCTATTATGGCACACACGAAAATATAATGTTGGGGATGGATTGTAGATGATGGGCTCCATAAATTCAGAGTTAGGTTTGAATGTTGCAATGATCCCAGTTTGTTTGTGAGTGCCTATGCCATTTGATTTGGTGATCATACCCTCGGCCACATTACAGTGAATATTTAGAGTTTCTATGGCTAAGAATTTAGGTATATTCATAGCAGTGTGTTTAATGGCTGGTTCAAGTTTTGTGTTGTTCTCAAAGCCTAACAGCTCTCCTATGGTACCCAGATCCACTGTCTCTGTAGCAGATACAATCTCTACTCTGTGAGTGACAGAATTTTGAGTTAAAACTACACCTCTGGGTAATTGAGCATTTAGAGTGGACAGATTATACTGCCCTGGAGTGATGACAATTTTTTCATCACCAACTGCAATTTTGTTGTTGTGGTGTGTGATATTAGGGATCAAGTACATGCCATAAAATGCCCTGAGAGCTATTGTTTTGGGATATACTATGTCATCATGTAATTTGAGTTTCAATATTGAATTTTGGCTGGTGAGATGAAATACCCCCATGATGTTTTAAATACCACAAGGCTTTTTGAAAATCTTCAATTGATGGTTTATTTATTTGAGACATATATCTAAGAACAAATAAACACAAATGTCCACAATTAACATCTTTGAAATTTTGAACACGGGCATTATTGTAATAAAGATTAGTTGATTTTAGATATTTTACTAAATTTTCAGGTGGAACACCTCCAAATGAATCAAACACAAATGCCTCATTGTTTAAATATTTAAGATAGCAGATCCAGTGAGTGCCCTGATTTTTGTACTTATCCAAATTAACAATGCCACACTCTTTGTTGAGTGGTTGTTCTGGTAAAGAATCAGACATGTACACACCTCTAAAATGTTTGATGCCCAGTGGCTTGATAAAAGCTTCAATATCTTGGTTTGTAAGCGGCTCTTGTTTGTTTTAAACTTATTCATGGCTCTCTTAACACCTTTGCCTTGTTTCTCCATGGCCAGGTTATGGCGCCTCTGCTCATCTAATTCTGCCTTATTCTTTTTGGCATCTATTACTGTTTTTGCTATGGCGGCTGATCCCCCGGCCAAGCTCCCAACAGCCCCGAGAGCAGCTAAGATGGCAGGGATGGTAAATATAAATCCCCCCACATGTGATTTTTTTCTTGATTGCTGTAATTTTTTAAATTGGGGGGTACTAAGCAACAATTTCATACCATGGCCCTTGGCAATACAAGAGCTTTTTTTCTTGCGCTGCTTTTTGGTTAAAAGATTATTAATAGGTCCAAGAGATTTCAGACATGCATAAGGTATTTGATACATAACACCCTTGGCCTTCATTGTAGGTTTATTATATATATATTTACAAACCCCACCCCAATTTTTGTTTGGTGCTCATAGCTATGGTGGTCCCCAATGCTGCTATTTTTTCACTCAAAGAAGCATCTTTGCTTACAAATCTACCAAATGCAGCCTCTTCTAATTTCTTTTCTGCAACATGTCTCTTGTCAAGATCAGAATGTGTGTTGTATGCTATGTCATGGTCTCTACAAGCAGCATCTAGGGGATTAACACCAGGATCACCTCTGTTTAATCTATGGTCCAATTTTGTACCGGGACCACAATACTGATAACCTGGAATATGTAGTTCAAATGGCAGCTTGTTTATAATGTCATTAACCAAGCCCCGACCCTCAGAAATATTCCAAAATTTAGGTGGTAGAGTATTAATAATTTTTATGAGATATCCAATCCCCTTAGTGTCATTCACTATAAAATTAGACAATTTGGTGCTTATCATGTCCATAATTCCAACCTTTTCATTGTAAAAATTGTGGTTGCCAGCATTTTCCTCCCCAGCTATCACCAATAACCTATCTACAAGTTTCCTGACATCATCAACCCACACAAATTCTTTAGGCAGGGTGTTGTATTGTTTGATTCCACTGCCAGTCTTGATTTGAGACCATATGGGCTTGATTAAATTGTTGTATTTTGCTCCACTGCTAGACTTGACTCTTTTTTGTGTGGGATCATTGTTCTGGTATAGAGCATCTGATTTTATTAATATTTCTTTGTAATATTCATAACCTTGATCTGTATAGCTGCCAGGCCTTTTCCTAGTCATCAGTTCCCACAATCCACCCACAAAAGCACCTTTTTCTCCAAGATGAGATTCTGAATATACAATCAGATCATCCCCCATAAATGTTACTCTGAAATTGCCAATTCTATGTTTGATGCTACCATCACGCTCTGTGTCAGCATATAAGCCAAAAACCTCTTCTTTGTTGTCTTTAGATGTGCTTAAATATTTTTGAGCAAGAAGACCCAATTCAATAGGATCCTGAGTAGCTTCAATTCTTCTAGGAGCAATAGGACTAGGTGTATGAATACTAGAAAGTGGGGTGAATGGATAATCTAATATGTTCCTTGCAGCTACAGGTACAAGCTCTGTGATTAAATTTTGATTTTGCTCTGTAACAGTTTTGATATTTTTACCTAATTCACCAATAGCGTCAATAATATGCTGTTCTGTTTGTTTGTGTTTTTCATAAATTCCTCGGTTCTCTGATTTCCATCCCTTAAATCTTTTTACAAGATAATCTCTTAATTTAAGATCATCAATAATTGGCCTTTTCATGTTTATTTATATATGTTTCAATGTCTAGGAAATAGTTGATTTTATTTCTGTATTTGCCACTATTGGGTGTTCTTGTCATATCAATTGTGACAAACCCATAACTGTCCTGGTTCCAACACCTGCTGCAAAACTAAGAAAAATCATTGTAGCTCAGGTCCCCACCTACATATTCATCATGTATGTGTTTGAGGTTGGTATGGTCTTGATGAAACACACATATAAAATTGCTGTTGTCTCGGATCAGCTGCTTGGGTATTTTTGAAAAAGTCTGTGCCAGGTAGAAGCAATCAATGTTTTTGTGCCGGCCCTGTGTAAAGAAGTTTCTAACCTTGTTTTGATTATCCAGTATAATGTCATCAAACACAACAACAGAATTATCGAGACATTCATGAAGTGGCTTAACATCTGGTTCAAAAGTGGCTATATCCAATCCATCATATAGCTTCATGAGCTGCTGATATTTTAATTCTTCCAAGCTCTTAGAAAAGACATACAAGTGCCTTTTTTTCCAGTCTAACCAGTTGGGTGCCAATAAAAAATTATCAACCATTAGTGTAGTTTTACCACAAGCAGATGGCCCAACAATAAGACACCTAATATTATCAGGCAGCAAGTTTCCATTTCTCTTATTCTGCTGTTCATGTTCTGGCAGCCTTTTTATAACATCCCAGGTGTTCATATTATCACTTTGTTTGCATCGATCCAGCTGTGTTCTGGAAGTCCTAGCCATTTGACAAGTAACTTGTTGCCTTTTCTGCGGATGATGTTTTCTATGAGATATGTGTCAGGCTATTTAGTTTTGCTGAGCTCTACTTCATAGAACCTGCCTTTGAGAATTTCTCCTCGGTGGTCTTTTATTATATATGTGTTAAGAGTCCCAGGTTTAACTTGAACCACTGTAAATAATTCAGTGCTCCAGTTTCTTGTAAAGCCCCTTTTGAATAAGTGCTTATATTTACTGATTCTTACTTGATCACCCACCCTGTATTTGGCTTTTCTTGTTGTTGGCTGGTATCTAGGATAATAAACAGTGCTGATCAATTTTTGCTCATCAGATGAAGTCACTTCAGAGGGTTTCATGTTGATTGTGGAATGGACCGAGTTGTTATATTTTTGTAGAAGTTCTGGAAGAATATTAATCCATTTATAATTACCTTGGAGGGAAAATTGTTTATACATAAGATTTTTTAGGGTTCTGTTGAATCTTTCTACAATTGAGGCCTTGAGATCACTGTAACTCGAATAATGTTTTATTGACTGGCTTTTAATAAATTGTTGAAACACTGAATTATAAAATTCTTTGCCATTATCTGTTTGCAAATAGCGCGGTGATCTTCCACTCTGATTGATGATTGTTCTGATGGCTTCTGTAACACATTTTCCTGTCTTGGATTTGAGTGGCACAGCCCAGGCAAATTTTGAAAATGTGTCTATGATAGTAAGTAGATACTTGTAGCCCTTGTTGATTTTGTCTAAGTTTTTCAACTGTCCACTTGAAATTTCAATCAAGTCGCTCTGCCATAAATCATCTATGCTTTTTGTGACTACTGGCAGTCTCTTAAAATTATGTCTGGCTTGTCTGTGTAATTCATCAACAATAATTTGTCTAGACATAATATGTAAACAAGAATATTGCAACTATAGGGTGTTCAGCAGCTGATACTACAGGATTTTCTAAATATAATTTGTCCCCTATTTGTATTTTAAATTCCAGAGAGCCATCATCTTCAACATAAGATGTTTCTAATGTATTGGGGTCTGTAAAATCCTCTAATTCTGCACTGGTGATTTTTACTTTGTTATCAGCATTTGTTATTGATAATGTAGGGTAGTGGTGTGCCTGTGGTTGTAGCCAATATTTGATCTTGATTGGTCTCAATGTGCCCCCAATAAAAAATTGGTAATAAAATTGTGCAGGGGACAACATATATATTTTGCCACCTGGTGTAAATGGTGAATCATATTCTTTGTTGGGGATGCTGTACAATTCAAGAATTACTGTATGTTTAGGATTTTCAATTATGCCAGTTATTTCTTTTTCTGCTGTGAGCAATCTACTTGTTACAGATTCAAGATGCTCATTGATAGTCCTAACAACATCATCATGGCCTGGCTTGATTTTTATTTTCACAATAAGTTTCTTGTATTGTTGCACAATTTCTTGAAGCTGGGTGGCAAAAACAGACAGAGCATTTGCTTGATTGGATTCCATGGTCCCTAGCTGTAGCTTGATATTAGCTACAATTTGCTGTAAATTTTCAACAACTGCCAATTTTGAATTTTGAGCAGTAAGATCATGGACTTGTCTTCTGATATCCTCAAACAGGGCATGCAGTTCATTAAAATGTTGATTGGTTGGAAGAGTGGCCACTGTCTGTGAGAGTTGTTTGATCTCTGTCTGGATATTCTTGATATCTTCTGATTTCAATATACGATTCACTGCCCTCTTAATATTTTTAAGTTCCTGTGATGTAGGCAGATTTGGTACAGTACTTTGCAAAGATTCAAGTGCCAATTTCACATTGTTTAATTCAGAAGCATCAGCCACATTTTGCATAGCATTTTGGAGCAGGGCTATATCTGCCTGAGAGGGTGTGGATTGTTGTAAAATTTCAAGTTTTGTTTGGATATCATCGATCAAATGATGAAAATGAGATAGCTCAGATTCAGTGTTGAGGTTTTCAAGCTTTGTGATTTGTTGCTGGACACTAACAAGGGTATCTACAATTCCAGCCAATCGGGATTCTAGAGATTCTTGTACATTTGTCAAATCACTTTGCACTGCTGCTATGGTACCTTCAAGATGGGTTATGGTACTTTGAATTTTTCCAAAATCTTCATATGTTTCAAGTTGCAGCTTAATATTTGCAACATTCCGAGTTATTGTACTCAAAACATCAGAAGATGGCAAGTTGTTCATAAAATTTTCAAGTGTCTCAATTTTTTCTTTAACCTCGGCTATGGCATTGTTCAGAGGATCCAGATTAGGTATCTGTAATGACTGAATCTGTTCTTTTAGAGTGGAAATCACTAGATCAAAATCTTCTTGTGATTTTATGCTTTTGACAATTGTTTGGAGCTGTGCCTGGACATTATTTATCTGCTGTTCCAATTGTTGTTTCAATTGCTCAGAGTTGGTGGCCTGGGTCTTAAATTTAGCTTGAAGAGCTGCTACAGCCTCTTCTAAACTTTGAAAATTATCCAATGTGGCCAAATCAGTATATTTCTGAAGCAATAATTTAAGTTCAGAATCAATTTTAAGAAGAGGGTCCATGCATTGTGATTGTAAATTTGTAATTTCTAATTGAAGACTGGCATTGAGTGTGGTTTGTAAAGCTTGTAAATCACTTCTTAATTTCTTGACTCTGACATCAAGCATCAAAATCTCATCACTGTGATCTTCATGTCTTGTATGGCCAAATATATCATTAGGCATTTTAATTTATTGGTTATTTATTATAGATTATCTGATTCTTAATTCTATAAAAAAAGGTATAAGCTTATCATAAGATCCCGGGACCTCAATATATAAGCAGTCACCAGCAGAAACAGTATAAACAGTGCCAGAAATCATGTTTGAGTGCTTAATTCTGTAAATATTTCTCCCTACTGAAATTTTGACATCACCCTCAGGGGTTGTAAAAAATTGTAATTGACCACCTACAGGTAATTGGTAATAATTTAAATTATTGTTAAATATGTACAATATTTTGCCTGTTTTATCATCAACATCTGTAAGTATGCTGTTCAGATGAATAATTAAGAAACCACTTAGTTTAGATATTATATCAGAAGAGGGTTGTGGTGTTGGCAGCTCCATAAGAGCCTGTTTTTTAAACCCAAATAAGTTCATAGGCATGTTTATTTATTTCAAATCATGCTCTGTAATTGGGCATTGATTGCCATTTTTCAAATCACAATGACCCCATGGTAGAGTATGTATGCCACATGATAATATGCATATCTTATCATCATGTGGGTCCAGAGCCACTTTTCTTACAATATTGCTAGTCAGCAAGTGATCCACACTCTGAATTCTGGATTCTGATGTTCTGATTAAATTCTGGGATTTGAGATAATCTTCATAATTTTTAAATTCAAGCTCTTTGTCAACAGTTACTCTGCCAATGCCCTTGGCTTTTTTGACAACAGCACTACATGTTTTAAAACTGTACATCTTGGCACTTAACCCAGCAAATGCCACAATAACATCACCAAGTGTCTCATCTTTTAACTTGCCAGGCACCTTTTTGTTGTGGGGTTGAATCCTTGTATGTTCACTGCTATCAAAATATTCAAGCAATTCAGGCTGTGACATATCTTGATAAACATCTTCTGTCTGAATATCAAGAATAAAACTATCCGTGTCCATGTACATCAATTTTATATTATCACGATAGAAAGGCTTCAACACATCATAATACAATTTTAACATATGTAATTTGGCCAATTCCAATATCACAGCCCCTACATAAATAGGTTTATCAAACTTAATCTTTGTTTTTTTCATGTTGAAAAGTGCCATATTTTCATCATAAATTCTTCTATAATTGAAATTAGGCTTTGCAACCAATTTTTTGCTCAGGCTGGGGTCAGTAATTATTTTAACATCGGTATGTTTTCTGACATTTTCAATAGTTTTGCCATATACAGAATTGACCATCAATTTAAACAAGGCCTTATCAAATTGGCTCTTTGCAGATGTTCGAAGCTCTGTGTTTGTATCAATATAAGACTTCAACCATTTTGAGTGCCTGAACCTCAAATCTTTGCCAATTTTTGTCACTTGAACACCATGATTCATCAGGAACTGGAGGTTCTTGTAATATATGACATAGCCCTGTTTTGGCTCCAGAGTCATCATCAATTTCTTCTGTTTAGAGCCAGGTGAGCACTTAACCTCAGGAATTGGGGGCAGATCAGAAAATATATTGTGTAAATTATCTGGAATTGTCAGATCAACCTCTAAGAAGAGGCCATAGTCACTGTCATCAAAATCCTTAAGATCTTCAATATTGAAATCTTCAACCCACTCAAGCCCTGAATATGGCAATTTATCCATCATAGCATAACCATAGAGGCTGTTGGCATCTCCATACAGTATATAATTTGATGACAGTGCTGGATCATAATCGGTAATATATTTGTTATTAGCTCTGGCATATCTCTGAGAGCATTGCACCATGCCTCCTCTTATACATTGCTCCATAAACAGATACATGTCCTGATCCTGGATCAGATCCAATTGCATTTTAGTGTTCAAAAACATTGCAGACCATGCTAAGCCTGGGGCACTGTAAAAATATATTGGATCTAGTTCATAAATTTGCATGGAAGATTTTCTGAATGCCTGAAGTATATCAGCTAAGAGGGTTACATCAAGTTTTAAATATGCCATGTGATAATCACCAAATGTCTGGCATTTTAAATTGTTCCACATCAATTGGGCATGGTGATAATCTTCATCAGTGATTCCAGATCCTCTGATTTTGCTGTAAAACTCTTGTTGTGGTGGCAGAGAACACTCATCAAATTTAGAAAAATCTGTAACATAATCATATGGATATACACCCTTCCGCCTAATTAATTTCAGGTCCTGATTTGGAAACAAAGCACATGTGATTTTGAATTGATCATCAGATAATTGAGTGGCCAGTGTAGCCAGGCTAGCAGATAAAATTCTGTAGGAATCAAGAAATCTTAAGTGAATAGGAACACCATTAACTTTAATTATTTTGCTAATAGCAATATATTTCTCATCATTTTCAGCTAAAATATTTAAATTCTGCTTGTCAAACCCCTCGTACCTGATCAAATGATGGAAATCATAATTGGATGCCCCATGGCAAAATATGGGGACAAATTTTGGTCTCTGGATCTTAATATTACATTTATTACACAGTGCCATTTTGAAATTACCATCTGTATGAGAATGGTGTTTCACCTTGATATTTGTATCTGAAAATTCAAAATCACATAGTGGGCATTTTTCTGCATTGTTGAAATCTTCAATCTGTTTCTCTGTTAAAGGCAACATAGGTTTTGATTTTAATAAGATATTAGATGCTATGTCACGGCACTCATTTTCTATTCTATGTGCAAATGTTTTGATGGCATCTGGTCCCATGTGTGAATATTCTTTACTAACAACACGATCCTGTACAACAACATAATAAAAACTAGAAGGTTCATGTAGCTGGTATGGTGTAATTGAAGATTCTTCAGGATCTGGATTGCAGAATGCAAGAGGTTTGAGATTTGATTCAAAATCACAGACTATATATGCTGGGTGTTCCAACCAGGCTTCAAACTTTTTGAATTTGGTATTTTCACTTGGCATTGGCATCACCATATGAACAGGTTTATAGTTGCCACAGTATTTTAAATGTTCAATTAACTTGTTTTTGGCAATTTCTGCATTTTTTTCACGAACCCCATTCACCATTTTTTGACCATCAAATACAGTTAAACATCTTCTGCACAACTTAAATATTCTATTAGATTTGTCTAGTTGTGTTCTGACTAAAGCTTCAAGATTATGTATCAGAGTGTAATGGTGTGTATCATCCCCTTCAATTAAGAGCAGATCAATCGGAACAGCAGAATCATCATTAAATGTACTGATTCTGAGAGGTGCTATCAAGCAATTATCACGACCAGTGGAACAAATAAATACGTTAATAGATAATTGCCTACCATTCATATCCCTGGCCCCTTTTTCAAATTTATCAATATTCTGAACAGACATTGGATATTCTAAACCCTCCATTGCTTCATCAAAATTGTGTTCATATTGTTTATAATAACTTATTCTCTGAGGATTCCTTGAAACTGGAAACAAAGCAGCTAAAATACACCACAAAAAGCATTTCCGGTCGGTATTTTCTATGTTAACCACGGCTCTTTTGTTTTTAATATTGGCAGGTAATGGCAGATATGTAGATCCTTGTAATGGGCTGAATTCAGAAATATTAATATATAACTTGTGTGGAGAACCGCATAGGCTCCATCCAGACTCTTTTGCTGCAAATTCAGAGTGTTTAATATTCAATTGATCTATCAAACTGCTTATTATTTTGTCTGAATTTGCATTTAAATATACAGGTACAGTTTCTGTTATGTGGGGCTGTGTAAATTTTGTGCCGTTTGGTTTCTTATATTGTGTAAACAATTTGAGGGACAGCTTATAAGAGCCATTTTGTGCATTTAGAATTGCCTGCACATCAGGTTTTTTACTGTTCAAAAATTTCTTAATGCCACATCTTGGCTCTGATACAAACCGATAATCCCTTAATTGGCCATGCTTTCTTTTCAGACCAGATGTAGATTGTTGTGGGGTCAATATTGATGACTGTACATAAGAATTACACTTATGCCATTTGTAATATGCCTTGCTTAATATTTTATGGCATCTTGGGCACAATTTAGTAGCTTTTCTGCATTTCTTAGGCTCACAAATATGCCGGTGCCTAGACCAATGAGAACTAGATATATTTTTATTACACTGATTGCAATATTTTTGTTTTGGCATTTTTGTTGTTTATTTATATAAAATTTCTTGGTCCAAAAAAACAGAACTATGCCAAAACAATAACTAGGCTCTGGTGATCCCCAATATAAAATAATTTTGCTTTTTTATGCTGTTGTATAACACTTTTTACCAGGTTTCAGATCTGGGAGTTGTATATCAACTAGCAATAATTATTCTCAAAATCTCACGTGTGGACATATTATTTTGCCACATGTATTTCAATCTTACATATTTTATCAGGACTCAAACCCGAGCCTCTTGTTTACAAGGCAACAATATTAACATTTTGCCATCAGGGGAGGCTTCACATTTTATCAGGACTCAAACCCGAGCCTCTTGTTTACAAGACAACAATATTAACATTTTGCCATCAGGGGAGGCTTCACATTTTATGAGGACTCAAACCCAGAGGCCTCCTGATTACAAGACAATAAAAACCATGGGGCTATGCACCACACTCTACTTCACTTGAATTCAGAATTTCTTAAAAATAAGAGCATATCACACTTGAAGAATTGGGGTATAAGCCCCTCTTGGCATTGTCTTAAGTGTAGGCAAATCTGTCTGAGGAGGGTTCATCTTTTCTACACTTGAATTCAAAATTTCTTAAAAATAAGAGCATATCACACTTGAAGAATTGGGGTATAAGCCCCTCTTGGCATTGTCTTAAGTGTAGGCAAATCGGGTTGTTCAATCAAATAACCTCTCCTTTTCTACACTTATAAGTGGTGCTTGTTATAGCATCAACTATACTACTCAGTTACAATCATCAATGTAAAGCCATTGAATCTCATAGTAAGTATTTTTTGACCAAAGTTATGTCAGTGTAATTAACTATGACAAGCTTAATATAAACACAACTTTCGTATTTTGAATAATGTTGTGAAGTTTATGTAGTTTATATGACCAGTTCGTATTGAGGAATCAGTTCAAAAACCGTACGGAGAAGGGATTCGTAAATAAAACGATGCAACCCACATCGTAATATACGATAAGGCAACATTATACTAGTGTATATGTACAGTAGTATATCATCTTTGAATACAATTTGTATATGTTCACATTCACTTATACAGAAGGTCGTTTCACGTCCATGGTAACAAAGTTAGAACCCACCTCACCTTAAGAAAAACCGTGACGTCACGACCGGTGGTGCTCCACGTGATACCCCAGTCTTGCAGCAATGGCCCTGCAGCGGAGTTTCCATTGGAGGGGACTGCGTTAAGAACACATTGGTCCAAACAATCACATTCCTCCTGACAAGCTTTCCAAAGACCCTCAATTGTGCGGGGCCGTCTGCTTCCCAAGGCTCGTTTCAACAACGGAAACCCACAAAAATCCATGGAAAAGGCATCGGGGGATTTCACAGGGATGTCTGTAAAGGGGATTGCATGAATGCCCGTTTCACGTGCCATCCGATCCATGTATGCCTGCGTGGGCTTTACCGTATGACTGGAAGCCTTGTCCTGGTGGATGACAACACGAGATGTGTCGCTGCCATAGAGAGAAGGAATATCATGTCTGTAAAGTGGCTCCAAAATATTCGTCTGGTAATAGGCTGCATTTATTTTAGCCTTTTTTCCCACTCTGCGCAGTGGAAGTTTGCCGTTATGGCAGTAACCACCAACAACAATGAACTCGCGTGCAAAACTTTCAGCACATTCACGTACACACTCAGATCGACCTCTTGCATCACGTGGACGATAGTAGATAGCACTTTTTTAACCACATACCGACAGATACAACCATGCTTCATCCAGGGACACCACATACTTCCAGCGGTCCCCTGCCAGATGGCGTTCGTAAGGCTTCCGACTGTTGGTCTTCCTCTCCTGGACATGTGAGGCACGCAACTTATGAACTTGAGCCTTGTGCTTCCGTACAAGTTGTAAATCTTGGGCTATGATGCGATTCACAGTTGCAGGGAAACATTGCACTGCCTGTGCAATCACACTCTGCGTTGCAGGGTTTTCACATCGCACCAAGGATCTCACTTTCCGCACAACATCGGAGGAACGCTTGGGCTTCCGATATGCCCGAGGCCCACTTTGACTGGTTCCAGCAACAGGTACGGTGCAAGCTTTATGGCGATTCAACACTGCATTGATGCCCTTCTTTGACACATGGAATGCTTTCATGTGGCACTGTTGAATTATCTGGCTATAACTATAACCAACGTCGGAAAGGGCACAGATGTACCCTTCCCTAAAGACTGGAATTTTTGGTGTCATATAAACACTCACTCACACACCAACCATCGTCTTTGAAAGTCAACACACAGTACTTTCGTCCTACTGGCTCTGGCTGCTCTGTGCTGTGCCTACGTGCTGCTCCCTGGTGATCGAAATCGTTACCATCAACGTGAAACAACCTTCTGTACATGCTGCATATGTCTTATTTTTTAACAGTACCAGTGCTATATTTTTATTATTTGCTTGAGAAAATATTATACTCCTTTCTCTTCAACACTTATGAGCACATGAAGCTGTGAAGTGATATATCATGTTACTGCAGTCGCCAGTTTTAAGACTTCGTTTTAAAGCACGAACTGACGACTTAAAAAAATGATGGTAGTTAAAGCTGGTCTATCCGGAAGCGAAGACGGATTTAAGTACCGTGTGAGACTGGCTTAAGTTGAAACTTCTAAATTTTTCAGGTCCTCCTATTTAAAAATATTTTAATGTTTTGCCTCTTTTATTATTGTTTGTTCCTTACAATATTATAATCTGAATGCATTCTTGCAAAAACAATCGAAAACCTACTTTAAAGCGAAAAATGATATTTTTAGGTAATTCCTGCTATCCACACAAGTGACACGGAAAAGGTAGTATTACAAAAACGTTTCCTGTATACTGCTTTAATGTGTCTACACTCTGAACCGCAAATCTCTGGAGCGAGAGAAAGAGAACAAGTCTCTGCCCAAGTAGTGACTCGAGAGGGCTCGACCAATAAACACGTGTCGTAAACGATTGTAGATACCTGCTGTTTGCTGGAGCTTCTTCTGCTTTGTTCAACCCACTCGATTTCTCCCCTTCTCTGCCGTTATGCGTGACCTTACTCCAGAGATTCCCGGGATAGAGTATAGTGATGCAACTCTATAAAGACTACTTAACTACCAATTCCGTTGAAGCGACCTACCACTCAAGTAATATGCCAACTGGCAACGACGACACATTTTGTTCTTTCTTGGGTCTCAAACTAGCAACGTCAGGTGATAACGGTTGAAACTTCGCGCAAAGTGTACCTAGATTACAAAACAGCAGATTGTCATACATGTGCTAACACAAACATAGTTAACTATAGATCGGAAGGTGTATTCCTGTACAGCTCCCTCCACTCACTGGTCTGTCGTCTGCGGCTGTTGTAAAACGCATGGCACGATGGCCGCCTTGCTGCACGAGTCCTTCGAAATGGTAAACATTTAATATCAATGAGTTATTCGCAACTTTGGAAGGCAAATTCTTTGCCTTACACCATCTGACATACCTACCTGAATTGACTGCCACTTTCACCGTTGCCTTCGCATCTCTACAGTTCCCTCGCAAATTGAACGGCGAACTGTGTCTGGCAGGGAAAAAAGCACGTTTTGTCTTAAGCACTGCTGTCAGTGATGAGAAGCGCTCACGTGATAGCTGGTAGTTACATCTGGCAGACGAGCGACAACCCAGTGGCGGGAACTGTACTTGTATCAGAAGGGAGATTTATAAGATTTGGGCCCCTAATATCGGATTAAAAATTATAGATTTTCGAGTATAGACTGCAATTAAAACTTAACCAGGAGACCTACATAAAATACGAGTTACAAAGTTTACCTTACTAAATTGTGCGTTAATCACGGTAACCAAATTTGCTTTCAAGTATTGCTTATACATTATATCGTCATGAGAACAAGAAAAGGGCTGTTTTTATTAGTTTTACAAAGGATTTCTCATTTCGAAATTCTATAAATCAAAAACGGGTTTTCCGATCGTAAAGATATTTTGGTATGGTGCAGGCAGAAAGGTTTTAAACGTAAATTTTAATTTTCAGATTTTTCAAATTTGTCAAAAAACCGTTATTATCAATTTTGCGAAACAACCTTTTCTTAGTATTGGGTAGTCCTACAAAAACATTATTGGTATTGTTTGGAATCTCTTTGCATTTGTTTTTAAAATCCATTATCGTTGTCATTTCACATTAAGAAATCAATTTTATACAAATTTTTATTCAGCGGAGTAAATCTGTACGCGGAACGTGGCAACGGCGCTCTCAGTGACGGCCTGCAGTTTCCATAGTTTAACGGATATCGTTCCTCTGAATACAACTCTGTATACGATCGGTTTCTCAATGTGAAATGACAACGATAATGGATATTAAATACGAAATCAAAGAACTTACAAACAAGACCAATACTGTATTTGTAGGACTACCCAATACTAAGTAAAAGTTAACTAACTAACTAACTCTCCAGCCTTCTTGAACCCGAAGGTTCATAGCTGCACCAACACAGGCCTTCCATCTGTCCCAATCCTGAGCAAGATCTATATACTCCTTGATATCCCTACCGATTTCCTTTAGGTTCATCTCAACATTATCCCTCCATTTTCGTCTTGGTCTTCCTACTGGTCTCTTACCATCAGGCTTCCCAACAACAATTCTGTAAACTCTTCTTTCCTCTCCCATCCGTGCCACATGGTCTGCCCACCTAAGTATTCTTGATTTAATCATTCTAATAATATCTGGACATGAAATTTATTTCTAAATTATGTAACCTTCTCGACTCACCTATCTCCTCATCCCTTTTAGGCCCAAATATTTTTCTAAAGATCTTATTTTCAAATACTCTCAATTTATGTTCCTCTTTCAATGTAAGGGGCTGAGTTTCGCATCCATATAATATTACAGGCAAAATTACTGTTTTGTACATTTTAACTTTTAGTTTCTTGGATATCAAACGAGAAAACACAAGTTTATAAAGATAAAAGTAACGTGCATTTCTTGAATTAAGCTTGCTTTTTATTTCCTCTTTAATATCATTTTCATTTGTTACTATTACTACTATGTACTTGAATTTGAATACTAGTTCAAAGGGTTTTGTTATCAATATTTAGATTTTTATTATTACCTAACACTTGGTTTCGGCTTGTAGCATATATTTAGTTTTCTCTTTGCTAAGTTCCAAACCTATCTTTTTAGCTGCTTTGAAAAATATTTTAGCATTATTCTTAATTGTATTTACATCATTCCCTAGCAAGTCTATATCATCTGCATGATGATGATGCAGCTGAGTCAGACCGTTTAATTTTAGTGCTTCGTTAGTTTCTTTTACCTTCCTAACAGCGTATTCTAAGGCAAAATTAAAGAGCAATGGAGATAATGCATCTTCTTGTTTCAACACATCATGAATTGTAAATTTTTTAGACATATTAATATACATACCAGTATTACTTCATGTTTCACTGGTGCATACTTTTATCATATTAACAAGATTCTTAGGTATTCCAAACTCGACAAATATATTATATTATTTATCTCTTTTGACTGAATCTTATGCTTTTTCAAAATAAATGAATAGCTGATGGACATTGTCATTATATCCAACTAAGAAAAAGTTGTTTCGCAAAATTGATGATAACCCTTTTTTGACAAATTTTAAAAATCTGGAAATGCAGATTTATGTCTAGAACCTTTCTGTCTGCACAATACTTAAATTTCATCACGATCGGGCAACCCGTTCTTGCTTTATAGAATTTCATAGAGCAGTCGTTCCCTAAACTACATAAAACGGTCTTTTTCTTGTTCTCACGACGATAAAAATACAAGGAATACTCGAAAACATTAGGTTAGCATATATTAACGCAGAATTAAATATGCAAAATTCTGATGTTATAGCTTGTTTTTTGCATGTCTAATGGTTAATTTTTAATTGCAGTCTAAACTCGGTTATGCATAATTTTTAATCCGATAATAGGCTTTTGGTTCGAGCCCTGCCAATATCATTATTATATTATTACTATTTTTATTATTGTAACAGTTTTTTCTTAGCATGGTACCTTGCTTATACTAATTGCAAGATCTGTATTAATAACATTTGTAAACTTTAAAATAGACACATCTGTTTAAAATTATTCATTAAACCTGGTTGTCGTGTATGATGTAGGATGGTTATGATGTAGAAGTTATTTAAACGCTGGAAACTTCTTCCTCCTACCATCTTGCATGAAATAAGCTAGTTAAAGGACTTGGAATGTTTTATTTTGCTACAATCACAATGTGAAAGAATTTTAAAAGTCTATGGTTTGTTTATTTGAATTGTTATTTTAAGTCCACATTATACACCGAAAGGATTGTAGTGACCGGACCTACAGTTTAAAGTGAGATCCGAACCACTGTCCAATGTGCGTCCACAAGAGTCGGTCTTGGTCACATCTGCCTCATCAGAGGCTCATTTTCGTGAGGCCCGCGTAGACTTGCGGGCCCTAGGTTGTAGCCTGGGATACCTAGTGTGAAATCCCACCCCTGAGAGTAAATCTTCTGGCCAGTAAGAGGTTGTGACTTCAGCATGGGTGTGTATGCCTGTATCTACACTCTCTCCCAGCTAACTCTGGAGAAGGCGAACGGAAACAAGTATCTGCGCAAGTAGTGATTGCGAGAAGGTTCCATCAATGGACACGTGAGACTGCAGTTACCAGACTTCCCAGCAGCATGTACTGCTTCACTCTGTCCACTCGATTCCCCCCTCCACACACACTCCTTCTCTGCGTGGGCTTGCTCCAGAGATGACTGGGGTGGGGTATATACGAGGGTGGACTGAAACTGCTTTCAATTCTTAAAATCGAATAATATTATCATATTGAATAGGTTGTCGCTACGACTGAATTAAAAAAATATATAATAATAATACTAATATGGGTATCTGAGTTGTACTACAAATACACATGTCTGTCAATTTTAGAAGAAATATTAACCGTGACGTATCCTTTTGTTACTGAACTTGTGCTATCTGGAAACGTTACCATAAATCTCCTTCATTCAGATTGTGCTAACCTGGTTAACATCCAGAATTTTTTAAAAAGAAATTCGAAATTCATATTAAAACAAATAATCCACAAACCGAGCAGAATAACTTACATTACAAAGGCGTGTTCGAAACGATTCACCTGATCATAGACGAACATGGCCAAACGGGAAGTAACCCAGGAGAGTCCACTTTGGTTCTGTTAACTTTGCATCTTTGCAGAACTGTCACAATGCCTACCCGAGAATTGAAACCGTTGTGGGTTGTCTTCGGAAGACACCTAGACCACGCAAGTAAACATTTCTTGTTTACGGTTCACACTTTTGTGTTGATGTGTGAGAAAATGAACAGAAAAAATGATAACGAAACTCTTTTAGAAGTGTCCATTCCTCCAATCCAATTCAAATTCACCACCTAGCCGTACCCTGTGGCGGAATGGCAAGCACATCGCGTACGACGCCAGAGTTCCCGGGTTCTAATCCCGGACTGGGGATGGGATGTTCATTCATTCATCAATTTCATCATATTATCACTCATCCCCATCTTAGCAAATTAGCCATAAGTGGCACAAAAAGCAAAATAAAATAAAGCAGATTAATCACTCAACCAATCCTAATTCACTACATTCTCTCCTCTTTGCAAATACTTCTGTATATCACGCACACAATATATGTGCTTCTGCTAAATAATCAGTGAGTCATTTTTGGCTTACTCCTCTACCCCTCCTCCCCACACAAGGTACAACCATGAGCTCCATTGCAAATACTGGCTGATTCGGTGTCTTTCAGACATTTTTACGTAATCTCTGCCCTCTACGTCTGTATTTATTTCTACTGCTCTACAACAATGATCTTACGTCTGAACGTAATTTGACACCCTGTATATAGGCGGAACTAGATTTTTTATTCGCCTCATCATAATTATCAGGGTTCATTCTAGGTCCTATCACAAACAGAATATCTATACATGTAGCCAAAAAGATATGATTTAGATTTCCGGGGTCGAGTTTTTTAAGCGTCTAGTAAATCTAGTGCAATGTATTGTACTTGAGCTAAACTTTTGTTTTATTCTTCTATTCTCTGGAAAACGGCTGACATTTATTTTCAATATTCGTACTTACGTACTCTTCATTGAGAAACATTGCTGATGGTGGCATTTCGCCTAATTCATGGAAATAAGCTCTATTTGCGACATATCGAGTAAGTTTTCTTCGTTTCTTTTTGCCTTCGGTCACAGTTTCACTACCGTACTCGGCATGCAGTGTTTCCACCCCACTGCACTCAAAAATACGTACGTAGCCCCACAAACCATTGACACATAGCCCTACGAACCATTCATACATAGCCCCACGAACCATTTCCGGTAAGGTTAGGTTTGGTAGGGTCACGTTTAGGTTACAATAGTTAAAAATAGGTTTTGAAAAAATATGCGTAGCCCCACACACCATTCTCGTATAGCCCCACGAACCATTGACACATAGCCCCACAAACCATTTGCCGAAACTTACCTCCTTCTTCGGTTACAAAAAGACGTGTTTGGAAACACTGACCAGGATTACGTCATCACACACAGGCTACATCCACCTGGAAGTAAATTGATGCAAGAGCTTTCGTGCATCGGTCACACATTTATATCGAAAATTAGATTATTTACCGGCGAAATTCAATGAACGATGCGAGAAAACACTTCTCCGAACTTCTACAACTATAAAGAAACTGCATTCGGTAAGTAATTTCTCCTGTAAATTTGAAGAAATCCGTTCTCCTGAGATAAGAAATTTAGCAAGATTTGTTCTTTCAGTTTTTGTTCGTTGTAATATATTGTTTTCAATACTTTTCAGTAACTAATCATCTCTTTTGGGAAGGGTACCTGCCTCCGTGCTCTTCCAGCTACATCCGCCAATGACCCTGTATATAAAATTATGAAAATATATTATACGTGTGTGTGCACATGCTCTACATACAAAAACACATACATTGTAGCCCCGTCTAGTTCGTTGCACATTTTGACACTAGGTACAGTGCAGGTGCATCCCGGTGTTAGGCTGGTGCAAGGAAATGTTCAATCAAATAGACGGATAGCGGTGTTCAAGTTCAGGAGATTCAACAAATGCCTGTTTGCTGCTATAAACGTTCATTTCATTAGTTAGCATGCACCAAGTGACAATACACCATACACTACACCACTCCAGAATGTAGTGCAAACAGTGCAGACACCAAATACGCTTCTTGATACCAAATATCAAAGTATATACGAGTCGGTGTTGCACCGTGTAATCAACAAGACGCGTGAGTGCAGAGAGTCAAAAAGTGCAGCGAAATGGACGGGGCTATTGTGAAGTGCAGCCATGGATACCTAAGGGTTGTAACGATGCCATAAAGAGTTGATAGAATTGTTACAACCACAAAATGTCCACGACTGCACATGATCATAGGTAAATAATTTTTCAAGATTTACAAATGCGTTTCAAAGAAACAACCATTACACTTTTCAGAGAGAGCAATAATCGAAGAAAGATGCAAACAATGTAGTCAAATTAGATATGATAATCATTTATTATTCCAAAAAATTACACATAGGTATTATTGTGATAATTACGATAACAATAATAGCACTATTATAAAACTTTCCAACAAATGTAGCGAAAAATGTGGTGATTGTTGTAGTGCAGACAATACCGCAATAATTTGATATTTTCCTTCCATTTATAACATAATTATCACTTCGTATCTATTTACATCTTGTCTGCTCAGCTACATTCAGGCACGTTACTTATTTTCCTCCATTTCTGTGTAGAACGTCGGGTAGTATATTACTGTAAATTACAAATTGTCAATTTTAGAACCTGTTGTTCTTCATGTTGATAAGAAAAGAATGCTAGACCTTATACTCCGAACTGTTACACGCTTCCAGATTTGTCCTTGAGGAAGCTGTGCGTATAGTATTTCTCTCGAAAACAACCTCATTCGGCACCCATGAGTATAAATTATTGTACGCATGTCCGGACTCTGTCCTTGGCTGTTTCACGAACTTCCACTTGCCTTTGTTTTCAATGCTGAAGGCTTAAAAATTATTCCTAACTTTTCCCCTACGCAATGGCAGTGAGTTGAACTTTAGAAAATTTGAATCCCGCGGTTGTGGGATTCGTATCACGTGACTGGATACCTGCAGTAGGTCTTCCCGTACATGTCCTGAGGAGGGATGATGTCCTCCAAGGGTCGAACTTCGGAGCTTGCCCACTCGTCTTTCACCTGCAAAGATACAGAATTAGTTCCATCTGTTCAGAATCTGCTTGTGTGCAAATTATAGCAACCTTTATGCATACAGGGTGTACCAAAGATTTTCTCAGAAATTTCGGAAGATATTTAGGGCTTGAATATCGAAATAACTATGTCAATATGGAGCTTGAGGTTGAATTTGTCAAGTTCTCTGAGCAAGAGAAATATGGCTAAAGTGAAGCAAGTGAAGCCTGTGGCATAGTCAGATATGAAACAGAACAATAGAGGCCACAGAGAAGTAAGGATTTTTCGCAATGAGCTATTTCTTTTTGTGGATAAATTCCTGTTCCCCTACTATTTTTTTCTAGTTTCGGTCATAAATGATTGATTTTTTTGCTTTACAGCTTGTTTCATAGATTAAAATTATGGATGCGTCATCATATTTGTTATCAGTGTCCACAAATATTTAGGGGAATAAACACCACAGCACATAATAATATTAATGCCTAAGACAGGACTGTTTAAAAAACGAACGTATGTGTACCTGGACATGCTATTCATTGTCATTATTCAAAATAATTGTTATAAATTTAACCTAAACATCACCCATACGCAGTGTCGCGATTAGACCGAAGTGGCAGATAGGAAAACTAAATAACACAAACAATACATTATATTGATTTAGTAAAAAAGTAGTTTGGACTGCATGTATCTTCATTGTAAACTACAATTACAAATATTTCTCCGTTTTAAGTCATTCATGCAGAACCCGAATTGGAAAATGCTAACTTGGGGACGTTTGGACGAGCCTTGAGGTTAGCTGGGAGATGAACCTATGGTTTAACATGGTGAAAAAGATACAGCTGGTGGAATTCTTTGCAAACATTTTGCTAGCTGGGGGAATACCATCCCCTCTCACTTCGAGCACTGTATGAATGTATTCATTGACGTTGAACAATTAACACACTTTACGTCCAGAAGAAAAAGGAACATCTTTACTAAATTCAGGCAAAAAATGACCCCGCTAAGAAGGCCAAGGCTTTGTTTCAACCTATATTGCTATCTCTTGTAACATGTTAGCGGGATGCTTTAAAACTTATAAATTTAGTAAAATTCGAATTTTACAGCACAATTGTGCGAAATATGAGTAATATCCACAGAAACACATAAAAATCAAATCAGTAATAGAAGTATATTAATATGTGCCATTTAATGGAAATCCAGTTAGGTACGTACACAATATTAAATTTACTAATCAACTTGAATTTGATTTTAAAATTTTGGGTGCGTCAACACTGAGGCTATTTTGACCCATAACGTTATATGGGGTCCAGCCTTTTACCATAACTAAAACAGCATAACTGTAATGTCGTGTAACTAAGATATTAACATATTCTGACTTAGGTTAAAAGTTGAGGCTCTAATAAGGCACTCAACACAAATAAAGGCAAATCACAGGACGACACACACACACACAGTCCTACGAAGATTATACTGGCCATAGATCCTGACGGCAGAGTCTCATAGTCTGTAAACTGGAGTCCACTGTGTACTACGTAGAAGTGAGTTTCACAATTGGCTGTACTATGTAGACGGATCACCCCTTACCTATCAACATGTAATAATACGTAATGTAAATGAGACGTTTAAGAAAACTTCAAATTCTGAATTATCGTAGCAATTTTAAGCCTACTTTATTAAATTCGAACACCAAATTATTTCATTGAAACTTATGATCGAATAATTTCTAGCTTTTCTTTTTAAACTTTTCTCATCCGAACCGTATATATCTCCAGAAAATATAATGGTCATATAAAGTTGATCCACTCTTCAAATGGATTGCTAATTTTTTAAGAGCTGAGGTTTAAGCAATAGGCAAAAATGACAGATTTCACTGGCAGCTAAGGATCTTCCCTAGAAACATGCAATTCCTTCTTCAACCTCTCCCTTTTCAAGGGTCCAATACTGGTACGCAAGTTTATCCTCCACTCCTGGGGAAATTGCCACTTCAATTTGAATATCTTGACATCTTACACCCCTTCTCTGCTAGTTAATTTCCGGTATGTGAACTATATGAAGTGATATGATTGAATATATGAAAATAATAAACACGAAGATAGGTCTATGCCTTACCAATAACTTGTACCCTAGCAATACTCGCGGATGGTGTAGTG
Organism: Lepisma saccharinum; assembly: GCF_977018435.1. Lineage (NCBI taxonomy): Eukaryota > Metazoa > Arthropoda > Insecta > Zygentoma > Lepismatidae > Lepisma > Lepisma saccharinum. The sequence continues at coordinate 14,345,879 of NC_139255.1, forward strand.
ATACGTTGTAAAATCGTAGCCTCGTAATCAAGATGACCCGGGTTCGATACCTGGTGGATACATAGTGGTTCCGATCTAACATTAAACTGTAGGTAAATCTCGATTAACCTCTCTGTGCATAAAGCTAACTTAAGACAAAAAAATGAATCAATCGAACCCTTGAACACTACGATCACCACTTAACAAGGAAGAGAGGTTGCAAATTCTCCAATCAGATTTAACGGAAATAAATCCTGCAGAGACATTTGATTCGTCTTCCACAAATTTGTTAATGATGTAAAGCGAGATGTCATGAACGCCAAGTGAATTCAAAACTAAAGACAGAACACGAAGAGAGATTGATACTCTAGCAACAACTAGAACCCTAGTAGGTCTCCCTGATGGCGCAGTGGTAAAGTCGTCACCTTGTAATCGAGGGGTACCGGGTTTGATATCCCGTGGAGGCCATAGTCGTTCGGATCCCATTTTCGACAGCAGGTCCGTTTATCCTTTCTGCTCGTAACGTTGACTTAAAGCAAAAATCAATCGAACCCTAGCACACCACGACAAACACTGCAGAAGAAAGACTGGTTACAAATTTGTCAATAAGGTTTATTTACAAAACATCCTGCAGTAACATTTGATATTTGTCTTCTTCAAATGCGTTCAAGACTTAAAGAAGACGTCATGAAGAGCAACCGATAAACGTCGAACCTTACCTCAATAATAAATAAATCGCCTAGTCACTAATCTAGACAAACAATGCTTGACATTAAAGAATTAAGGAGGTGTTATTTAGTTTCAAATTTATTCCTATGGTGTCATGCAAGAGGTGGTAAATAGAAATGCCTTTTCCTTGGAAAAGTCAGTTTTGGGAACAACGAGAACAAATGAGGGAATTATTAATTTCCAAACGACTATTACCGGAATGAAATATACATATATACGCACATATATGTGTGTCTGTATGTGTGTACAATCACGGAAACTTTCTGGTTGTAATGACTACATTTCCTATAAATAGGTTCATTACAAAACATAAATGTCAGTGACTGTACCATAGTCGCCGAATTTAGGGGATGGAGGGGCAAGGCATTTTCTTCCCCCCTCCCTGAAATCCACGTAAAAGAACACATTTTTTGTGCATTTACATATATAAATTAGCTATTCTTTATGTCGATCTTTCCCCCCAAATAATTATCTTAAGCTCATTTGTTTTATTTTACTTCGCTTTTTGGCTAATTTGATGAATGGACATTCACAAACAGGACTCAAACCCAAGACCCCTGACATCGCAGCGCGATGTGCTAACCACTCAGTTGGCCAAACACAAACATACACACAAAGAGAGAGAAAGGGAGGGATGTGTATTTGAAAGGCTGATACATAGACAAAATCGGCATGAATATTCGTTTTTTAAACCGAAATAGATTTGAACAATTTCCTCTTCCCCTTTACCATTTTACCCCACACTCCTTTTACGACATTCTCCTATTCTAATATCCTATTTCGCCGCTTTCTCTATCAATTCTGTCCATCCTTTCCTTCCTATCCTGGACACTTTCACCCTTCTTTGTAGTTCCCGATATCTTCCTTCGTAATCTCCTTCTTACTTTTCCTCCACAATCAACTTCATTCCTTTCCCCTTTTCCTTATATTCATTCTCTTAGTTCCATTTGCAATCCTTCGTTTAAGGCTTTGTGGACGAGAGAATTCAAACTTCGGAAATTTGTTTTGCCTTTGGATTTGATGCTAAACTTTTTATTTAATATTGGGAGTTATCTGTAAAGAGAAATCAATTTGTTCATCGAGGATCTTATTTCGATGTTCAATATTCGAATATGCAGCAGGTACGAAAAACAAGAACTACGCTTATTAAATATTTTGTATGGATGTACAGTCACCGGCAATAAAATGGGATACTTGCATCCTGAAGTACTCGCTTCTCTGCAATTCGTTACGGGTGTTGCCTAAATCTACAGTGGTGTTAGAAGTTGGCATTTGATATTAATATTATTGATATTCAAATCAACCTATCACCGAAAAGTTAGGCAACACACATAATGCGTCTCATTTTTATTGCTGGTGACTGTACCTGTAACCTAGAATCCAGATTCCCTGTTTTTATATATTTAGCCCGTGGGTTCTATCTACTACAAAGAGAACTTATTCAGAATAAATTCTTGTTAAAAGAGTTGACAATTTATAACTAATGCAGAATCATAACTGTTTAAAATAAAACGTAACTGTATTAGAAGTAAATATTTTAATTTCTAGACAGTGGTTAAATTGGCATGATATATTCAATATATATTTACAGAAGTCTTATATTAACTTCTGCATGTTTGTCAAAATTTGATATGGGAACTACTCGTGCTTCAGTTATAGATAATATACTATAAGACGAAGTCCACGAACTCTTGGTGAATAATAAACAAAAAGTACAACAGAGAGCGTATATTTTCCTGACAGTGGTCCATCCCATTATTTTCAGAAGTGTTACCCGCAAATTAATAATATTTGTTATATATACTACTTGGAGGTATACATTGCATGCCAATTGTCTCAAACCCTAGGCAATTTAAATATTAAGCAAGCATATATTTATTTTCATCTGAGAATACTTCCAAACTACTAATTGGAGAGTTCCAAACTTCTATCTACGTAGGTCTTCCATGGTGTATACAATTGGAAAGCGTTAGTTTCCAACGTTTCCATCGCCAATGGTCTTTACATTGTTGAAATACTGTGCCGTTTATTTTTACTTCAAGGCAACCGTATGTTAACCTTCACATTTGAATTTTTCTGTCTTTCTCTACTCATATTTTTCTACATTTATGCCATTTTTTCTTTTTTTGTTCTTTCAGATTCGTATAATTTTACGACTACTATGACTATAATGAGTATATTTTTAATTGCAGGTATGTGTGGAATTCTATATTTCTCTATAGTTTAAATCATTCTTTCTATCTGGATTATCTGATATTCATGTATTAATTGATTGAATTGTTGTTTTAAGTCCACTTTATGCTCAGAAAGGCTAATCGGAAGTGGACCTAGAGTTTAAAGTGGGATCCTGTATTCATGTATTATTACATTATATGTACTTATACTGGGTGAGTCTGTTAAAAGAGGCCCCATGAAAAATGTACTCCTTGTACGTAGGCAACCCTGGTACACCGAAGAAAAGAGCGGGGTAGAGGACAGTTCAGGATATCGGTTCCAAGCAGTTTAGACAACTTGACATAGAGGAGGATTGAAAAGAAAGTGTCCAGTACTGACCTTGAGGCAGGCAGCGTGCCGATCAGTTGAGTGCAGTTGAGCGGCGAGGAAAGTTGTGTGTGTGTGGTCCGGTGGGTCAGCATGGTGTTAACGGTGCAGCAGCGTATCTTTGTTGTCGAGACGTATGCACGCCTCGGTTTTTGGAAACAGCGTGCAGACTTGTTTACGACGGAGTTTGCGGTGAATGGAGTTCCAGCGAAGGCCCCAACCGAATCAGTAATGCAAAAACTGATTGCAAAATGGCGGGAAACCGGACCCGTGCTGAACAGGCCAAAATTGCGTCCAAATACTGCCCACATTGAGGCAAAGGTGGGCGGCGCAGCGCAACTAATGATACGCAGTGGACGAAAATCATCTCGGCGTTTGGCAGAACAGTTGAAGGTGTCCCAGTCAACCGATATGCGGATCCTGAAGCAGGACTTGAACTTGCACGCATTCAAAGTTATAGTGATGTATCAGATGCGGGATGTGGACAAGGCAGCTTGCGTGCAGTTTTGTGAGTGGTTTCTGTTCAATATTGTTCCGGAAGTGCTGCAGGATGGTTACTTGTTCATTTCCGATGAAGCATGGTTCCATCTGTCAGGCTACATAAACTCCCAGAACACGCGCCACTGGTCAGGTGACAATCCACACGTGTTCATGGAGGTTCCACTGCACGCCCAGAAACTCGGTGTCTGGTATGACGTGTCGTCACGCCGCATCATCCCCGTGTTCTTCCATGAGACTGTGAACTCGGTTCGTTACGTCAGTAACATATTCAACGTGTTTGTTGAACAACTGACTGAGGATGAGCGAAGGAACTCTTACTTTCAGAAGGATGGAGCCACGGCGCATACAGCATGTGCAACGATCACGCGCATTGAGTTAGTGATCTCGCCTGATCGCGTCATCAGCCGTGGAACGAACCAAACTTGGTCACCTCGTTCTCCAGATTTATCACCCTGTGATTTCTTCTTGTGGGGAGCTCTAAAGGGACAGGTGTATAGCAACAACCCTCACACAGTCGAAGAACTTCAGAACAACATTATCACAGCTATCCAGGCCATCCCGCAGGATGTCCTTGCCCTACTTTTCAGAACATGTGGTTTCGTCTGCACACGTACCTCGAGGTCAACGGAGGACATTTCCAGCACCTCCTCTAGGTAGGTTGTTGTCACACTGTACTGTATTTACAGAAGATATGTTTCAGTAATTTACGTTTTTGTCAAGTTGCCTAAACTGCTTGGCACCGATATCCTGGATTGTTCTCTACCCCGCTCTTCTCTTCGGTGTACCAGGGTTGCCTACATGCAAAGGAGCACATTTTACACGGGGCCTCTTTTAACAGACTCACCCAGTATTATCTTATGTAGCTACTGATAGTTTTATGTGCTGAACCTCGCATGCCAAATAAAATAATAATAATAATTATTATTATTATTATTATTATTATTATTGCTGTTTTTTTTGTTGCCATATTAATCCTTTGCCAACAAAGTGTATGTCCTGAATTAGAAAGCAAAAAGCAATTTTTTTACTCTTACACCAAACCAGTGTTATATTTTATATATATGGATTATGTGAAAATAATATATAATATGAACTTTCGCAAGTTGGCATGGTGGCCTGGCGCCTTAAGTGATCGACTCTTGATCTAACCACCGATTTTTCCACCTGTTCGAACACAAGCCTAGCGTGTTTTTTGTGTGTCAATTTTACCTGATTATCATTCATCCCCATCTTCGCGATTTTCCAAAAGTGACAGAAAAGCGACATAAAGCAACATCAATACAAAAACTAGCAAACTTTCACACGACATAACAGCAAATTGTGGAATATACGTATAGGGTGCCTGGCAATTTGAATTCAGCATAATAATAGGTATTTCACTCGTTCTGAAGTGACATCTTTAATTGTTCTGCCAGCGCAGAAGTCCTCAGCAAGCATCATAAATTGCAAAAAATAGTTATTGCATATTACAGGTGACACAAGTAAGTACACGACATATGTATTCCATATAAAGGCATTCTTCTTTCAAAGGAGACTATTACAATCCACTGTTACACGATAACGTCAGAAGTCATTACTCATACCAAGATTGTTGGAGATAAGCCAGAAATCCTAGAAAAGTAAATCAATCATTCTAGGAAGTGGATAAACACAACAAATTTATCTTATGCCACAGATCGGAGGTACGGAAATTACTAAAATAATGTATTAGTATAGTGGGAAATATAATCAATTAATAAAGTATTTATGAAACATTTAAAATATTTTTATTAAAGTGCACTTTATGCTTCCCTGAACCTGCAACTCAATTTATCGATTTGGTTTGTTTTGCTTCGTTTCTCTGCCACTTATTACTAATCGCGAAGATGAGAAAACTAACAAAGAACACCCATGCCCGGCACGGGATTATGAATCAGAACGCCTGGCGTCCCCACAGGCCCTTATTATTAGTAAGTATGTGGAGTAACTCCCACGAGACTCCGAGCTGGTTAACGGCTCCAAAGGCGGAAGAAGATGGATGGTCATCTCAACGGCTGAGGAGGCGGAAAACCTAGAGGAGTATCACCTCAGTAAAAAAAAACCTTTGTCCATCTGGATCCAGACTGTAGCACCTTGTAAGGGTCCCTAGCCAGGCTAACGGCGAAGATCCCAACGGAAGATGCGGCGGAGAAGGAGTCCTTCGGTACAGCGCAGATAGCGGAAGGGGCACTACATTCCCAAGTAGTTAAAATTGGGAAAAAACTGTCTAGTGGCGAGGAGGGATCCTCAGAAGACTAAGGGAGAAAACGCCGACAGAAAACCAGCCATGGACTATAGGCTGAAAGGACTGAACAACCAAAACGCCCCATATCGCTGGACTAATTACCCGCATAGGAGTCGATGATGATTCAGAGAAGAAATAAATGCCTCGGAAACCCTGAACAGATCTCCCAAAGACGACAACGCAAGAATAAGGAAACGAAAATCGGAATATGGAATGTCAAAACATTAAATGGTAAAAAAGTAGAAGTAATCAAGGAAATGGAAAGATACAAAGTAAAAATACTTGGAATAAGCGAAGTCAAGAAGAATGGAAATGGGGAAAATTTGCTTGAAGTAGGAAATATATTGAGATATTCAGGAGTACCAGTTGGAAACATAACAAAAGAAGGAGTAGGAATTATAGTGACAGAAGAAATAGAAAAAAGGTAATCAGCTGGGATCCAGTAAATTCAAGAATAATAACTCTAGACATAGATTTAGAAGGAGAAATTATTTAAAACAGAAATGAACAGAGAATCATATATTTTTCATAGATAAAGCAATGCTTATAGGAAACTCCTTCTACAAACTTATGTACATACATCAAGTAACGTTTGAAGGCGAAGGAAGAAATGTCAAAAAGTACCCACAATAAATAAGACAACATATCCGATACATAAAAGGAATAAGATGAGAAGAACTTGTAACCGACCACAGGCAGGTGGTAGCCGAAACCCGGTTACACAGGGATGAAGAAAGAGAATAAATACCTAATACAAAATAAATACAGGAGAGTTGAAGAAAAATGAGAAAAATCAAGAATATCAGAATAAAGGAGGAGAACGACTAAACCAAGAAACATTTGAAGATGAAGACATAGAGGAAATGTGGCAAAAAATCAAATATATAATACTCAAGTCAGTGGAATAGGTATGTGGGACGAAAAGAGCAAATACAGGTAGGACAAGAACCAGATGATGGAATGAAGAGGTAAAAAAGGCACTACAGGCGAAGAGAAAACATGGAAAAATATATCAATAGAAAAACAGATGAAGAACAATTAGGTTATTTAGAAAAGAGAAACAGAGCTAAAAGAATAGTGAGAGAAGCAAAGAGGAAAACATGGGAAGAATTTGGAGAAGTAGTGGAATCACAACACAAAGAGAATAGGAAATGATTTTGCTGCATAATAATAGGAATAAGAGGAGAATGTGGAAGAAGAATAAGAAGTGTAAAAAACAAAGCAAATATTTCGGGGAACGCGAATTGAAAATGTGTTGAAAACATGGAAAGAATACTTCAAAGGTAAATTTGAAAAGGAAGAAGGCATAGGAACAGCAGATGGAAGGATTGGAAGACATAATAAACAAAAAACAGGAAGGAGTAGGAGAATACGAGATCAGGATAAGGAAGAGGATGAGAATGAGATAGGATAGCTAGTAAAGGAAATTGAAATAGAAAAAGTATATGAAGGAGTGAAAAGAGCAAGAAATTGAAAGGCAGCAGGGATAGATTAAATAGCTACAGAATATATAAAATTTGGAGGAAATACACTCTTGGAGGCAATGACTAAACTGTATCAGAAGATCTGGAGAGAAGAAAAATTACCAGTAGAATGGGAAAAGAACATTATTATACCATTGTATAGTGAAGGAGACTCTACCAACTGTGAGAACTATGGTGCAATATGTCTATCCACCGTGACACTTAAGGTATACTCAAGAATATTGGAAGTAAGGCTTAAAAAGAGATAGAAAATGATATGGAAGAAGAACAGGCTGCTTTTCGTTCTGGGAGACAAATAGAAGATCACATATATTCCATCCAAACAAAATGTTACAAATACATTGAAAGAGGAAAAAAAGATGAATGCAGCATTTTTCGATCTAAAGGCTGCTATTGCCTCTGTACACAGAGAAGAGATATGGCCAATATTAGAGAAAAAGAAATCCAGAAAAATTCAATCGAGTAATAAAATCTACATATAAAACAGTAGAAGGAATAGTAAGATTTTATAAAAAGATGTCAGACACATTTAAGTTGGAGAAAGGAGTGAAACAGGGAGATAGTTTCAGCCCGCTACTCTTTATAGTATTTATGGATACAGTTCTAAAGATATGCAAAAGAAGAACAGCAAGAACAAAAGTGGGTAATTGGAATATGACACCGATACATTGCCTAGCATTAGTATATGCAGGTGACATAATACTAATAGCAGATACAGAGAACAAGCTAGAAGATGCGGGTACAGAATGGGCAGAAGTACTAGAGGCTAAAAGAATGATTGTAAACGCAATGAAGAGCAAAGTGATGCAAATAGGAAGAACGGAAGAGGTAACTGCGATGGAATAACCTGGACTTGACTGAAGAATACGAGTACCTGGGAACAATCATAAACCAGACAGAATGAAGTGATGAACAGAATAAAGAAATCTAACAATGCATACTACCAACTAAGCCAGATCATTTTTGCAAAAAGGGAAATAAACACCAAAACTAAACTACAAGTGTATAAGCCAGTAGTGGCACGAATTCTTTCTACACGGAAGTGAAAGCTGGCCAGTAAGAGGAAAAGAGGTAAGACAAAGAACGACAGTTGAGAAGAAATGCTTCCGTAGAATAGTTGGTAAGACGAGAAGAGATATAATACGTAATGAAAGAATCAGAGATGCATTAAATCAGAAGCCCATAGAAGAAAAACTGATACAAAGACAATTAAAATGGTTCGGACATGTGGTAAGAATGGACGAAGATAGAAATGCAAAACAATTTATGGAAGCTAGAGCAGAGGGAAGGAGAACAAGAGATATACCCCGGAAGACATTGGAAAAAGGAATAGAAGAAATAAGATAAAAGAAAAGAAAATGAATAAGAGAATTGAAGAGGATGGCAAAAGAACGGGAGTGATGGAAGGAGTGGATAGAGGCAACCTCAAGGTTATGAGGCAAAACGGAAAGAGGAGAAGGAAGAAGAAGACGCCTGGCGTGGTAACACGGTGTGTTAACCAGTCCATCACGGAGGCCGGCGGACCTAAAACTCAAATTTTAGTGTGTATAACAGGAGGGGCTATACAATAAATGTGGGTGTATATGTATCATATAAATACGTATATATCAGAGATTTTATGTTGCGGCAGTATTTTTTTTAAGTTCGTTATTGTCTTGTGCGGTTTGAAAATTGTACTACACTTCTTTTAGTTTTCATTTTATCAAATTTTCCTGGAATCATAAAATTTAATCAATAAACAATGAAGCTAAAAAGAAAGTGGAAATATATTTCAATTAATTTTGCTACTTCTGAAATCGAAGGTAGCGTGCAGCACGCAAATCTAGAACTGGGGTAAGTGTTTCTGATTTCCCTAAAGCTGGACAGCAATAGCATAAATGGTCGAAAACAGATCACCGCCGTCTCCTGCCGTGCCGAAGACTTGCTGTTTCAACGATAACAGGGAAATTGTTTTCTCAATATATTTTCTGCAATTTCAATATCATTTCTGTTTGTCTTTTGCTCATTCTACGTCCATTTCTACCTCTTAGGTTAACCGTGATGCTGAGAGATCATGGGCAGCCACAGATCATTTTCTACAGGGGTGGTCTCAATATTAAAAACTTGCGTCGTGAACAGTGGCGTAACGTTTTGCTTACAGATCATTGTGAAAAAGAAATATTTAAAACAGATATCAAAGTAAAGAAGTAAAAGATAAAGAGAGAGAAATAGAGAAATGAAAGAAACATGGATAGAGAGACGGGGGATAGAGAGAGAGAGAGAGAGAGAGAAAGAGAGAGAGAGAGAGAGACAGACAGACAGACAGAAGGAAAGACAGAAATAAATTAAACTAGAGACAGAGATAGAGAGAGCTAGAGAGATGTGGAGAAGGAAAGGGATATAATAGAATCTAGAGGGAGGTGGAAAGAAAGGAAAGAGGAAAGGAGCTCGAGAGAGAGAGAGAGAGAGAGACAGACAGACAGACAGACATACAGACAAGCAGAGAGATGGAGAAGTAAGGGAAACAATAGAAACTAAAGTGAGGTTGAAAGAATGACAAGAAGAAGAGAGAGAGGGAGACAGATAGAAAGGGAAGAAGAAAAATAATAAAAACTTGATAGACAGAAGGAAAGGAGTTCGAGAGAGATAGAAAAAAGACAGAAGAACGAAAAAGAGAGAGAGAGAAGGTAAGTGAAGAATTGAAACTGAAGAGAGATAGGAGTGAGTAATAAAATGAAGCCCAGGAAAGAGATAATGAAAAAGAAGGGGGACAAATATATAGAGAAAAGAAACAAATGAGCTGAGAGAGCAACAGAGGCAAAAAAAGAAATCGAGACAGAAAACGAGAGATAGTACGTAATTACAAGGCGACAAAGTTTCTACTACGGTATGTGTGTGAAAGCGTGATTGTAAAGTCGGTGACCGAGAGATAAGTGGATGACTATTGATTGCACCACCAAAAGTCCCGAGTCGGAGTCATGGCCTGAGCATAGGTGTTCTCTGCGAGTGTACATTCAGCAGTTTTGTCTGGTAATTATCAATCATCCTCATCCCTCATCTTTGCGACTAGCCGACAGTGACAGGAAAACAACATGATTCAGCGCAAATATAATATAACATATGATAGAAAAAGGAGAGATACATTTTTTAAAAAAAGGATGGCAAGTCACTAAAGCTCCCTTGAAGAAGAAAATTCCAAATCTCTCTCTTTAAGTAAATTTATTATTGGTTGAAGGGGTCAGGTTAAATACATCAAATATCTAGTTAAATTACGTCAAGCAATGTTAGTCTACTATCAAGATAACCGTAGTTTAAATACACGGCTTTAGTTCCGTAAACTGATGCTCCATGTAGTTTTGAATTACTGGGTGTAAAATAAAATGGGCGAAACTCATGCAGCGAAATAAGATATCATTGAACATTTAACCTTTAGTCCCCCGCCGTTGCACCTGTGCAACGAAAAAAGTATGTCCCTTGTAGCCGCTGTTGCACATATGCAACTAACAGCTTTAGATACAATTATCGAGGGTTTGCCACACTTATATTTGTATATTGAGGTTGAAACACTGGCAGTTCGGTCGGGAATAGGTTCTTCAATCGTGTTTACGAAAATTCCAAATCCCCCCCTCCTTTCTCGGAATATGTCACGTGTTTGGGCTTTGGGCTCATGTGTTCGCTGTTCAGTTGACAGACACAATGAATGCTTGGTATTTACGATGCTGTTTTCCTCCAAGCTTCCAACGCTGTGATTTAGTACTGATAAGGCACACATTCTTCTTTGTGTTTAGACCTGGTGGCCCAGGTGAAGTAAATGCAGGGGGGGGGCAAGGAGAGAGGGGATATGATGAGGTTTGGCGGTGTCAGCTTTATGTCGCCTGTATGTTAGAAATGCAATGAAGCTTGACGATAGCCAGAGGCGCAAGAAGCGTGAGTCTATCCAGAAGTAGAAACAAAACAAACGATTGCAAAGGCTTCCATCCCACCTCTGTTAGGAAAAACAGTTCGTATCATATAACAGCTCATCGATTTCCCTAACGCACAATCGTTGCACAATCGTTTCCTTCAGGACATATTTCCACAAAGAGCCGAGTCAACAGGGAAGAAATAGATTGACAGTAGCTACACAAGATGCAAGTGCGAACGAAATAAAGCAAAAGTTCGGGTTTTCTCCCCAAAGTAGCTGGAGAAGAGGGGGCAAACTCCAGATTTTTTTGATTTCTTCATTGAAATTCGTGGGATGCAGCCCCCGCCCGTAAGCCCCCGCGGTTTTGGCATCCAAATTTTACTTGGTTGCATGAACTGATGTTCTAGCTGCAAAACAAAAGTTATCCGAAGTAGATTGGTCCCATAGTGTCAGTTATATAACCATTTTATGAATAATATGCAAATGGCTAAAATTCGCTAGAGTTTTACGTTTTGCCTTATTAGTCAAATTGTATTGCACCCACGAACATGAATCAAATTTCATTCTGATGCGGAAGGTCCATTCTTTGAAAACAAAAAGCAAACGTTCCGGTTTTCTCGCCATAGTAGCTGGAGAAGAGGGGGCAAACTCCATATTTTTATGTTTTTTCCATTGAAATTCGGGGGATGCAGCCCCCGCCCGTAACCCCCCCGCGGTTGGGGCATCCAAATTTTACATGGTTGCATGCACCGATGTATTACCTGCAAAACAAAAGTTATCCGAAGTAGATTGGTTCTCCATTATGTATACGAATTCAAATTTCGCGCTCAGAGCCTCGACGACACTGGGCTTAATTTCGTCAGACCGCGTGGCGTACTAAGGGTTAATAGAGTCTACGACTGTTCATTATAGTATCCCAGTGATGTCCACTGCAAACAATCAGGTCATTGTTTCAAAATTGTTGTGGTATTAAATCTAGGAATCCGATCCCCTTATCTTAGTGCACTTCCAGGGCCTGTTGGAGCAAAGCAATGAGAACAGACAGCTCTACTTACCTTTTCAACGTCCCTGAACACCCTGATGAGATTTCGACCAGCGAGTTTCTCAACGTCCTTCTCCGTCCACCGACTGCTCCCCAGCAACTCTGCCAGGAGAAAAGGATACCGCGATACATCCTCAAGTCTTTGTGGAGTTCTGTAAAGAGATTGAGGAAACACATAAGTCTTGCTAAATAGCTCAGGGGCATCTATGGGATATAAGCTGAAACTTCAACTCCACTACAAAATCAAGACTGAATGCAATGATTATAATACATTATAAATATACATGCTTCTTGGTCTTATCAGTCTGTTTAACTTCCTCACACGTTTAAGTACCATATTGCTCTCTGTTCTTTGCTGCACATGCAAATGCAAACATATTACGAGGGTCAGTCAGAAAGTTGTTGCACTAACATGAAAAAAAATCGCATGGAATATGAAGGACAGTTCTTGTTGACTTGGGTTGGTGTTTTAGGTCCACTTTATGCACAGTAAGGCTAATCGGGACTGAACCTACAGTTGAAAGTGGGATCCGAACCACTTGTGCCTCCACCGGGTACCGAACCCGTGACTGGATTACAAGGCTAAGGACAGTTCTTGTATTTACTTGAATGGACACTATCAAAACTATCACAAAGTCTGTTCAAACATTTGTCATAACGTGGCACCAGTTTCTCTACACCACGTTCGAAAAATTCCCGTCCAACTTTCGATAACCCTTATTTCGTCGCAGTTTACACTTCCTTGACGAAATGATATCGCCGCTTTGCAAGTTCTTTTTTTCATGGGCCCAAACACATGAAAATTGCAAGGCACGAGGTCTAGACTATGAATCAGTTCATTTACATGTTCAACTTTATCCCTTGTCTTAGCAGTTGACAGCCTTTTTCCTGGTAGTATTTCTCAATGTCCGTACGAACATTCTCGAATGACACACACCATTTTACGATCGCCTTGAGTGAAATTGATATATCATGGTACAACTTCATGCAACTGACGATGAATCTCAATGGGGTTACACCTTCTTGTCCACAGAAAACTAGTAACTGCATGCACATACAGTTTGGACACCATTTCAAACTGAGCTGACGTGTACAAACTGATTATATCCAATCTCCAACAGCCACGGCGCAAGAGAACCGTCAACAGTGTTCATAGCCACGTTCATCAAAATGTATGTTTCCGACAAGATGTCAAGGTTAAGTGCAACTTATTTTTTGACCGACCCTCGTAACCAGATAGGTTATGCTACTTTTTGTCTTAGTAATATTGTAGTTGTAAAGAGAGAAAATAACTTGGATTAGGATCTGGCAACACTGGAGAATGCCAATGGAGGACGGATCAGAGACGGTTCAGTGAAACTTTTAGTGTCGCGGACTTGTCCATAAATAGTTATTGCTAGTGTGCGATCTTCGGTGTAAGTTGGCTGTTGTTTTTATATGTGTTCAGTACATTAATACATTATTGTTCTATGAAACTAACTGTTGTTTCTTGTGACTTCACTAGTATTTTGCCTGTCCACGTGTGAGTTGTACTTTTCGCCATTTACTCGCTGTTCCGAGGTAAAACAAATCCGTTAAGGTTTGATTGAATATCACATGTGTTTGTGCCTGTATCCGGTTACAACCACGTAATTTCACATGGTTCTAGGATCATAGATTCAGAGGATTAAGGTGCGTTCAATAAATAGAGATAATACTACTTAATTAACTTATAATTAGTTCAATCTGAAACTACATTTTCTGAATATTCGTGACAACATTATCTACAAATAGCATACAATCTTAATTCTTAATTGTATATTATCCATTTCTTATCTTTTTCCTAGTGCGTTACGTATAATTTAGCAACGCCTTACTTCTTTTCAAGTGAACAAACTATTTTATGTGCATTGTGAGTTCGACGAACCTGTGACTTTTACAACAAATACAGTGGGCCATCAAACTTCTCAAATGTTCTTCCCAGGTTCGATTCTACCCACCGGTAAAAGAGATTTGTTTATGTACTCTGTATTTCTTGAGCTACATAGCGCATTCTGTTTATAATTGTCTATACAGTGAACCTAAGCTCACTTCGTACAGAGCCTTCTTTTCTATTCTGTTATAATTACATTTTTGTATGTGCTACTTTAATCGATAAACTGATGTGATTGCAAAATAAATATTCAACTTAAACAATGTCGTGCCCTTCACTTAAACATCGTTGTGCACTAAATTGTAAAGATTGGTCGTGCACTGGACTCCATATTGACACTGAAGTGCAATGTAAAAAAAATAAAAAATTAGTGAAACTAAGATGTAATTTTACTCTCCTATCGTCATATGTAAAAACAAATAAATGACCCGTGGCGCAACACCCCGTGAAGGCCAGGGCCTACATAACGGCTGCCGGCCTCACTCCTACCTCTGGTGGGAGATGATCCAACCAGTAAGGGGTGACGTGTGGTCAGCACGACGAACCCCCAGTCGTTGTTTTAGGTTTCCATGACAGGTTTACGCTACTCCTTCGTATCTTTCCAATTTCCTCACGATGGTGGTGGGTGGCCACCGGTCCCGTACGCAGGCCGAAATCTCAGGAGAAAGTTGTTATGCTTTCCGCAGAAGACTCGAACCTTCGTAGCCTTAGCCCAAGGCATGACGTCTTAAACCACACGGCCACTGTCGGGGACTTAGCAGAGATGATCCGAAAATAACAATAAAACTAAAAGTGTATACTCTGTAATGACGCGAGATTGTTCCACCAATGAACACGAGAGAGAAAACGGTATTGCGTGGAGGGATGAAAGCGCCTGCAGTTACCAGCCTTCCCAGCAGCGTGTACTGCTTCGCTCTGCCCACTCGACCCCCCGTCTCTGCCGCTATGCGCTGCCTTGCTCCACATATTCCTGGAAGAGAGTATAAGTCCACTTTACGCGCAGATATGCTACTCGGGACTGGACCTACAGTGTAAAGTGAGATCAAAACCACTGTGGAATGTGCCACCACGAGGGATCGAACCCGGGGCTCCTTGATTACAAGTCGACAGAGTTACCACTAGTGCCTTACACATAATAATAATTATGTACTGTAAACTTACAACACATATTATTATTATCGTTTTGAGAAAGTGCTTTAAAATAATATACTTACAAGTTGATCCCATCATATCCGGCTCCGATGCCAACGTGATCCACCCCAGCTACTTCTCTAATGTGATTGATGTGAGCTGAAATAGAAAACAGGAAAATAAATAAGTGAATGACGAATGGGCAGTAAGAACATATCGTAGGACATTGATATCAGCATATCCGCAGAAATAATGGATCAAAATTAAATATCTCTTTGAGAACAAAACCCAACGCCGATCAATTCTCTCCGGAAAATAAGTTTTAATTAAGGAAGCAAGTGCCTCATATAGACGGCAGCTCCAATTCTCCATTGATTGATGGAGTTCCTAAGACAGCACCGCACTTCCGTGATGAAAAATGGTGCATTGATTTCCTATTCAGGGCTTATTAGGTGGAAAAAAATGCAAATTTGAAATGGATCCTTGGATCTTGGTGATATTTTTCCGGTTTGTAAACTACAGTGGGATCAAAGGAAGCGCAACTTGCTGCAAAGTTTAGCAAATGAATCTTGCTGGGGAGTTTCAGAATAATTTTAGAAGTCTAAGTGTAAATCTGGAACGAAGTTAGATAAACGTACCAGGAAGCACAAATATTTATTTCTATTTCTTGTTATCCTGTATCGTTTATACAATTGTTAAAAGTAGCAGCGATGTAGATGAACGTTAAATTGCTGAAAGGAGGTCACATTAACGATTCTGATCCAGGACCTCCAGTTTGACATGACGCTTATCTATCCATCTAGCCAATCTAACAATTTCCGATGCTTGAAGAATCAATATTACGCCTACGGTCTATTACATTGATTGATTTGCTATATTTTACTTCGCTTTTTGTGACAATTTTGGTTAATTTAAGAAGATGGGGATGAGTGACGATATCATGAACATTGATGAATGGACACTTCACAAACATCCTCGCCAAGGCCAGGATTCGAACCCGGGACCACTGGACGGTCTATTTGACATGCAGTATACACTATACAATAATTATAATATTAACAAACATAGAGGTGGAATGGTTAGCGTAACACGCTACGATGCCAGGGGTTGCCGGTTCGAATGTTCTCTGAATTTTCCTTCAAAAAATTCATCATATCATCAGTCATCCTCATAATCGCGATTAGTCAGAAGTAGTAGGAAAAATAACAAAAATGAAAAGAAAAAAATTGAGAAAAAGAGATAATTCTGTCCCGGCTTGAAAGCTACCAAACAGTTTGAAAGAACACTCCTAAGTCAAAATAGTTCAATCGAATCGTCCAAAAAACTAGTATTTTAACATTTTTTGTGAAAATTGGCACCAGATATATTGAGCCACAGTTGCGTTTTCACTCGTATCTTGGATCCATTTCTATTATTTATTAATCGTATACATTACTGAATGTTTATTTTATTTCGCCACAAAATAGCAGCACAATATATTTCACTAACCAATTTTAATTATACGTGATGAAGCACCTAGATTTACTGCCGGAAATATTTCGTGAATAGAAATGAATATTGAAAGTACGTTCACAGACATGAAGTTAGGATAGATGCTCATGAAAGTAGTGGATACGGTACATACAAGTATGATTATCAAAACGAACTTAAGTCTTTTTAATGGAAGCCCCTTAGTATTATTAGCGCAATTGAAAGTAGGAGAAAAGACCGCAAGAACTGCGTTTGTTACATTGTAATGCGCACATCATTTCCCAAGTAATTATAACGTGAACTTGGGCGTACGACACAACGACCAAGATGAACCTCAGGAGTTCAGTCTTGTGTCTATCGGAGGACATCAAGAATGAAAGAGGAAGAGGGATAATAAGTAACTTTTATTATGGATAACTATGACAGTTTTTAGTAGCCCCTCTCCTAACTTCATGTCTGTGAAAGTAGTTTCTTCAATTTTTGCTGTTGTTCATGAAATATTTCCGGTTGTAATCTTAGAACTCACCCTGTATAAATCGAAAACCATAACAAGGCACTCACCTACAACATCCTGCATCGTAGCTGTTTCATTGCAGCTTAGAAAATAATTGTAAAAGGCCACCATGACAAGACCTCCATTCTCCGCCTGCAAAGAAAACATGAAAAAATTGCATTTGAAATATTACATTATTTTCAGATTTACAAAATGTTTAACTCCATTACATCTCGTGCTTAGGCAATGACTTGGAGATGGAGGGATGGGAAGACACTCTATGCCCTCGGTGTATGTCAAGGGGGTAGAATATAGTTTTGTCCCTCCTTCAATATTCACTCTAATAAATATTAATTTTAAATACAGAGGGAGAACAGCAGTGTACGTGTATGAACGTGTATATATATTCCTGTAGTAGATAATCTCTGTGAGATAGATCATAAATGTTTGATAAGAACTGAATAGCGATGGAGGCAAAGGATAGCAACTAATAATATATGCAAACAAAGTAGATTATTTTGAGAAAATTCATTTTTACGCAATGGATATTACTGTTCCATTAACATATTTGTTCGCTAGTTTATGCAATACATTATGCTCAGGTGAGGGGAGGAATTTGCGGCACTTCAGCTGAAAATGAAATCAAACCCCCAATTACCTCACTGACACCGTGCTTAACCATAGTAGAATTCCCCTATACCCTGTCCCACGTATCTCTGCAGCAAGGCCGCGCCTAAAGGTAGAGGAAAGAAGAAAGCAAGTGGGTGGAGTAAAGAAGTACGTGACGCTGCCAAAGCTGGTAACTGCAATCGCTTTCCCCCTCTCCACGCAATCCTGTCCCTCTCACGTGTTCATTGGTGGAGCCGTCTCGCGTCACAACTTACCCACAGACTTGCTTTCGTTCGCCTGCTTCAGAGATGGATGGTACAGAGTGTAGTTAACCCAGTGACGGCGACCTCAGTCGATCAGTTCACTTCTTGGAGGGGAAAACACGGCCACAGCTATCAACCGTTTGCAGCGGCTCTCGCTGTTTTGCTCCGCTCACTGGCTTTCTCCCATTCTGTACTGTTATTCGCGGCCTTGCTCCACAGATTACCCAGCCAGTGTAGTTAAGAGTGGCCTGGAGGTTGGCATGAAAGTAGTTTCCTGGCCCGATGCGATACAGAGACACCTAGCGACATATCAGAGGACTAGGAAGAGAACATTCCTCCCTTCACCACCCCCTCCCCTCCGCGTGACTCCCGCAGTGAGGTTTCCAGGAAAAGGACACCCACCTGTTTCTTTTCATTCTGGTTTCGGAGGCTAAATTTCTCCACTGGCAAAGCAATTCGCATTTCACTGCTTGCTGGCTGACTCTTGCATGGAGCGAGACGAGTGGCAGGCTCCAGAGACAGAATCTTCTTCACTGAAGTTTTGATTGAATAAATTTGGTTGATTACAGTGGCTACTATAATTATGTTGAATTTTCTTGTTGAGGTTAGAATTATCAATTGAGAGTAAAGAAGGAGGTAGAGACTATCAGTTGAAAGAAAGTATTTTTTGAAGGGGGTGTTTTTTTATACAAAATCGATATATAATAATAATGATAAAAATAAGGCAAAAATTAGTAACAATTATTATTTCAACTATTAACGAATAGAGTCCCTATAATAATTAGAGATGGGCAGGAGCGAAACTACCTGGAATATAAAAAGAGGAAACGTTGACATGCGTAATAACATATGGAAAAACTGAAAAGGAGAAAGACGGACACAACAATGTAACAAAATGTACAGTAGTAACAAAGATGTCAGGAAACAATAGTATAATATTGAACTTACACTTTGATGAAGTAGTTTTCTTTGTTATGATCTGAATTAAGTCCCTTTGCACAGTTCTCATCGTTGGAGTTCACAGCAGCTTTAATCGGCCAAGATTGATTGATTTTGTTTATTTTACTTCGCCTTTCTGCCACTCTTGGCTAATGATGATATGATGTAATCGATGAAGAGACGCTCACGAAGGACACGTATGCCCAGACCGGATTCGAACCCGGGACCACTGGCGTCGTAGCGAAATGAGATAAATACTCCGCCACGGGGCCGGCTAATCGGCCAAGGGTGGGGACAAACTCTCAGTGGTGATGGGAATCCCCTGTGGAAAAATATGACCAGTTCCTGCATCACATTAGTTGCTCTCTCCTATTGTGATTTTTCCCAATGTTAATTGATTGCTTCCCAAGTGAAATTTCAGTCCAACTAATTATAGTATGATCTTCAAGATCAGCACTATACGTGTTACAAAGTACTCTTAAAAAAATCACAGTGAATTGGTTAAAATAAAGTGACAGAATTTCGAGGAGAGGCCAAGCCTCTGTGGACCCACACATGGCTACGCCAATATACGTAAGTAAACCCGTAGTGCTACAGCCCCTGAGGGCCAGAGCCCACCTACCGACTGCCGGCCTCACTTCCAGTCCAACCAGTTGTGTGCGGTCAACACGACGAACCCCTAATCTTTGTTGTAGGTTTCCGTGACTCATTCATAGCTTCCCAATCTCCTCACGATGGTGGGTGGCAACCGGTCCTATACAAATAACCGGTCCTATACACAGGCCGAAATCTCAGGAGAAACGTTGATACGTTTCCCCTAAGAGACTCCAACCTGCGCGCGTCCCGTAGACGGAGCTCAAAGCATGATACATCGGACCATACAGTCACGATGCAGAACAGCAGGCCCGTAGCCAGAATTTTATTTCAGGGGGAAGGCTCATCCCTTATCAGCAGCTGCCATCTAAGGGTGAAAAAGTGGGGAATAGAACCCCTGAAAATGAATTTCTCAGTATATTACAAGTTATTGTACAAGATGTTTAATGTAAGTAAAATTAATCACCGCTATACCCTATTTTAATTACATATTTGTAGGATTTCGGAACGGTCTTCAGCCTCACCCCCCCCCCCCCCCCGGTCACGTGCAGTGGCGAAGCGTAGATTTGCTAGCAGGGTAGGCACAACAGTGCGATAATATCCATTACTTGGTTAAATCTGTAAAAAGAAAGGGAGGGGGGCTATGTCATGGAGAGTGGTTCAATGTCTCTCCAGGCGCTTCTTTACTTGCCAGTGGCGTGACGTTTTCAAAAGTTTAGTTACCGGCCATCAGTACGATAATTATGTCTTGGGCGTTCTCCTCCCGCCCACCAGATGCCATCGATCTAGATTTTTGTTAATTTCGGTTTTTTTGTTTGTTTGTTTTTGTATTTTTTCAACCCCTGATTTATGCACGCACCTCCAGAAAGAACTACCAATCATGAGACATCGCAGAAATCCAACGAATAGTGCTCGAGCCCTGTTGTCAATTCTTCATCACTTTTTTCTAAATTTATTTATTTATTTTCCAATGAGGTGAAAAGGGCCAGAAGAACCCCATAATTTTCGGGTCAGTATGACGTTTGTGCCGTGAGCAGACGACAGAATTCCGCACTTTCAGCGACTGTCAGTTTGGTACGTTCTACTGTTGCCAACTTAGTTTTTTTAGCAAGACTTCCTCGCACCAAGGAAACACCATTGTTATCTGTTGTCTAACTAAAGGAATGGTTGTAATTAATTCCAGTCTTGGCTTTCTAGATAAATGTATTTCTGACACCTGTATGTCCAAGTAAACATAATTTAAATTTTGGATATTTTCGTCTCAGTTGTTCTGATCTATGTTAATCGTGACGATGAGAATATATGGAGAATGAAATCAAGAGGATCAGGAAACATTGACATGGCCACAATTAGGTCACCTGGCTTCGTAACGTGTTTGGATGACCACTACGGGGCTTTCAAGAAAAAAACATACGTAAAGGTGACCTATTTCATTCAGTGTGAATGCTTCACATCCTAGTTTGTTCTATCCACCTTTACGTGATAATAGAACATAGGATCCTTGTTTGGGACCCTCCTATGATGGCTACACGAAAGGTTACTATGTAACATATAAACAGGTTATAATAAATGTAGTTGCTTGAGAGAATAGAATCCCAATTTTTAGGAGCAATTTAGCTCTTTTCTACCAATCCAAAGTGACAACACTGGCCTGTTCCGCCAGACCTGAAACAGACCCCGCGATAACCCCACAACACTCCTTGTCCTAAACACAAAAAAAGACTTCCCTTGCATTGTACTCTCATTGACTGTCCTCTTCTCTTGTTATCCCTTCAGGGTAAACGAAACTGCCTACCTCTTCGCTTGTATCGGCTGCATAAAAAATGTCTGCTTGTAATATCTATTCGACGACAGTGTTAACGCATTAAATAACGTTTCAACAACTTTTAATTTTTTAAAAAAAATTACTGTCACTTGCCACTGCTACTTGCAAAGGAAAATAGAGTTGAAAACAATTTAGAAGTTATTCTTATAAGAAGGAAACATGAAAGACCAAAAGTGGGTCCTACCTTACCTATGATTACATCTTCACTCAATTAAGAACTCAATTGTTCTTGCATTTTAGTCCAGCACTTCCTTGCATAAATCTGATCGCTGTACAAGACACGAATCACAAACAAAACTATACCGCCACTAACCTCGCGCTCCCAGCCTTGTAGCGTCCTGAGCAGGAGGCAAGTTTTCACAGAGAGGGAACAAACAAGCGAGGGAATCCCCGTTTACGATAAAAATAAATTATTCTATTTCCAGTGAAAGTAAAACTACTTTGTAAATATAAGGCGTAACTAGCATTTTAATTTGGTATGAAGACTTACTTTAGAAATATAAGTTCTTTAGACTTTCTGTTTACGCTGCGGTGTTGGGTGAATCGACAAGACCATCAGCACTCTGACCAGAAAACGAAGTCAGAACTACAGTACTCCGTAATTTTCAATTTCACTTACACTTGTCGATGAAAGGAAAGAAAAACCTAAGTTTCGTACAAAATATGGAGAATGTACAATGAAATAGAAATCTCTCTGCACGAACACAAGCTAATGTTTATAAAAAATGCTAGTACACCACAAATTTCCAACCTTGGCGGAAATGCAGTGTTGCTGACATTCTGTTCGTCCTAGTGAGTAACACCGCGAGGCCGGCCTCAGGAGCACGTTATAAGCATACGTACAGTACTCGTAAGATTAGGCTTCCCGCATATACGACCGTATGACAGAATGTGAAGAGAAGAGGCCCCAGCAAATGTGTCTCACTCCGTGGAAAGTGCGTATACTAGACAGGGTTATATTTTTTTTGTAATTATCATAAATGAAAATTCCAAACTTTTGCATTTCATTACATATGTTTTGACGAAATAAGTAAATACAACTTTAAAAGAGTAATGGCGTGGGTAGGCCCGACTTCCTGGCCTCATAGGACGCTTCGCCACTAGTCACGTGCCTGCGGGAGAAAATATACATAGGCTAAGTGCTGATCCCTTATTCTGATTGGCGTTTGTTTGGAAGTAGTGATGTTCTATGACACACACACACACATATCTCCTCAACAGGTCCTATAGACCAGCAATGTCAAACTCAATTCGTGAGTAGGGCCGCATAACGATAATGTCAAAACTATCCGGGCCACACATCTAGAACCCCAACACCTTAAAATCCAGAACTAAGTGGTTCGACCCAATGGGGCCGAGGGGGGGGGGGATTCCAGTGATTATTATTGCAGCATCGATATGTAAATTATATATAGACCTCCTCCATATTTTTTCATGGTTATAGTATTTTACATGTTACTTTCGAGTATAAATTGGTTACAATTGTAACTGTTTGTTTGCAATTATAGTTTCGTTTCGCACAGATTTCACTGTTTTTTTTTTAACAAGCTTCTCAAAAGTCTACAATGAGTTTTTGTTAGCATGAAACTCCTAATGCAGACAACAAATGTTTTGTCAGTCATTCTTGATCATTCGGCTGTTTCATTAATAATCATTATTGAGTTTTAATATAACGGAAGACTGTTACTTTGCAAAATGGCCTCCACTTCCTTCAAAATATCAACTCTTGTGTCACGGGGAGGAATCATTCAAGTAGTTTTACTGTCATATCGAGATAAGAATCGCATCCACGAATGAAGGGAGCTAACCGAGCTAGCTCACAGACGTCCGTAATTTTACATATTGTGAGCGAAAAGGCAACAACACGAACAATTTTCGCTTCCAATTGTTCATTGACTAAGTCATAAATCCTCTCCTCAACTGTATTTCTGATTTTTTTTTATTAGCGTTGCTCTTCTGCCACGTTTGCCTAATGGCGACGATGAGGATGAGTAATGATATGATGAAATTGATGAAGGGACACATACAAAGAAAACCCATGCTCAGGCCAGGATTCGAACCCGCAACCTCTGGTGTCGCAACGGGTTGTGCTAACCACTCCGCCACAGATTGTGGCAAATTTATTTCGTGATAAAGAAATACTTCTGAATGAATTTACTTTATCAGGGTACACAATTTCTACGCTTTTCAGTATTCACTTCACAACATAAATAAGCATTTCAATTGAAAAATTTACATTCCTCTTCTATAGTTCTTTTCTTACTCCAACGAAGTTTGGGCAGAGATAGGGTTCTCTGAATCTTTTACAGAAACTGGCTTTTCTTCCAGGTAAATCCTTGAAAATCAAGAAACAGACTCATAGGCGACAGAAAGTATGCACGCTGCCCTCCCCCAGCTGGCAAGATATTTTCGTACTTCAGAAGTAACCTGTCAATCAGCTTGCTTAGTTGACACAACACCTAGTCTATAATGGAATGTATACCTGTGTAGGGAAAATTGGTCAATGTGTTGAAGTTTGGATGAGTCTGGTCTTGTATCAAGAGAAAAGAGAAAACGGGATAACTACAAATGTATAGATAATTTCAAGCATGAAGTGTTAAGTGGGGCCAAGGCGGGCCGCATTAACGGATGCTGGGGCCCACATGCGGCCCGCGGGCCGCGAGTTTGACTGGCCGAAATATCAGGAGAAAAGTTGTTACGCTTCATCCACGAGACTCGAACCTGCGCGCGTCCCGTAGCTGGAGCCCAAAGCATGAAGCCTTAGACCGTACGGTCACGATGCAGAACAGCATCTAATGGCGAAATAGTGGGGAACACCTGAAGTTGAGTTTTGTTTCCTAATTTTGATTTGGCAAAGGGGGCTCTCTCACAGCACCAAGCGCCGTCAACCCTATGCCGGTCGTTTGAGTATCTTGAGTTTGAGTTTCTGTAAGTCTACTTTATGTATAGATACGATAATCGGGACTGGACCTACATTTATAGTGGGATTGAACTATTGGGCGTCCACCAGGTACCAAACTCGGGACCTTTTGACATTATGAGGGTCATCTTTACCATTACGCTAAAGGGGAGGCAAAATATATCCGAAACTAAGAAGACATTTTGAATGGACATGTAGAATGTAGGAGGCAGGGTTCGCGCTGAAGAGGAAGAAGACAGGGAATTCTACCTCACCTTTCCTAACCTGTACATCTCTAATGTAATTCTCAACCAAGCCAAGAATCTTGTCCTTCTACATTTTATGTCGCTTTTGTTATTGTTAATGAAGAATTCAAATTAATAATTTCTTTAAATCTCAAGTTAGCAAGTCAGCCAAAATTATGTTTTTATACTAAATTTTACATTAATTGAAGATTTGCAAAGAAACAGTAGACCTTTTCATGATGTTTCCACTCCAAAAACAAATGTTTTGTAAGAGTCACATCAAGTTTATGATTGGAAGTAGTGAAGTTCTAGGAACCACACACACACATATATGTAAGCAACAACAATAGTAGGCTATTGTAATTTGGAGAGGATGTGATTTGTGAGCGGAACAAGCATGGGAATTTAACTAATTTTCTTTGCGAATCATCAATTATGTGTGTGTGTGTGTGTACACGTATTTCCTATCTGCACCGTTGACTCACAAAGTACTACATGTGAGATGAAACTATCGAAATGTAAAAAGAGGAAGCGCTACCACCCTCCCCGCCTTTTCTACATTTTATTCAAATCGAACACGAGGCACGTATCTAGATATATATATATTTCGGAGGGGCGTCCTAACGCAATGTCTCAAAATAATAATATTAATAATGTTAAATTAAAATAAGTATATTTATATTAAATTAATTAATATATTTTATTACATGAATAGGTAAGAAGGCGGTATAACAACAGTGATACAGTATAACATCACGTATTCATTATCTAGCTTACGTGTAGTTAAGGTCGGCAAAATTTGTAAAAAATAGAAACTGCACTGGCAAGGAAATTAATGTCAAATGGATAAAGAATATAATATTTGTTGAATATGAAAATATGATGTTAGATCCAGTTGACGAAAGTAAAATGCCTGGTAATATTTTGCATGTTATTATAAGTAGTAATAATTCTTGCATAAATCTTCTTTGGTACTGTCATTCAAATTCGTATTGCTTTCCAATATTTTTGCGGAAATAAACAATTTGCGATTAAACAACAACCTTATTTTCATTACTTAATTGAAGTTATTTTATGATCTCATTATTTAATTTTTGTACTTGGTAAGTCTCTCGGGGGGAGGTTGGGACTCCTGGACCCCCCTGAATACGTTCTTCGCGGTAGGGATCGAGATAAAGTTACTGTGTCACTGGTTCCAATTCACGGTAAATATGCTCTGCTTCTCTACACTCAAACATACACAAACTCATGGCCTTCCTGCTTTCTTGGTTTCTTGGCTGGGAAAGAGGCAATAAATCAAGCTGTGACAGCTACGGGACCTTCTGACGAGGGGACGGAACCCAGCTGTGCAGAGGATTGAAACACCCGCGCGAACTAGCCCTCCCCGTCAGCCTGAGGCAATTCGAACAGAGACATCTAGTAGCCAAGTGGCGAACTATGATGGATGAAATTCGGCTGAAGCGGCCGTATCTTTCGCCGTCAATAATACATGACATTTTTAAACAATCATTTTGGGCTGTGCAAGTGACTTTTGAACGAAAAGCCCTCCCTAGTTAGTCATGAAAGGATTGAGCATTACGTTAGTATGCATCATAATGGCCATTTTCGTTGGTGCTACCCACAAATCCTATAACCATTCTGTGCTTATTTACGTATTTCCTTATGGGAAATTGAAAAAAAAATAATGGAATTTGTGCACATTTATCGATCTGAAATTGCATAAATGTGTCATGTACTCAAAGTTTCATAAAGTAAGTTCACATCTACTGCGTGTTTTCCGGCAAATTTTTGTCCTAAAACGTTATATTCAACAAAATGCAAAAAAGCCCATGTTAAATTTAAGCACTTTCCACGGCGACCTTCGCCAAACTCCACCTCCCTCTTAACCAGCATATCTGTGAGGTCGACATGGGTGCGAGTCACACACGAAAAACACAACACGATAGCAGAACCAAAGTAATGGTTTAAGCTTGGTATAAGCTGAAATTCATGCACCTTACCGATCTATTATATTTTAACAGTATCGGATGGCGGACGAAATGTAGGGCTTTCAAAATTTTGGTGGGATTCTCGATTCTCTATCTAGACTAATAAGAGATATAGAATCATAAATCTCAGACATTTTAGGGTATGGTATCACTAGGGCTATTATATAACCTTGTAATGAATTTCGTAGCTTTGGGAGAGGCTGGAGGTCAAGTCACCAAGTTCTGACCACACTAACGTCGAGGTATTAAGCCAACGTTTCCTACAGGCACTAAATATGCCCCATGACTGACTGGTCGTGTATCACATTTGTGTGAAATAGCTAAAATACACTTGGCGTGGTTGTTTCAGGTAGAGACATTTACGTTTATTTTTAGTACACGTAATTTATTTTTAAGGAACAAGTAAATTATGTAAGGTAATTTCAGTAAAAGTGCATGTATGTGGAAGGCTTCTCAGCAAAATGTAGATATATAACAGTTTTAGAATAGAAGAAACTGTACTGCGTTACAGTTCACAAGACAATTATTTTTGTAGTTTAGATTATTGTTCTAAAACTGTCAGAAATAGTACAATAATTTGAAGATTTATTAATTTAGAAAAATGTGATTTAATGTGTTGTTTTTCAAATTAGTGGATCAAAACTTTTGTACGTTTATAAGCGGAAAGAGAAATAGAAATATGAGTATTTCTTCAACAATCCTAGTCTTATTCGTCATTGTTGTTTGGCGAAAGTGATCTGAGTGTTTCAGCGAATGACACTTTCCGTATGTGTTTATATTAGTCACACGTGTTCTGTGTGGAAATATATATATGTAGCTACTATGAAATCCCTCTGTGAAAGGCATTCTAGCCATTTCTTAACATTCATATATTATACAGGGATGTTTACAAACATTGACAAGATTTTTGACCAAATAGGAAATCGTACTCAAAACCATTCCAATACGAGTATTCAAGAGTTTGTACGCTATCTAAGACGCCATCTTACATTAGCAAAGAAATGAACAAGGGGTCCAGGGACGGGGGCAGAGTATCAGATAGAGGTACATAAAATTAGTAAGTTAAATGCTGTTGTGTGGTAATAATGGTGATATTGAATATACTGAATCCAAAGGACCACAGCGAGAGTCATTTTGTTTCAAGGGTGCACACCTTGGCCCACGTTTACCTACGTCACAGCGTATTTCTGTTAAACCGTAAGTAATTTGTAACTAAAGATTTGTAAACGTGTTAGCATAAAATATCTTTTCTACAACATATTTGCATTTTACAACACCGTATATCTCGACGCCCTCTCTGAGAAGACAAAAAGCTACTTTCCAGGTCGTTGGCCTATTCCTTTTTGCAAAATGCCAAATCCCTCACATTTCAACTCATGATTGGCACCCAGTGTAAACTTTCTTTCCTTTCTTTCAAAATTCTTTCTTTCTTTCAAATTCTTTATTTACGTGGGCGAGGTTCAGCCTGAGGCTGTTCTGCCACCTAACCCGTGTCATCGCTTACATTTAAATTTCTTATACATATGTTATTACAGTATTAATACAGTGTGCAATAAACTGTATGATTTAGTTACAAAATCAATTGTTAAAGTAATTGTAATAAATGTATGAATAAAATGATACAAAAATTGTGAAAAGACAACTACATAAAAATAAAATAAAATGAATAAAAAATAAATAAAAATAAAAACATGTAGACAAAATACATAACATAAACATACAAGTTACATCATAGTATTTGAACACAATCTCTGCTCTGCCAAAAGAAAATTATTTACTTCATTTCGGAAAGATTCTATTTTAGATATGCTCGACATGGTCTTAGGTGGGGCACTCCATATTTTTGCAGCAAAATATGAAAACGACGACTGATATGCCTCTGTGTTGCAGAGTGGAAGGTTAAATTTGAAATTATTTCTTGTATGGTGGCTGTGAATACTGGTGCGAGGGATGAACATGTCTGCC
Organism: Lepisma saccharinum; assembly: GCF_977018435.1. Taxonomy (NCBI): domain Eukaryota; kingdom Metazoa; phylum Arthropoda; class Insecta; order Zygentoma; family Lepismatidae; genus Lepisma; species Lepisma saccharinum. The sequence goes on from NC_139255.1 coordinate 14,374,634, forward strand.
AGATACAACGGCTTGCCAGATGTAATAATTTTATGTATAAGGCAATACAGTATGTATGCAGTAGCCGCCTACGGTACATATTGAGGATATTCTTATTATTTATGGAAGGTAAAATATGTTCACGTCTCGGGATGCAAAATATGAACCGCATGCACGCATTTTGACATTTTTGAATCTTTGCTTGTAAAGTTTTTTTTATTCTACCAGAGTACACTACGTCACAATAGTCGAGAAATGGATATATAAGTGTTTCAACTAATCGCTGCTTGATTTCTGAAGATAATAGTTTGTTAAATTTAAACAAGAATCTAAGTGTTCCAAATGATTTATTGATTTGGCGGCTAATATGCTCATCCCATGATAGACGAGTGTCAAATATTAGTCCAAGACTTTTAACTACTTGAGCTCTAGGTATGACATCATCATTTATTTCAATTGTTGTATTAGTGTGCTCGACCGAACCAATAGCATTTCGAGTTCCAATAAATGTATAACATGACTTATTAGCATTAATTTTAAGGCCATTTGCGTCACACCATGTTTTTATCGCACCCAAATCATTACTTATGTATTCAATACTTATGGCAATTTCTGTTGGATTGAATGATTTGGTTAGTTGAGTGTCATCAGCATATGAATGTACGTTACAGTATTTGACAACTGAGGGTAGGTCTGCAATATAAATCGTAAACAATAAGGGACCTAGTATAGATCCTTGTGGAACACCAGATGAAATATATAAATTATTAGATAATAAAGTAGGCGACAGTTTTACACGTTGATTTCGGTTACTTAGATATGAAAAATACCAGTTAAGGGTAGATTGTGAAAAACTGTAATATTTCAGTTTACTGAGCAGTAATTTATGTTGTACCGTATCAAATGCTTTGGACAGGTCCAATAATATTAATGCAGTGAGGAATTTCTTATCCATAGCCTGGAGGACGTCATTTGTGACTTTCAGCAAAGCCGTAGCAGTGCTGTGTGCCGGCCGAAATCCTGACTGTGAGGGTGGAAGAATATTGTTTTGGGCAATGAAGCTAAATGTCTGTTTATAGATTATTTTTTCTAGTAGTTTTGAACACACAGGCAGAACAGTAATAGGTCGAAGGTCGTTTACATTAGTTGGTCGGGTCGTCTTAGGGAGTGGTGTTATCAAAGCTCCTTTCCATTTCCTGGGAAATACGGATTTCTCGAGCGAAAAGTTAATAATATGTGTGATAATAGGCAAAATAAAAGGTAGCGATAACTTCAGCATTGTAGTTGATATTCCATCTGCACCAATAGCAGTAGACTTGATTTCGTGCAAACATTTTCTTACAGTATAGCCATCCACTTTTTTAAAAGCAAATTCGGGAAGCATACTATTAAACTTTTGGTTACTACATTTTAAACATTCTTGAGATATCAGACGTTGCTCGATATTTAGACTATCAATTGAATTAATAAAGTGTTCATTTATCTCGTTCGCATTGTCAAACGTGGAGAGGAGATCATTTTTATTTGAGCCAATGCCTACAGATTTCAGCTGCTTCCATAAATGCTTTGGTTGTCTTGGTGTTTTATTGATGTTATGCTCAAAATAACACTTTTTTCTTGCCGAATAACGGATGTCGTGAAATTTCTCAATTCGTTGTATTCTTTCCATGCAGATTCAGTTCCGATTCGCTTGAATTTACGAAACGCATTGTCCCTTAGTTTCATCAACAGCTTCACATTCGATGTAATCCACGGCATACGTTTGTTACGAACTCGTGTTTTACGAACTGGCGCGTGCTTGTCAAAGAGATCAAGTAAGTTGACATTGAAATACTCTACTTTCATATCCAAGTTATCGGTGTTATATATTTTTCCCCAGTTATTTTTTTCTGCATCCTTCACGAATTTATCATAATCAATATCACCGTATTTTCTATGGTATATAATTCTGTTCACGCTTTCTGGTTTGGTATACGCAAGTACAACGTGGGTCATTCTATGATCGTTATTGCTGACTGGTTCATCGACACCATGTTGGATTATATTTTGCATGTTGCTGACAAACGTCAGATCAATTAATGACTTAGTCGTGGAGGTTATTTTGGTCGGTTCATTGATTATTTGCGTTAATTGAAATTGATTAAACAAATTTTGAATGTAAACGACATCAGCCCAGTCTGGATGTAAGAAATTAATGTTGAAATCTCCAGCTATAACAAGGTCATTAACTAAGGGATACATTTCGGTCAATATATCTTCTAAAATTGACAACTGTGTATATGGAATACGCTTAGGCCTGTATACGGCACAAATGCCGAGACGTTCCTTTTTTATTTCAACCGTAGCTGCAAGGTACTCAACGTCAAACTCCCCTTCGATTTCGAGAGACAACGGATACAGTTTTAGTCCCTCCCGTGCGTATATGCAGACACCCCCACCCATGCTGTAATGGCGATCAGAGCGTATTAAGTCATAACCTGGAATTTTCAATGCATTATCCGTTATATTGCAAGTTAACCACGTTTCTGTTATAACAAGAATGTCAATTTGTTTTTCTGTAATTTCAATGCATATTTCCTGAAGCTAGGGGAATAATGACCTGACGTTTACATTTGCTATTTTGAGACCCAGGGAGCAGCCGATTCTTTTGTTATCGGCGAGAGGGTGACGGAGGACATGCCCTAGAGCAGTGGAGTTCATTTCAAGGGGGTGGTAGGTTCTGTTAGAGGCATAACGGTAGAAGTAACTTCTGGAGGGTAGCAGAGCAGAGAGAGGTTGCAAACTCACTACATTTATCCGCAGATGCATAAAGGTCACAAATACAAATAAAAGTTTTTGCTTTTTAAGGTACTTATGAGACCCTATGTGACCCTCCCTTGCTATCACATACTGTTGCACCACAAGGAAAGCCAAATGAACTTCCATCCCACAATAGTAATGGCTGTAGCCTCTTATTGCCGTTGTCCTCCACGACTTTGTCAAGGTCTCTCAGTGGCAAAATTACAAGATACGAATACCCTTCCACTTCTCATCAATATATGGATATTGCATATTTAATAAAGTGAGCGTGTGTGCGGGGCTCAGAGTAATGAAAGGCTCTGTTTGTTTTTTCTGAGGTGCCTAGAGCATACCACGGAGAGGGTTGAGGAAAGTAAATTAAGATTTGAAAACATTCCGACGCATTGCAGATTGTATCAACAGTGTAAGAAACAACAGAAGGTAAACGTCTTTAATCATAGGAATTATCATCATTCGACGTTCATTGCTTCCTGTAAATATGCCATAAAATATACTAATGGTCCCAATGTATAGTCAGGGATACTTCTCGATTGTCGATTGTAACAATTCCACCGAGAGCTAATAGTAGCGTTACAGCGCAGAAGTGTCCGTGACTGTACTGAGGTGTACCTCATATTATCGCCGCCATATTGAATTTGATTGCCAGTGCAGGTAATTACACATAAAAAAAATCTCAGAAAGTGACGAGATTTGGCAGATAGCAACCTGTAGTGTATACATTTAAATTAAGTATATTTTAAACTACAATCGCCATGTTGGAATTGCGGAAAATGTTCCCAATGATATAAAACTAGACAGATATCTTCCTCATTCGGTCTACGCTGGTGGCAAGCACGAACGGAATTGCGCATAAGCAAACTTGACGAGTACACTGGTAAATTAGGGGTGACGAATGCAAATAAAACGGAGAAATAGTCTATTTGCCATTTCTAGTTTTAACAACAGTCACATAGCATACACACAGAATATCAGGATATAATAAACAAATGAGAGCATACAAGAGGAATACTGATCTAAAACAGAGTAAGTAGTTTCGTGCATATTTCCACTTAATGCTTCTTCCGTGTTTGAATTTTTCCGTGGTTGAACATCTAAAGATCTTTACTGGTGTCCATTTTCCAATATGAGTAGTGTAATTGATGCTATTACTGGGACGAGAAAGTATGAGCCCCCTCAGATTGATTTGGCTACACTTAAAACTAGCTCAACATGCCCATATGAGCTTTTTGCTCAAGTGTGGCACCCTGTCTAATCCAAGATTTTTGTAAAAATGCAATCGGGAATTTCCCGTGAAAGTATGACCCCCTCAGATTGATTTGGCTACACTTACAAAATCTACATTTGTCAGATTGTTGTCCATAAGCCTGTTTAAAATATGCCCCTCTTGATATTGTTTTGGATACACTTAAAATTAAGCCAAGATGCTCATAAAACCCACACCCAGCCACACCCACTTATATTTATTTCGGTCCGGTAATATGCAGAGGCTTTCTAGAATTGCTCTGTGACTCTCTCATTTCTTACACCATAAACATATGATTTTTCACCTATAAGAATAACACTACATATAGTGTCATCAGGGAGTGTATCATGGAATTCACAGATAATTTTAATGTTTGTCCTGTCATTAACCACAACTTGTTTCCTTTTTGAAGTGTTGATGACAAACATGGGTCTCTGTGCTTTGAATTCACCTGGTGAGTAATACATGTCGGTATTGCAAGTAGTGACCCTTTTGTATGCTGTAAATGCTTCATATAATTTAAGAAAATCATCCTTGGACATGTTTAAATTATAATTTTCTCTAGGGAACACCTCATTTCTGCCATTTTTAAGATATATGTTCTTGATGTTGCAGTTATCAAATTTACTTGAATTTTTTTACTGATTATTGTGTCTTCCAGTCTGAAACAGTACCACCACAAAATCTGGCATGTCATATTGTATACTGGAAAATGAATTTGTAGCATCAAACTCATAATAGGTACCAGTGGCAGGCTTCTGTACACATTGATATGTATAAAATTGTAAAGGCACCTGTGGATTTTTTAGGATATCTGCTTTGTATTTAAGAGCATAACTGGCTTCATATTCAACAACCGGGATTCTTAGCTCCATAGTCTGAATAATGCATTTGCCCTCATCAGGTAGGGTATTAGGCAGAGCTTCCCCTGTAGAGTTTAATGTACTGTACCTCATCAAAGCATTATTATCATTGGCAGCTCTTCTAAATGTAATTCTTAAACCACCCTTCCACATAATATTTTTGTAATCTGAGAAGAATCCTGGCAACAGGCGCATAGGAAACAATACTGTGTGGCTTTTAGATATAATTTTATCACCAGCCTCAAATCCACCTATTTTGTAGTAAGAAGCCTCGGTCTTGGATAATTTTAGTGTGGCCAAAGCTGTAGAAGTAATACCAGGGTAATCTACTCTGTTTATAACAACACCATGTTTTCTGATCTCAATTTCAGAGAACAGATGTGGCACAAAATTGTCTACCAATCTTATATTTGAATTTGCCGGATAATCTGTACCATCGAGTTTTACAACATCAAATTTGATGTATAGATCTGCTCTGTGAGGGTGTATAAAACCATCTCCTACATCAAGATCAACCTCAATCTCTGTGTTGGGTTGATTTAAATTTGCAAAGGTCCTCCTGTTTGGGGGGAATGATTGTAGCTCATAACTCTCAATATTTTCCATTTTTTTTGTATGTATTTTTATTTAAATATTAATTTCTATGATAGCAGTTGTTGTGGCTCCAGCAAAATCAACTAATTCTTCTTTTTCATTAGTGACCATCAACTCAATGTAATCTATTCTATTATGGCACACAGGAAAATATAATGTTGGTGATGGAGTGTAGATGATGGGCTAAATAAATTCAGAGTTAGGTTTGAATGTTGCAATGATCCCAGTTTGTTTGTGAGTGCCTATGCCATTTGATTTGGTGATCATACCCTCGGCCACATTACAGTGAATATTTAGAGTCTCTATGGCTAAGAATTTAGGTATATTAATAGCAGTGTGTTTGATGGCTGGTTCAAGTTTTGTGTTGTTCTCAAATCCTAACAGCTCTCCTATAGTACCCAGATCCACTGTCTCTGTGGCAGATACAATCTCTACTCTGTGAGTGACAGAATTTTGAGTTAACACTATACCTCTAGGTAACTGAGCATTGTAGATAGATTATATTGCCCTGGAGTGATGACAATTTTTTGATCACCAACTGCAATTGTGTTGTTGTGGTGTGTAATATTAGGGATCAAGTACATGCCATAAAATGCCCTGAGAGCTATTGTTTTCGGAAACACTATATCATCATGTAATCTAAGTTTCAATATTCAATTTTGGCTGGTGAGATGGAATACCCCTATGATGTTTTAAATACCACAGGGCTTTTTGAAAATTTTCAATTGATGGTTTATTTATTTGAGACATATATCTAAGAACAGATAAACACAAATGTCCACAATTAACATCTTTGAAGTTTTGAACACGGGCATTATTGTAATAAAGATTAGCTGATTTTAGATATTTTACTAAATTTTCAGGTGGAATACCTCCAAATGAATCAAACACAAATGCCTCATTTTTTAAATATTTAAGATAACAGATCCAGTGAGTGCCCTGATTTTTGTACTTATCCAAATTAACTATGCCACACTCTTTGTTGAGTGGTTGCTCTGGCAAAGAATCAGACATGTACACACCTCTAAAATTTTTGATGCCCAGTGGCTTGATTAAAGCTTCAATATCTTGGTTTGTAAGCGGCTCTTGTTTTTTTTAAACTTATTCATGGCTCTCTTAACACCTTTGCCTTGTTTCTCCATGGCCAGGTTATGGCGCTTTATTTCATCTAATTCTGCCTTATTTTTCTTTGCATCTATTACTGTTTTTGCTATGGCAGCTGATCCCCCAGCCAAGCTCCCCACAGCCCCCAAAGCTGCTAAGATGGCCGGGATAGTAAATATGAAGCCACCCACATGTGTTTTTTTCCTGGATTGCTGTAATTTTTTCAATTGGGGGGTACTAAGTAATAATTTCATACCATGGCCCTTGGCAAGACAAGATTTTTTTTCTTGCGCTGCTTTTTGGTTAAAAGACTATCAATAGTTTTAAGAGATTTAAGACCTGCATAAGGTATCTGATACACAACACCCTTGGCCTTCATCCTAGGTTTATTATATACATATTCACATCCCCCACCCCAGTTTTTGTTTGGTGTTCATAGCTATGGTGGTCCCCAATGCTGCTATTCTTTCACTTAAAGAAGCATCTTTGCTTACAAATCTACCAAATGCAGCCTCTTCTAATTTCTTTTCTGCAACATGTCTCTTGTCAAGATCAGAATGTGTGTTGTATGCTATGTCATGGTCTCTACAAGCAGCATCTAGGGGATTAACACCAGGATCACCTCTGTTTAATCTATGGTCCAATTTTGTGCCTGGACCACAATACTGATAGCCTGGAATGTGTAGTTCAAATGGCAGCTTGTTTATGATGTCATTAACCAGCCCCCGACCCTCAGAGATATTCCAAAATTTAGGTGGTAGAGTATTAATAATTTTTATAAGATATCCAATGCCCTTAGTGTCATTCACTATAAAATTAGACAATTTGGTGCTTATCATGTCCATAATTCCAACCTTTTCATTGTAAAAATTGTGGTTGCCAGCATTTTCCTCCCCAGCTATCACCAGCAACCTATCTACAAGTTTCCTGACATCATCAACCCACACAAATTCTTTAGGCAGGGTGTTGTATTGTTTGATCCCACTACCTGTCTTGATCTGTGACCATATGGGCTTGATTAAGTTGTTGTATTTTGCTCCACTGCTAGACTTGACTCTTTTTTGTGTGGGATCATTGTTCTGGTATAGAGCTAACTAACTAACTCCCTAGCCTTCTTAAACCCGAAGGTTCATGGCTGCAGCAACACAGGCCTTCCATCTTTCCCTATCTTGAGCAAGTTCTATATACTCTTTTCCATCCCTACCGATTTCCCTTAGGTCCATCTCAACGTTGTCCCTCCATCTTCGTCTTGGTCTTCCTACAGGTCCCTTACCATCAGGTTTCCAAACAAGAATCCTGTAAACTCCTCTTTCCTCTCCCATTCGTGCCACATGGCCTGCCCACCTAAGTCTTCTTGATTTAATTATTCTAATAATATCTGGACATGAATACAAATTATGTAGTTCTAAATTATGTAACCTTCTCCACTCACCTGTCTCCTCATCCCTTTTAGGTCCAAAGATTTTCCTAAGGATTTTATTTACAAATACTCTCAATTTATGTTCCTCTTTCAATGTAAGGGACCAAGTTTCACATCCATATAATACTACAGGCAAAATTACTGTTTTGTATATTTTAACTTTTAGTTTCTTAGATATTAAACGAGAAGACAAAAGTTTATGAAGAGAGAAGTAACATGCATTTCCTGAATTAAGCCTACTTTTTATTTCCTCTTTAAAATAATTTTCATTTGTTAATATTACTCCTAAGTATTTGAATTTGGAAACTGGTTCAAACAAGTTGTTATCAATAATTAGATTTTGATTATTACCTAACACTTGGTTTCGGCCTGTAAGCATATATTTAGTTTTCTCTTCGTTAACTTCCAAACCTATCTCTTTAGCAGTTTTGAAAAATAGATTAGCATTATTCTTTATTGTATTCACATCATCCCCCAGTAAGTCTACATCGTCTGCATATGCTAACAACTGAGTCACACCATTTAATTTTAGTCCTTCTTTAGTTTCTTTTACCTTCCTAACAGCATATTCTAAGGCAAAATTAAATAGCAATGGAGATAATGCATCTCCTTGTTTTAACCCATCATGAATTGTAAATTTGTCAGACATATTTATACCCACACGAATTTTACTTTCTGTTTCACTGGTGCATATTTTTATCATACTAACAAGCTTCTTAGGTATTCCAAACTCTACTAATATATTATATAATTTCTCTCTTTTGACCGAATCATATGCTTTTTGAAATCAATGAATAGCTGATGGACATTTTGATTATATTCCCACTTTTTCTCAAGTGTCTGTCTAATGTGAAAAATTTGATCTGTAGTTGATCTGTTACGTTTAAATCAACATTGATAATCACCTATAATTTCATTAGCATATGGGGTTAGTCTTGTTAAAAAAATGTTTGATAATATTTTATATGTTGTTGAGAGTAGAGAAATTCCACGGTAATTATTGCAGTTAATTTTATCACCTATTTTAAACACAGGAACAATTATGGATGCTTTCCACTGTTGAGGGATTGCTTCTTTATTCCATATTAAACAAATTAATTTATGAATTTGACATATTAATGAATTTCCACCATATTTAATTAACTCAGCTGGTATTAAATCAATGCCAGGTGCTTTGTTATTCTTTAGCCTTTTAATAGCATCTTTAACTTCAGTCAAGTTAGGTTCTGGAACTAAAGGTTCTGCTGTGTGGACTTCATTTACTTCTGATTTATCTCCTACATGGACATTTAAAAGGTCATTAAAGTAGTTCTTCCATCTATTTAGAATATCGCTTGGGTCAGCTAGAAAATCACCGTCTTTATCTTTTATCAAGTTTACTTTAGGTTGCCACCCCTTTCTAAACTCATTTACACCTTTATATAAATCTCTGATATTTTTATTTTTGCTGTTTGTTTCAATTTCGTTAATTTTGCTTTTCAAGTAATCTCTTTTTTTACTTCTAAACGTGCGGTTAACTTCTCGCTTTACTCTATTATAATTGTTTAGATTTGTATCATCCGAGTTATTTAACAACCTAAGTCTAGCCTGATTTCTTATTTCTATTAGATTATGACATTCATTATCTAACCATGGCTTACTTTTTCTCGGTTTATGGTATCCTATACTTTCTTTAGCTGCTGATTCTATTGCATTACGTATGTGCTCCCAATTCTTATTTACATCTGTTTCGTTTATATTTTCATCATCATTTAAATCCTGCAAAACATTAAATCTATTTGACAGTTTAATTTGGTAATCTTTCTTAATTCTTTCATCAATAAACTTTCCTGTATTAAATTTTAGAACTTTTAGATTTTGTTGCTTATGATTTATCACTGAGAGTCTTTCTCTTAATTTAGCAATTACTAAATAATGGTCACTGGCACAGTCAGCACCTCTATGCGTACGAACGTCAATTATACTAGTATGCCATCAATGAGAATATGATCTATCTGATTAAGAGTTTTACCATCTGGAGAAGACCAGGTATATTTATGGATATCTTTATGTTTAAAAGTGGTTCTTTTCACAATTAAATTCTTTGAGGTTGCAAAAGTAATCAATCTTATACCATTTTCATTACTTAATTCATGAAGACTTTCTTTACCAATCGTGGGTTTAAATGCCTCTTCTTTGCCAATCTGTGCATTACAGTCACCTAACAGAATTTTCATATCATACTGAGAAAATTTATCGAAGACCTGTTCTAACTCTGTATAAAAATCATCTTTAGTATTATCATCTTGATCTTCCGTTGGTGTATGAATGTTTATTAAAATAATTTTACACCACCTACCCTGTAAAACTGCATATGATATCCTATCATTAATAAATTCTACTGTTTTAAGAGCCGAGATAATTATATTATTTATGAAAAAGCCTGTTCCAAAATTATGATTTTCAGTACCACCATAGAAAAAAGTATAATTTTTAGTTTTACAATTCCCTTCTCCTGGCCACCTAACTTCCTGGACAGCTACTACATCTAATTTATACTTAACTATCTCATTAATTGTACACTGAAATGCCCCAGGCCGGTAAAGGCTCAGAACATTCCAGGTGCCTAATTTAATATTCTTATTCCTAACGTAGATCTTATCCTTAGTCCAGGGACCTCCCAAAGTAGTCCTCACCCGGAGATCCGAACGGGAAACTATTTTACCTCCGGAATATTTTACCTTGGGAACATCCATGGCCTTATATTGCTGTTTCTTGACTTTTTTTTTTTTACAGTGCAGAGTTGTCAGCTCTACGCCTAATCCCCAATATGAATGGAGGAACTACTACACAAGACAAACACCAACAATTTAGACAGCATAACTACTACGCAAGACAAAACAAACATATTAGATAGAACAACTACTACACAAGCATACTAGACAGTACAACTACAACACAAGATACATACATACACATTACCGATACTACACAAGACAAACAGAAATACATTAGACAGCTAACTACTACATAAGATAAACACAAACACACTAGACAACACAACTACTACACAAGACAATCCCAACCACACTAGACAGCACACCTACTACACAAGACAAACCCACATAGAAGCACACCACACTTTATGTTAAGTTAATAATGGCATGTTTATTATTCTGATTCAATGATACGCGTGATACAGAAAACACAAACATTAATAAATACATACAGCACTCGTTATTTAAAGAAATATATAATGAAAACTTCCATAAAAAAATGTAGAACTGAATTTCAAAATTCAGACGCCAGAACGACTGGACGCTCTGTATTTTTTACTTAACGCCATTCATCCCCGTCGTCGCGATTAGCCAAAAGTGACAGCAAAGCAACGCAAACAAAATCAACAGAAATAGAAAATCAAATGCAATAGTAAAATATAAAATTTGCTAATTATATTTTAACAGGGTGGGCCAACCTCATTTTCGGTGGGCATGGCTTACTTTGGACTGCCCTTGGCACCGCCTTTTGTATCATCTCCCCATGTTCTGGTCTTCGGATCCATCTTTAGCTCCGCCTCTGGTTTCAACTCCCTACATTCTGATCTCGGGGCCCATCCTTGGCGCCACCTCTGGTTTCAACTCCCTACATTCTGGTATCGCAGTCTACTTACCCTTGGCGCCCCTTCTGGGTTTATAGCCTTACATTCTCGTCTTGGGGCCCACCCTTGACGCCGCCTCTGGTTTTATATCCTTACATTGTGGTCTTGAGGCCCACACTTGACGCCGCCTCTGGTTTTATATCCTTACATTGTGGTCTTGAGGCCCACCCTTGAGATGCTGGTATAGAGCATCTGATTTTATTAATATTTCTTTGTAATGCTCATAATCGTGATCTGTATAGCTGCCAGGCCTTTTCCTAGTCATCAGTTCCCACAATCCAGGTGTTCCAGGATACTTAACAAAAGCACCTTTTTCTCCAAGATGAGATTCTGAATATACAATCAGATCATCTCTCATAAATGTTACTCTGAAATTGTCAATTCTATGTATGATGACACATCACGCTCTGTGTCAGCATATAGGCCAAAGACCTCATCTTTGTTGTCTTTAGGTGTGCTTAAATATTTTTGAGCAAGAAGACCCAATTCAATACGATCCTGAGTAGCTTCAATTCTTCGAGAAGCAACAGGACTAGGTGTATGAATACTAGAAAGTGGGGTGATTGGATAATCTAATATGTTCCTTGCAGTTACAGGTACAAGCTCTGTGATCAAATTTTGATTTTGCTCTGTAACAGTTTTGATATTTTTACCTAATTCACTAATAGCATCAATAATAGGCTGTTCTGTGCGCTTGTGTTGTTCATAGATTCCTCGGTTCTCTGATTTCCATCCCTTAAATCTTTTTACAAGATAATCTCTTAATTTAAGATCATCAATGATTGGCCTTTTCATGGTTATTTATATATGTTTCAATGTCTAGAAAATTGTTAATTTTATTTCTATATTTACCACTATTAGGTTTCCTTGTCATATCAATTGTGACAAACCCATAGCTGTCCTGGTTCCAGCACCTACTGCAAAACGTGGAAAAATCATTGTAGCTCAAGTCCCCACCTACATATTCATCATGTATGTGTTTGAGGTTGGTTTGATCTTGATGAAACACACATATAAAATTGCTGTTGTCTCGGATCAGCTGCTTCGGTTTTTAGAAAAAGTCTGTGCCAGGTAGAAACAATCTATGTTTTTGTGTCGGCCCTGTGTAAAGAAATTTCTAACCTTGTTTTGATTATCCAGTATAATATCATCAAACACAACAACAGAATTATCGAGACAGTCATGGAGTGGCTTAACATCTGATTCAAAAGTGGCTATATCCAGTCCATCATATAGCTTCATCAGCTGCTGATATTTTAATTGTTCCAAGCTCTTAGAGAAGATGTACAAGTGCCTGTTTTTCCAGTCTAACCAGTTGGGTGCCAATAAAAAATATCAATCATTAATGTAGTTTTATCAGGCAGCAACTTGCCATTTCTCTTAATCTGCTGTTCAGGTTCTGCAGCCTCTTTATAACATCCCAGGTGTTCATAGTATCACTTTGTCTGCATCGATCCAGCTGTGTTCTGGGAGTCCTAGCCATTTAACAAGTAACTTGTTGCCTTTTCTGCGGATGATTTTTTCTATGAGATATGTGTCAGGCTGTTTAGTTTTGCTGAGTTCTTCTTCATAAAACCAGCCTTTGAGAATTTCTCCTCGGTGATCTTTTATTATATATGTGTTAAGGGTCCCAGGTTTAACTTGAGCCACTGTAAATAATTCAGTGCTCCAGTTTCTGGTAAAGCCTCTTTTGAATAAGTGCTTATATTTGCTGATTCTTACTTGATCACCTATCTTGTATTTGGCTTTTCTTGTTGTTGGCTGGTATCTAGGATAATAAACAGTGCTGACCAATTTTTGCCCTCAGAGGGTTTCATGTTGATTGTGGAATGGACCGAGTTGTTATATTTATCTAGAAGTTCTGGAAGAATATTAATCCATTTATAATTACCTTGGAGGGTAAATTGTTTATACATATGATTTTTTAGGGTTTTGTTGAATCTCTCTACAATTGAGGCCTTGAGATCACTGTAACTCGAGTAATGTTGTATTGACTGGCTATTAATAAATTGTTGGAACACAGAATTATAGAATTCTTTGCCATTATCTGTTTGCAAATAGCGCGGTGATCTTCCACTCTGATTGGTGACTGTCCTGAAGGCTTCTGTAACACATTTTCCAGTCTTTGATTTGAGTGGCACAGCCCAGGCAAATTTTGAAAATGTATCTATGACAGTGAGTAGATACTTGTAGCCCTTGTTGATCTCGTCTAAGTTTTTCAGCTGTCCACTTGCCATCTCAACCAAGTCACACTGCCATAAATCATCTATGCCTTTTGTAACCACTGGCAGTCTCTTATAATTATGTCTGGCTTGTCTGTGTAATTCATCAACAATAATTTGTCTAGACATAGTATGTAAACAAGAATATTGCAACTATGGGATGTTCAACAGCTGATACTACAGGATTTTCTAAATACAGTTTGTCTCATATTTGTATAAATTCCAGAGAGCCATCATCTTCAGCATAAGATGTTTCTAATGTATTGGGATCTGTAAAATCCTCTAACTCTACACTGGTGATTTTTGCTTTGTTATCAGCATTTGTTATTGATAAGGTAGGGTAGTGGTGTGCCTGTGGTTGTAGCCAATATTTGATCTTGATTGGTCTAAGTGTGCCCCCAACAAAAAATTGGTAATAAAATTGTGCAGGGGACAGCATATATATTTTGCCACCTGGTGTAAATGGTGAATCATATTCTTTGTTGGGGATACTGTACAATTCAAGAATTACTGTATGTTTAGGATTCTCGATTATGCCAGTTATTTCTTTTTCTGCTGTAAGCAATCTAGTTGTTACAGATTCAAGGTGCTCATTGATAGTCCTAACAACATCATCATGGCCTGGCTTGATCTTTATGTCCACAACAAGTTTCTTGTATTGTTGCACAATTTCTTGTAGCTGGGTGGCAAAAACAGACAGAGCATTTGCTTGATTGGATTCCATGGTCCCTAGCTGTTGCTTGATATTAGCTACAATTTGCTGTAAATTTTCAACAACTGCCAATTTTGAATTTTGAGCAGTAAGATCATGGACTTGTCTTCTGATATCCTCAAACAGGGCATGCTATTCATTAATATGTTGATTAGTTGGTAGAGTGGCCACTGTCTGAGTAAGTTGTTTGATCTCTGTCTGGATATTCTTGATATCTTCTGATTTCAATATGCGATTCACAGCTCTCTTAATATTTTTAAGTTCCTGTGATGTAGGCAGATTTGATACAGTATTTTGCAAAGATTCAAGTGCCAATTTCACATCATTTAATTCAGAAGCATCAGCCACATTTTGCATAGCATCTTGGAGCAGGGCTATGTCTGCCTGAGTAGGTGTGGATTGTTGTAAAATTTCAAGCTTTGTTTGGATATCATCGATCAAGTGATGAAAATGAGATAGCTCAGATTCAGTGTTGAGGTTTTCAAGTTTTGTGATCTGTTGCTGGACACTGACAAGGGTATCTACAATACCAGGCAAGCGGGATTCCAGAGATTCTTGTACATTTGTCAAATCACTTTGCACTGCTGCTATTGTACCCTCAAGATGGGTTATGGTACTCTGAATTTTTCCAAAATCTTCATATGTCTCAAGTTGCAGCTTGATGTTGGCAACACTCCGAGTTATAGCACTCAAAGCATCAGAAGATGGCAAGTTGTTCATAAAATGTTCAAGTGTCTCAATTTTTTCTTTAACCTCGGCTATGGCATTGTTCAGAGTGCCCAGATTAGGTATCTCCAGTGATTGAATCTGTTCCTTTAGAGTGGAAATCACTAGATCAAAATCTTCTTGTGATTTTATGCTTTGACAATTGTTTGGAGCTGTGTCTGGATATTATTTATCTGCTCTTCCAATTGTTGCTTCAATTGCTCAGAGTTGGTGGCCTGGGTCTTAAATTTGGCTTGAAGAGCTGCTACAGCCTCCTCTAAACTTTGAAAATTATCCAATGTAGCCAAGTCAGTATATTTCTGAAGCAATAATTTAAGTTCTGAGTCAATTTTAAGAAGAGGGTCCATGCATTGTGATTGTAAATTTGTAATTTCCAGTTGAAGACTGGCATTGAGTGTGGTTTGTAAAGCTTGTAAATCACTTCTTAATTTCTTGACACTGACATCAAGCATCAGAATCTCATCACTGTGATCTTCATGTCTTGTATAGCCAAATATATCATTAGGCATTTTGATTTAGTGGTTATTTATTATTGAATATCTAATTCTTAATTCTATTAAAAAAGGTATAAGCTTGTCATAGGATCCTGGGACCTCAATATATAAGCAGTCACCAGCAGAAACAGTATATACAGTGCCAGAAATCATATTTGAGTGCTTAATTCTATAAATATTTCTCCCTATTGAAATCTTGACATTACCCTCGGGGGTTGTAATAAATTGTAATTGACCACCTACAGGTAATTGGTAATGATTTAAGTTATTGTTAAATATGTACAATGTTTTACCTGTTTTATCATCAACATCTGTAAGTATGCTGTTCAGATGAATAATTAAGAAACCACTTAGTTTAGATATTATATCAGAAGAGGGTGCTGGTGTTGGCAGGTCCATAATAGCCTGTTTTTTGAACCCAAATAAGTTCATAGGCATGTTTATTTATTTCAAATCATGCTTTGTAATTGGGCATTGATTACCACTTTTCAAATCACAATGACCCCATGGTAGAGTATGTATGGCACATGACAAAATTCATCTCTTATCATCATGTGGGTCCAGAGCAATTTTTCTTACAACATTTGTAGTCAACAAGTGATCCACACTCTGAATTCTGCATTCTGATGTTCTGATTAAACTCTGGGTTTTGAGACAATCTTCATAATCTTTAAATTCAAGCTCTTTGTCCACAATTACTCTGCCAATGCCCTTGGCCTTTTTGGCAACAGCACCACTACATGTTTCAAAGCTGTACATCTTGGCCCTTAACCCAGCAAATGCCACAATAACATCACCAAGTGTCTCATCTTTTAACTTGCCAGGCACCTTTTTGTTGTGGGGTTGAATCTTTGTATGTTCACTGGTATCAAAATATTCAAGCAATGCAGGCTGTGACATATCTTGATAAACATCTTCTGTCTGAATATCAAGAATAAGACTATCCGTGTCCATGTACATCAATTTTATATTATCACGATAGAAAGGCTTCAACACATCATAATACAATTTTAACATGTGTAATTTGGCCAATTCCAATATCACAGCCCCTACATAAATAGGCTTATCAAACTTAATCTTTGTTTTTTTCATGTTGAAGAGTGCCATATTTTCATCATAAATTCTTCTATAATTGAAATTAGGCTTTGCAATCAATTTTTTGCTCAGGCTGGGGTCAGTAATTATTTTAACATCAGTATGTTTTCTGACATTTTCTATGGTTTTGCCATACACAGAATTGACCATCAATTTAAACAAGGTCTTATCAAATTGGCTCATTGCAGATGTTCGAAGCTCTGTGTTTGTATCAATATATGGCTTCAACCATCTTGAGTGCCTGAACCTCAAAACTTTGCCAACTTTGGTTACTTGAACACCATGATTCATTAGGAACTGGAGGTTTTTGTAATATATGACATAATCCTGTTTTGGCTCTAGAGTCATCATCAATTTCTTCTGTTTAGAGCCAGGTGAGCACTCAACCTCAGGAATTGGGGGCAGATCAGAAAATGTGTTGTGTAAATTATCTGGAATTGTCAGATCAACCTCTAAGAATAGGCCATAGTTACTGTCATCAAAATCCTTAAGATCTTCAATATTGAAATCTTCAACCCACTCAAGCCCTGAATATGGCAGTTTATCCATCATAGCATAACCATACAGGCTGTTGGCATCTACATACAGTATATAATTTGATGGGAGTGCTGGATCATAATTGGGAATATACTTGTTATTTGCTCTGGCATATCTCTGAGAACATTGCACCATCCCTCCTCTTATAAATTGCTCCATAAACAGATACATGTCCTGATCCTGGATCAGATCCAATTGCATTTTAGTGTTTAAAAACATTGCAGACCATGCTAGGCCTGGTGCACTGTAAAAATACATTGGATCCAGCTTATAATTTTGCATGGAAGATTTTCTAAATGCCAGAAGTATATCAGCTAAGAGGGTAACATCAAGTTTTAAATATTCCTTGTGATAATCACCAAATGTCTGGCATTTTAAATTGTTCCACATCAACTGGGCATGGTGATAATCATCATCAGTAATTCCAGATGCTCTGATTTTGCTGTAGAACTCTTGTTGTGGTGGCAGAGAACACTCATCAAATTTAGAAAAATCTGTAACATAATCATATGGGTATACACCCTTCCGCCTAATTAATTTCAGGTCCTGATTTGGAAACAAAGCACATGTGATTTTGAATTGATCATCAGATAATTGACTGGCCAGTGTAGCCAGGCTAGCAGACAGAATTCTGTAGGAATCAAGAAATCTTAAGTGAATGGGAACACCATTAATTTTAATTATTTTGCTAATAGCAATATATTTCTCATCATTTTCTGCTAAAATATTTAAATTCTGCTTGTCAAACCCCTCGTACCTGATCAAATGATGAAAATCATAATTGGATGCGCCATGGCAAAATATAGGGACAAATTTTGGTCTCTGGATCTTAATATTACAGCTATTACACAGGGCCATTAAGAATTTACCATCTGTATGGGAATGGTGATGTACCTTGATATTTGCATCTGAAAATTCAGAATCACATACCGGGCATTTTTCTGCATTGTTGAAATCTTCAATCTGTTCCTCTGTTAAAGGCAACATGGGTTTTGATTTTAATAAGATATTAGATGCTATGTCATGGCACTCATTTTCTATTCTATGTGCAAATTCTTTGATGGCATCTGCTCCCATGTAGAAATATTCTTTACTAACAACCCCATCCTGGACAACCACATAATAAAAACTAGAAGGTTAATGTAATTGATATGATGTAATTGAAGATTCCTCAGGATCTGGGCTGCAGAATGCAAGGGGTTTGAGATTTGATTCAAAATCACAGACTATATATGCTGGGTGTTCCAACAAGGCTTCAAATTTTTTAAAATTGGCATTTTCACTTGGATTAGGCATCACCTTATGAACAGGTTTATGATTGCCACAGTATTTCAGATGCTCAGTTAACTTGTTTTTAGCAATTTCTGCATTTTTTTCCCGAACCCCATTCACCATTTTTTGACCATCAAATACAGTTAAACATCTTCGGCACAACTTAAATATTCTATTAAATTTGTCTAGTTGTTTTCTTACTAAAGCTTCAAGATTATGTATCAAAGTGTAATGGTATGTGATATCTACTTCAATTAAGAGCAGATCAATCGGAACAGGAGAATCATCATCAAGTGTACTGATTCTGAGAGGTGCTATCAAGCAATTGCCAAGGCCAGTGGAACAAATAAATACATTAATAGATAATTGTTTACCATTGATATCCCTGGCCTTTTTTTCAAATTTATCAATATTCTGAACAGACACTGGATATTCTAAGCCCTCCATTAC
This sequence comes from Lepisma saccharinum, assembly GCF_977018435.1. NCBI lineage: Eukaryota > Metazoa > Arthropoda > Insecta > Zygentoma > Lepismatidae > Lepisma > Lepisma saccharinum. The sequence continues at coordinate 14,393,781 of NC_139255.1, forward strand.
ATCATCAAAATTGTGTTCATATTGTTTATAATAAGTTATTCTCTCTGGATGATCTAAAACTGGAAACAAAGCAGCTAAAATACACCACAGAAAACATTTCTCATCATTATTTTTTATGTTAACCACGGCTCTTTTGTTTTTAATATTGGCAGGTAATGGCAGATATGTAGAACCTTGTAATGGGCTGAATTCAGAAATATTAACATAGAGCATGTGTGGAGATCCGCATAGGCTCCATCCTGACTCTCTTGCTGCAAATTCAGAGTGTTTAATATTCAATTGCTCTATCAAACTGCTGATTATTTTGTCTAAATTTGCATTTGAATATATAGCTACAGTTTCTGTTATGTGGGGCTGTGTAAATTTTGTGCCATTTGATTTCTTATATTGTGTAAACAATTTGAGGGACAGCTTATAAGAGCCATTTTGTGCATTTAGAATTGCCTGCATATCAGAATTTATACTGTTCAAAAAATTCTTAATGTCACATCTTGGCTCTGATACAAAACGGTGATCCCTAAGTTGGCCGCCAAAACTGCTATGGATGGGTTCATAGCGTGGCTGGTTTGCCGGTCTAGCATTAACAGGTGTTTCATGCTTCCTTTTCAGACCAGATGTAGATGGTTGTGGGGCAATGTTGATGACTGTGCAGAACAAGTACCTTTATGTTTATATAAGAAATATTCCAGACTATATTTTCTATGGCATTTTGGGCATATTTTTGTGGGAGTTCTGCATTTGTCTGGGTTACAATTCTTTTGATGCTTAGCCCAATTGGGGCTGGATATATTCTTATTGCATTGATTACAATATTTTTGATTTGGCATTTTTGTTGTTGGTTTATTATATATATTTCTTGGGGTCCAAATCAAAATTCTATGCTTAATAAAAAATATCAGTTGGGTTCAGCAGTGTGCTTTGTATATTTAGTGTGTGTGTGTGTGTCAATATTTTTGGCTTTGGTATTTATATAAAATTTATTGGGGTTCAAATCAAAACTCTATACTTAATAAACCTATGACAGGTTGTATAAAGCTGATAGCCTACATGCACAAAAATAGAATAAGTACAGAAGCACTGCCCTAGCACAAATGCATGTGCAATACCATGTGTCATGTATAACAAACTGGGGCAGATATAAACCCTTTGTTCAATATATTAGAAATATGTTTGATATTAATAATAAAAAATTCTGTATATTAAATCAAACAAACCTATAATTCAATTTATACAAATCTGCTATATTTTTGTGTTTAAAAAATATGAGGAGCACTGCAACAACACATCTGTACTCTTCAACAACTCTCACAATACTGGCTGATATGCAATGCAAAATCTCTTTATATAGCCTAAGCACGGACCTCATTGAAAACATCTGAAACAATAAGCCAATCAGAATATAACACATCATCACATTATGTCATAACCAACCAATCAGAAAACAACACATGCCTAATAATTTGTTGCACAACATGATGCAATAGAAATAAACCAGAAGTAGGACACAAGTGGGCCGGAAGTGGACCGGAAGTAGGCAAACCGGAAGTGGACCGGAAGTAAACCGGAAGTGGACCGGAAGTGGACCGGAAGTAAATATGTGTAGGTGTGGGTGGGTGTGGATGTATGTGGGTGGGTGTGGGTGTATGTGGGTGTGGGTGGGTGTATGTGGGTGTGGGTGGGTGTGGGTTTTATGAGCATCTTGGCTTAATTTTAAGTGTATCCAAAACAATATCAAGAGGGGCATATTTTTGACAAGCTTCTGGACAAAAATCTGGCAGATGCAGCTTTTGTAAGTGTAGCCAAATCAATCTGAGGGGGTCATACTTTCACGGGAAATTCCCGAGGGCATTTTTACAAAAATCTTGGATTAGACAGGGTGCCACACTTGAGCAAATAGCTCATATGGGCATGTTGAGCTAGTTTTAAGTGTAGCCAAATCAATCTGAGGGGGCTCATACTTTCTCGTCCCAGTAATAGCATCAATTACACTACTAATATGGTATCCATAGATAAGATAACATTACAGTCCGGATAATATATTAAATAATGAGTCTTGAGTATTTTTCCTATGTTTTATGACATACTTCCAGGAAAGTGGCTTGAACTGCTGGGCTTCGAGAGGATGTGTGTATGACGAATAGAATAAATTACGTTCATTGTCCTTTACAAATATTTATTCGAAACCATACAAGCGAGACGTGTGGGGCTGATCACGTACAAGCCAGTGAGATATCGAAACACTGATGCTTAAATGCTAGTCTCATCACTGCACCGGTTCATGTTCCCGCGGTGTTGGCGCGCGGATTGGGATTTTTATTCCTAATACGTGTTACTTATGTGTATTATTCCTTCTAAGTGTTTAGCTCTGTAGTTCAAAACAGCATACTAGAGGACCATTTCTAAAGACGACTTGTTTCGAGGCTTCTGTAACTGCTTGTATAATTGTCACTGTCGTTCTACTGTATATCTAATGGAGTAAGCACGTTTCTTGTTGTACAGTTTCACTTATCCGTGTGAACACGGCATCCACATTATTAACTTTGTTTTCAAATGAGCAGAATTTTCCTTACTTTCTATACTTCAACATAATATCGACTATTAGATACATTTAAAAGTATAACCAATGAAGAAAAAGATGTACGTTGAAATTTGGAAAATAGAAACATGGATATTATAATATTTTTCTACTTAAAAAAGGGTTACAAAAACTTTAACCCTTATGTAAAACTTTACACACATTTGAAGGTAGTTTAGGATTTGATGGCGAATACGAGTATATTTTTCTTTTTTTAGTTGTAACTGTTGTCTGGTGTGAATGAATGTGTATTTCGTACTTTTATGCACTTTTCCCCCATCGAGAATAATTGTAGCAATTGAGATACGTGGTCATTTGAGGAGAGATAAAATAAATATAATTAAATATCATTCCTAATTAGGTATCAAACATTGTGAGTTTTATTTTCAGGAAATGATTTACAAATAAATATTGAAATAAAGGGGCTTAACCCCAATAGGCCACCTTAAATATTTCACTCGTGAATACAGTACTGATTCCATTCAATATAACCGTAATGTAAAATTATATCACTGTAATGTAGCTCAAATATCTCAAAACTTTACGGAAATGTATCCGTAATGCTACACTGACATGTTTCTGCATTGTTACATTGACACGTTTCTGTAATGTTGCACTGACATGTGTCTGTAACATTACGAATGTTATGTTAGATTCGCGGACATTTTTACATTGCTGAAACATACCTGAAACATCACAGTAATGTTTCGCAATGTTGCTGCAATGTTACAATGTTTCACGAGTTACTTATCCGTAACGTATCTGAAACCATGTTGTGCTGTATGGGGTATGACAACAGTTTATAAGCCTGTTGCGAACCCGTGAGAGGTCACTTAAACCTCCACAATACATTTATTGTAATTGAATAAAAAAAACAGAGTACTACAATTAAATCAATCTTATTGTTATTTTCTTGGCAAAAATTATATTATGAATGTTTGTTTCACAATGTTTCTGCATTACTCAATGAAAGTTGCGGAAATGACCACATTATATATAAAAATGTATAATCCATACAGGGAAAGTGTAAATACTTACCTCAAAATATATACATTTTACTTTTTTCTATAGATATGGATACGAAAATATATGTAATTAGAGAAGGTCGGTTGACAGATTTGGTTTAAATTGCTTCGGTTTTCTGCCAGTGTTGACTAATCGCAAAGATGAGAATGATAGATGATATGATTAAATTGATGAATTAACACACAAATAGCAGCCATGCCCAGGACGAGATTCTAACCCGGGAACACAGTTAATTCAATAAGAATCCGAGCCCTTGGTATTGCCATACTTGGTGTGGTATAATGGACAATACTTTTACCGTATTTGCCAAAGTTTATTTTAAGTCAATTTTATGTTAAGATAAAATAATCGGGACTACGGTTGGAGTGCAATCCGAACCACTTGGCAATGCGTCTCTATTTAGGATCGAACCCGAGATCCTTTACTTAAAGGGTGACAGCTTTACCACTACGCATCAGGAATACCAATATAGCGAACAACTTCAAGAACTAAACAAACACAGGCATTTAAAATGTTACTTGAGCTACAATGCATAATAATAAAAAAAAATATTTCCATTCCTACTAGGTTCTGTTATACACTTCTATCATAAACAAACATTATTGCAAAGAACATAACGTCTTGCACCTCTATTTTCATTTTATAATTTTATGAAGCAAGCCACAGATTGTAAACATATTATTGACATTTGACCTTGTCTCTTAAAAAAATTAGCCAAATTTCTCTACCGTGAGAGCCGATTTGAAAAATGTTTGCTGTATTTATTTGTACTTAATTGCGTGTTATTGACATTAGCAGACAATGCTCTACATCAGAAAGAATTATTAACTGATGAATGTAAAACTATTTGTTGAAAATTCAAACTTTGGAATTAAGGAAGTAATTAGGTACTTACCACCATGCGAAGAACGTGGTCTGGAACATTTCTGGAACTGTTGCAGAGCGCATGCGCAGACGAATGCGAGAATATCACTGGAGCTTTCGTAGCCTGCAGCGCATCAATCATCGTTCGAACCGAAACGTGGGAAAGATCTATCATCATCCCCAGCCGGTTCATCTCCATCACCACCAACTGCGAGAGAGGAAAAAAGTTATTCACTTTAGAAGAAAGAATTCCATGTGCATCAATAAGTGTAGTGGTACAGGTAAGTTAATAGTATATACGTAGCAGGTGAATATCAATGTTTTCAGATACACAAAATGGCGTCTATTCTCTGTCCCGGTAATCACTGGAGCGAGGGATAGAGAACATGTCCATTCGGAAGTGATGACTCGAGAGGGCTCGACCAACGAACGCCTCCGATGGTAAGTAACTGCAGCTACCAGCCGTTTGAACCATCGTGCAGGGCGTGGCTCCGCTCCTTCGCTTTCTCCCGTTCTCTCCCCTTAAGCGCCGATTTGCTCCACAGATTCCTTGGACACAGTATAGAACACGAGATCAGAAGAGTCAGCGTCTTGAATTAACCAGCTACTTGCAACGTATTTACTACAAGTAAGTTACTTTTTCTGAGCAACGATAACTTTAATTATTTGCTTTTTAAAATGAGAAACTATAACTGGCTACTTTTTAAGAATGAGTAACTGTAACCAGTTATTTTTTAAGCGTGTAACTGTAACTTTATAAAATGAGTAACTACGTTTATTTTATTAATGAAGCTTAGTGTAAATTTTAGATGATCATCAGTAAAAGTAAAAAATAAGTCATTTGCAGTTAAGACATCGATTTAAGTAACTGATAAAGTCACGGTAACCGTAACAGGGCATTAACAAGAACAGTAACTGTAATGCTAACTGGGTTACTTTTTGAGCAAATTAACTGTAGCTCAGTTACTTTTCAAGAATATATTTCAAGGAATGATAGCGAATTGCATGGATGTGTGGTCAAAAATTCACATTTAAAGATAAAATATATTGAAATAGTTTATATGAAGACAATAGAAGACAATATGTCACTAGCAAAGTGGAACTCACAGAAATAGAATGAAGTCCATTATAAAAGTGCGATTCTCGACGGAAAAATAAGAAATGAAAGCTCGAATCCTAGAGAATAGATCCAATCACACAAAGTGTGATTGACCTGTTCTAATTCTTGTATAAAGTTTACTTTTCATCTGAAACTTCTAAATGCTTTGCTATCTTTAATATAGGAACATACATTTCTTATTTACTATACTTTTATGCACAAAAAAGTTCGATTTTACATTGTATGCATAGGGAGTGTTTTCACGAGCATGATAGCAGTAGTGGGGGGAAAATTACTCTACTGAATGATTAAATCATGCCTTAAGACGCATGTTATTGGCATTCGTTTTTAGCAGACGATCCACATATAGGCAAAATTCAAGATACATCAGTTATGTAATTTTGGATTTCACTATAAGTCTGTAACGAAGGCAATTTACTCATGACTGTACAAACCATACTGACGGTACAGCAGGGATTCCCAATCTCTTTACCTTCCGACACCGTTGGGAATGATATTAAACACTTGGGGCACCCTTCTTACAGTATTTAAATTTTTAGTCTAAAATCGAATGTCCTCAGGTACATTTTTAATTTTATTTAAAAAAAAATATATCTTCTACAGTACCAATGTTATTTATTTATTGCAAAATAATATAAGGAACAAACATCAGAATAGAATACAGTTTATTACAATGGAAATCAAGCAAAGGAGTTTTGTTTTATTAATGTGAGACTTGCACAAATGTTTGATGCCAGGTCTTACAGTTGACATCGAAATATGCACATCATCATCAAGGTACATTTCTTGCTTTGGATGTTATTGTCGTCATAGCAGAGAAAGCTTTCTCGCGCAAGTATGAAGTTGAAAAGGGCAAAAGTACGTCAATTGTTCTCTTCACTAGGTTAGGATACTCCTCTACCAGTCCGAGCAAAAGACATACACCGATACCTCACTCTTGGTGAACTTAACTTTAAATGTGAAATCAGGTCAGACATCAATGAAGTCATCTTGTTCGCGAGTTGTAAAACCTATTTCCTCCGAAATGTCTGCGAAATCAAAAGGTAGCACAATCCAGTCGAAAATATCGATGGGAAGAGATTAGAGATGGAGAGTACATATCTATTGCGTCGTACTATTTATTTTGCCTCATTCGTAATAATAATTTTCATTTCGTTTTTCGTTTTTTTCGTTTATCCCTAAAATATCTCGCAGCTACCGTGGTTGGGAATCACTGATAAAAAGAAACACAACAAGTAACAATAAAAAGTGTGAAATTTCCTAACTCGAGAGAACTTTTTGGACATTAAATGGAAGAGAAAATGCAAGACAGTGTAGCCAGTGGATACACACGCTGATAAGAATACATGCTCATATTATTGCTCCTGGCTCAATCAGGATGTGGGTTGACCTGCTAAGCCTGCTTAACACGAAAGAAACCAAAATATGACAGGATATATCCAGAGCTCTTGTACACTGTATGTGATGAGGTTATGAAGACTAGGGCACAGTTTCATTTAGTATGGTAGATATATTTGTATACAAGTCAGTTCTATGATTTCATTCCCATCATTTGCGGTTAAAATATGTGTCCGTGCATAGATGGGATGGTGATGGCATTTGGAAAACTGCTCATTAGACCATATTTGGAGATTCTATAGCTTGAATCATAAAAGCGGATAGGAGATTAAATATATGTCTATATGTCATTAGAAAATTTCAGTACACATCCATGGGCTGAATCGGTCATGATTTCAATTTTTAAATTATTTCTGTTGATTTTATTGTACGTTCAAGAAATTTAAATACATAAATATATGAATCGGCGTAATTGATGTAATATTATATTAATTGTGCTTGTAACGCAATAGCAAAATAAAGATACGATACTATGAAGGATAGGATGAGTTAAATGATTGATTTGATTTATTTAACATAATTCATCTGCCACTTTGGCTTACCGCGAAGACCAGGAGGGGTGATAATAATTATGAAATTGATGAAGGGTCACTCACAAAGATCACGCTAAGCCAGATCGGGATTCGACCCTGAGACAGATCGAGTCATAGGGCGTTAGGAAAACCACTACGTCACGAAGGTGGGCTTTGCAAACATGAAACTTCAATATGAATTACTAACGTAATGTACCAAAGGACTAGTGTGAAAATACGAATATATAGAAGAGTTGATGGGTTTTGCAATAGCCTGAATACACAAGCTACAAAACATCGTGAAAAGGCTCCTGAAAGTTAGGTGCAAGAGTATGAATAAAAATGACTTAAGAAGTAGGACAATTAATAAAATTTTCCGTGAGAAAACAATAGACCTCCAAGATAATGTAGTTTGGATAAGCAACGCTGTCTCCCTGTTGCCAACAGATCCCGTATTCGATTCATGGTGAAGGCATATTGCACACTGGATAGGACCGAACTTTAATGAATATTGAAAACCCATAAGTGTGCGTACACCCTCTGATTAAGCGGGGCAAGAGCCGTCAGCCGGAGAAAGAAAAACGTCATTCCATATCACTGTCTTATTGCATTGATGAGTTCTAAACAGGGGTGTACATAGTGTGTGTCGGAATCCACTGAAATAAATTGTTTACTGTAATAATATGTAACCAGGTAGTAAAGAAGGTGTATTTCACTTTATTAAGAGCCTAGAGTTCCTCCACAAATCTGGTGACACTTATCCTTTCATCGAGTACAGCCTCGATAACTAATGTAACCTTCTTCAACTCCCAACTCCCAAGAACATTGCAGAAACAAGCGAAACCGCATCCAAATGGAAAATAATACAATTCGATTTATAGAGGAGATCTGTGCAATTTACGAAGTGACGATAATAGTGGTTGAATGACGTCAAACAGTAATTTTGAGAAGTTCTATTTGTCGGTCAAAGATTTGATGATCACTCGCAATCATTTTGAAGAAGCTCTGGAAAAATGCAGAAAATTTGTTTCTGATGACGAGATCAAAAGATACTATGAATTCGCTGAGAAGCTCACAAAATCAGATAATGGCAGCAAAGGCGGCAATGGCACTTCCAAATTGAATATAGTAAATTATACTTAACACATTTTCACCCAGTGAAGTGTAAAGTTTTCCTTATGTGGAAACTAGTCAAGCAATTTTACTCTGATGAACAGATTCTCTAGGAGAATCGACCAGGTGAGTTGTGGAAATGATTCCAAGCTTTCGAGAGATAACATCACTCTCATCTTCAGGGTAGAAGTGCAGTTCTGATAGTTAGATAGATATATACATACATACATACATACATACATACATACATACATACATAGATAGATAGATAGATAGATAGATAGATAATACGACCCCCAAAGTTCTCCGCCATATTGAGTGGGGACCAACCAGTTCAACCGGCTCTGCGGAATGATGGCAGCCTCTCTTGAATCCGACCACCTGTGAGGCAGGTACGGCAGAACTCTTTGAGAGCCCTCCTTGTGTGTGCCATGGTTCATGCGATTCAAATTTTTTAACTACTTTAAGGCACACCTAGTGTGTGCAGCAACATCCGACTTCTGCCTTTCGACACTTTTCGGGAAATTTCATTATGAAGAAGGAAAAGGAAGGAAGATGCAGAAAATGCGAAGTCGAAAGAGAAAAAAGTGTACATGTGTGGCATATGAAGGAAAATACCTGCCTAATGGGCAGTAAAAACCTTCCAGTTTCAATGTGTGACTTGAGGTATATTAATTGTGTACTTTTATTTTTGTCTGGGAGAGGACTTTATGGGAGTGGATTTAGTTTGCAAGTGTGAGAGTACTCATAACATTTGGAACGGGTCCTAGGAAGAATGAATTTAGAGTACAGTATTTTTAATTTGAATTTTAGTGTGATTCTAATGTCGGTTATTTATGGTATGAGTTAGGATAGACGTCTTTGTCGTAGCAAGAGGAGTGTGAGTCATGGTCTGTCTGAGTATTTGTACCCCGTTGATCGACAGTAAGAGCGACGCCGGGCTCAGTTCTCGACCAGATCTCCTGTTCCCTTCACCATCCACCCTAGGACGGGAGGTCTGCAGAGGTGTCCGGCTTCTGTCTCCACCCACGATCAACAGCCAGGGAGGGCTCCCCATCGCCCGATCCTCCTCCGAGATCAACCTTGGAATCAGAAACATCACTTTGGCTTACGAGCTGCTAGCTATATTGCATCTAGGTGGCAACCCACCCCGAAAACCTCCTAGTGCTCACGACCTATGACAGCCCGATCGTGGACAATATCAGGCTCCGTAGTATGGACTGAGTGGGATTGAAAACGCTGTGTCGTCTCCCCTTTCGTCTCCCGTAAGCAGATATTTCGGCCGATATCCCTCCGCGTGACTCTCAGTCAGGCCAAAAAGAGGCCCTTTCGAGGGCCACCAACACTCTCTGGCAGAACGACAAACTGCATTCGCGCCGATACCCATCTTCCTGGTGTCACTCAGCTTCCGAGTGGGTCGTACGGTTATTTATTAGTTAGTTTTTTTTTTCCGTCGAGCTTGGTGATGCCCAATCCGACGCGGTCCATCTTCAGCAATATATTTATATGTGTGTATATATATATATATATATATATATATATATATATATATATTACTTTTTGCGTCGGGCTAGGGGGTGCCTAACCAGACGCAGGTAACGTCCTGTCTCTATACAACTACCTACTAATATACTAATGGTTTATGGTTAAATATATAAGATCAGCCTAAGGTTGGTTTTAATTTTGAAAGGGGTTTGGTTTTTCCATTTTATCTGGTTCTGTTTCTGGGGGGGGGGGATTGATGTAGGTCCCATGTAGGGGTCTTTTATGTTTGTGGTAGTAGTTTAAGACAAATTTACAGAGGTTTCTAATGAAGGGGTTTGGGTGATATACTATTTTTTCTTGCAGTTTTTGGATTGTCAGGGTGAGAAGCCGGTCTAGCATGAAGATACCAAGCTCCTCCTGGAGGGGGCCAGTCTAGTAACTGTCAACCCGGTATATATACGTTCGTGGAGGGAGGGGGTGTCCTGGTGAAGGTGGCAGATCAATCAAGTGGCGTGTCTACTTGTGCGCGTTTCTGGTTAACTAACGCTAACCAGTCTGGGTCCAGTTCGAGCCCCGTTTCGCTATTAAGATTCTCTTTTTCTTCATAAATGTCTATTGATTCCTTGATAATACGGTCCCAGTAGTTTGAACTTTGGGCTATGATTTCAGTGTTGCTGAAATCTTGTCTATGTGAATCGTGGATTGAATGTTCTGCTAGTCCCGACTTTTCAGGGTGGAAATACTTGATAGAGCTTTGATGTTCTTTACAGCGCTGTTCTATGTCCTACCCGTTTGCCCAATGTATTATTTCCCGCATTTGAAGGTAATACGGCATTCTCCCGGTCTTTTGAGTCCTAACTCATCCTCTGTTCTTGTAGAATTTTGTAAAATTCATGGTTGATTATTCAGATTCATGCTCATTTTAACCCTGACACAATTTGTATGTTCCTGCAAAAGTTTTGGGATTGAAATTTATTGTGAATATTAGAATTCTGGCAATAAAATTATGTGATTTGGTGAGAAATATGAATTATGATTTACAGTTACGTATAATATGACAGTATACTCTGGATTTTAAAATCTATTACATCACATTGGAACGTGTGAAAGTTTTGACAAAGAAAATGCTGGCCAACAAAATACTGTTGCAAAGGTATTCTATTTTCTAAATCGTTTGTCAGTAATAATCATAGCATAAATAATCTGTATAACTATCTTTAGAATTGAATGCATTTAATTCAATTTATTGCACATTGATGTAGCTCCGGCGACATGTTCAAATCTTAGACATTTAATATAAATACATGAAAATTTTCATTTTACACTAGTACATCTTTGAAACGTCAGGCTTTTTAAAGAAATATTTGTTTGTGAATTCTTACATATGTAAGGTACTAGGTTGAAAGTATACAGTCGACAAATGAAAATTGTTTAGTTCTGCGTGTTTCATAGACATAGAACATTTCGTAATCTCTAAACTACGACATGAAGAAAAATTCTCTTTGATTATGGACCATGTGAGTTGCAGAGAAAATTAATAACATGATTCGTATACAGAACTTGAAAACACGATATCCAGAACTAAACTGAATGATAAACCAAGAGAATAGCTCCTTAATAGTTTGCTAAGTCTTTGATAAATCATCTTGACTTTTGCCACATTTCAGAAGCTTCTCACACTAACAGGAAACATTTAATTTAGTTCATCTTTGGATTGGGAGCCACAGTTGGTGGCTATAAGGTATTTTTATATTGATATAATTCTACGTTACTGAAAATTACATATGTAAAGTAATACATATATTATATCTCAACAGACGTGCATTTTGCTTTCGTTCTCTATGATTATTTACTTTATTTAACACAAATTAATGCTTCGGAAGGTCCAGGTTCGATTCCCGAAATTACTGATTTCAGAAATGGATTTGGCTTTGTGGTTCACCCAGCCTTAAAAATTACCTGGAACAACAAATCAACAAGGTTCTGATTACTTCGTCTCCGCCGTTGGCCTTGATCGAGCATGTAGGGTTCATATTTCCCCGTGCCATTCTTCAATGTGCAGTGATTAACTTTACCTTCTAGCTTTAAGTATTCAGATATATATGGCAAAGTGGTAATTTGATTTCATTTTAATTTTATTACTTAGCGTCGCTTTTCCACTTCTGGTTAAACGCGACGATGAAGATGATTGACGATATCATATAGGAACGTTCACAAAGAAAATCCATGCGTACCCGGGGATTCGAAAGCGGGGTCTCCTGACGTAGTAGCGCGTTGCGATAACCACTCCGCCATTTTACTGTTTTCAGCTTTACAGTATTGCAATCCTTTTATGAATTCTGCAACTTGGTACCCATTAAGGCGTGTGGTGTTCAATACCAGAGACAGAGAGACAGAATGGTTGGGATCCCGGAGGAATTTAATCAAATCGTTATAGGTGTAATATATCAGATTATGTTTCCAAATAATGGACTAGTTGTATTGATGAGATTAATTAATGAAACTTTGAATGCTTCACTAACTAGTCGGAATAAAATAAACGTCGAAAACGGTTTTGTTAAGCACACAAGACGCAACTTTTCAGAAAAAAAATCATTGAAGTTTTCTATGTTTGCTTACATGCATACCATGTAAGAGTACCGTAACCGGATACGAAAATATTGTTTTAAATCCAACACAGACTTAAAATTCAAAACGTTTCAAAGAACAACTCTTGCTCAGTAACGTATAAATTGGCGAAGCATGAAGTAGAAGGTAAAGAGAAGTAGTTATTATGCGTGAACACTATGCTTAGTTAATGGCAAAAGAAAACGAGATGGTTCGCTGGAAGCTCCATTCGTACTCACAATTTTTATGTCTGTGGCCACTAGCTATGCACTTCAAATGCATCAAAAAAATAAGATTCATATTTTCTATTAATTGCATGGTTTACAATTGAAATTCACATCCATGGTTTAAAGTAGAACGTTGAATTGTGACTTCATCAGAAATTTTACGTGGGGCACCTGAGTACAGTGTAGCCAGGTTCAAATAAGGTAGGTGAGTCAAAGGTAGGCCGTGTTCCCAAGGTGGCCCACTTTACGAAAATAATATTAGTATTTAACACAGCTAATAAATGGGAACTTCCATGGTTAAGGGAAAAAATCGATCAGAATAAAGGGGCAGACTTCCCAATGTCTGTCTCCATCCGAAGTCCAGTTCACCCGATCTGCCTCAAAGCTATATTGCACACGACTCATCCGGACTAATTCAGCTAAGAAGCCATAAGCACCAGGGGAATCCAAGTACGTAAATTATTTGAAGAACAGCATGTAGTAGGTCTTCGAGGACCGGGACATTCGATTCATATAAAGGCAAGTAACTATAACACTGTGTGCGTTAGGGAAGGGAGTTTCGCATACAAAAACATTAAATGGCTGTGTATATGTGAGAGCAATAAAAAAATAAAACAGCGTTTTTGCAATATGCAGGAGGTAAAGCCTAATTCTATGAAAACCAGCTGCTGAGTCTTACACTTTCAAATTAATCTCGTACAACTCGTTGAACAATACGCTTGAAGCGAGTGACCTGAGGGCACATCTGGCTTTCCTCATTGTACAGGGTCCGGCAGAATAATTTCTCCGATTTGACTTTGCCTCCGCGCACGTTGTATTCGCAGTGAGCCCTCGACTCGTATATCCTTGAGCGTCACAGGACATGTCATTTTAGTTGCCACCATGGTGTGGACTGGGGAGCATGTTGCGTTTGTTCAGGATCCTATTTTAAAAGTGTTGACTCTCATTACATGCTGACATCTCATAACCGGCTCGGTCGCCAGATCTAATTAATTGTAATTTATTTCTATGGGAATACCTGAAGGCTGATGTTTTTAAACATAGGTCGCAAATTGAAGAAATGAAGGATGTCATTCGCAATGCGAAACTTCAGGGTGAGGCTTCAGGAGTGTATAGCTCGTGCCGGCAAACATTTATACGTTATAACCTTCAAACAAAATTCAAGATTAATGGCAAAAATGGATTTCTGTGATAATAAAATTCAATTTTGAACAGGATGTGTGTTGCTCCTTATATTCCTCTTTCAAAAAGGGGAGATTATTCTGCTTGACCCTGCATCGTGAATTCTTATTTATGAGAAGTTGCTAATAATGACATTCTCGACGTTATTCAGAGATAGTTTATTGAAGAAATCATAGGAGCACAGAATACTGGTAAAATAATTCTGTGGTGAAGATAATATGCGGCTGTAAAATACGACTATGTGGAAGTATTTATAAGAAAGGCACATATAAATAATATCGAATAATACTAACAACATTCTTACCATTATTCATTTAGTCACGATTATACAAAAACAAAGAATAAATTCACGGCAAGGAAGCACAAATATTGGACGCATGGAACATTAAAGTTAATTTGTTCTGGAGCAGAGACGTTCTGAAAATAAATTAAAACCCGTTCGAGAAAGGAGTCGTAAAATAAACTACACATCCATGTCTAGAATATATGTATTGTAGCATAACAAAATGAAACAAAGTTTCGAAATGTCTACCGAAATTAGATTAATTGTATAGTTTTCGTAAATATTTACATCATTTATGGGATCGCAACTTTTATGGCGTCCGAGATTAAATTTATAATAACGAGATAGCAAATCACATTTCTTGCGGGTTTCTTCATCTCGTATTTTAGGCAGAAAGTTATTGCCTGCTTTAAATGAAAGCTTACTGTAGAATGCTGCCATCTTGGAAGCAAAATCGCTGGAAGAGATTTCTACGACGAACGTGTACGAGTACTATGTTAAACCAGCGGCTATGGTTAAACCATTCGAGATTTCCCATAGATAGTTTGTTCAACGCCTTCCAATTGCCCGTTGTCTAGAACACCAAGTACCAATACATATTGAATAGTGTATGAACAGCTTCATAAAATACTTGTGTGATTCACAACAAGAATCTCAGTATATTTAAATGAGAAAGCAAATTAGTTCATTGAAACATTACACAGATAAATGAGCATATTTAAGCGATCTCATGTCCTAAGCTGCAACGTATTTGACAAGCGCATTGTGCAGCACTACAATTCCGGTGCACGTGAACAACTTTCACTCAAGCATCATTATTATAGGGCGGAAATGTACCTTGTCCTCCTACTGGAAAAATACCTAGTTTGTTGCTCCCTGAAAAACATTCTGCAGGCGTTCGTTTTCAAAAGTGAATACCTTGAGTGGGAATCTACGTAATTCCTCTATATATTCAGCTCACTACACAAAAAGGAACTGACGCAAAGCAATACTAAACATTAATTCTATTGCATGTTGTTGTAAATAATTAGGCATCAATTATATCAATTGCCCTGATTCTAAAACCCTTGGTGGTCCTTGCCCTATTCCACCCTCCAATCCTCTCTATTTCTAGCTTTTTCTGTCCAGTCCTTATCTCCACCTGTCTTAGATCTGCCATAATATCATCCATCCACGTTATCGCGGTATTTATTCCTCTTCGTCTCCTCTGGTAGCACTTTCCTGATGCATTCATTTTGTAAACTAATCTTCATGATCTATAGATTATCTAGATATTCAAGCAACAATGTTCTGTCCATCGATCAATTCTTCTGGTTCCATTCAGGATTATAAACATTTTTTATCATCTTTCCATGGAAAATTCTGCTGGTAACCCGATTTCACTTGACGCGATTCGCCTTGGAACTTTCTCCGGCAATAAAAATGGTAAACCTAGATCCCGAAATACTCGCTATCCTGCAAGGCGTTATGTGTGTTGCCTAACTCAAGTGGATTTTAATACCAAGTTTTAATGGCAACTTGTTCAACCCTCGTGCAGTTAGGTAACGCACAAAACGCCTTGCAGGGAAGAGAGCATTTTCAGACGTAGGTGTTCCATTTTTATTGCCGGTGACTGTACAAACAATTTTGTTCGAAATAATTTCCTCCTGAGTAGAATTGATGAATAAAATTGGCATTAATACGTGGCGTTCAAAAATGGACACTTGAAAGACTTTGAAACACAACGTCAATGGAAACTTGGATGTTTTAACGTAACACTTGTACACGATGGTAGAAAACCTCGACAATGGTTTCGATTTTAAGATGAAGATTTCACTGTCGTACGGGAAGATTATTTTCGTAAGGCAGACAATAATTTTCTTTCTAAAAATGAGGCATTGAAAACTTTAGAAAATGTAGTTTGCTTTCTCGGTATTGTAAGTGTAATCCGAGAAAACATAAAAGTAATGTCATCTCATGATATAAATATTTCCAAAACTACACACTAAATCGTATTTCTACAGAAAATGACAAACTTTGATGAAGATGTTATCTCGGTATATCAACCAGGTGATTTCCCGATAGCATTCCGAACTTTCGAGATATAACGTCATTCTCATCTTCAGGGATTGAAGACGAGAGTAAAGTTAGCTCTTGAAGGCTCTGAAGCCTTTCCGGAAATCACCTTCTTGATATTCCGAGAAAACAACTTCATCATTCGCCGACAGGAAAACTTCAAGAATTATTTCAAGGAGACACTTTGTTTTATTTTGTGAAGCTAAAATAAATTTCAGATATTGATATTTGTGTATTCCTTTTGGAATTGGTTCTAATTTATTATGACAACGTTGCTGTTCCAGACATATATCATTTTAACACTTTATGCATTTAATAATTATGTTTCCTAGCCATGTATTTGTTCTGCGCTGTTTTATAATGGTGATGTTAGAGAACTCTCTAGGTTAGTGAAATTACATCACAACAATTGTAGGTGCTTTCACAACTCTGACGCACTAACTTTGTTTTCGGAGGTAATTACCTCGTTGTTTGCTTAAGGAAGGGTACATCTAATAACAGAGGAAGTTCGCCTGCGCATCGTTATGTTGCTGCAATATGTACTAGATCGTGTAGGGCGAAAGAATTTATCCACATCTCTAAGGGAACCTTGTTACATCTGGCTTTATTGCCCTTCCCTAAAAATCAGAGGAACACGTCTGAGAGAAGACCGACTCATAATCAGTCGGACAGGTTACTATGTCCGGTTTAGGCGGACAAGGGTTTCTTGTCCGTATTGGCTTTTTAAAGCTGTGGATATTCCCCCCTCAATTACTAGGACGGAGACAGCCGGTTGTTCCACCCGCGGCGATGTTAACTTTTGCTCATGTAACGCACGTAACAGATCAATACCACCAGAGCACTTAATGAAACGGTTCAACCCGGCCTCATTCTGAGGTTAGGACAATTGAAATTCGACACCGTTCTGTCCTCTTCTTTCTCTCTCTCTCATTAGATGACTCTGTCTCTCTGTTTCTGTCCACTTGGCCCTGCTATGTTTTCTTCCGATGGGATAATCTTGTCCGCCAACTGGCTACCTCATTTTAATGTTAATCGAGTTGGAAAAACCGGACGAGATTCTTTAAGCTCGAGAATTTAGGAGAGATGTAACATGAAGGGTGCATTTATAATTCCATTTCGGGTGTGTTTTAATGATTTCACTTTGGAGGAGTACACAGTTGAGTGTTTGTTGTCAATATCTTGTACTAAAAAAGCCCTCGCAGAAAATCTTGCTCCACGTGCAACGTCAGAACTTATAGGTCACCAATCACAATGCGAAGTCGGCATCACAGTTACACAATATTGCAAATACTATACTTTAGATTCCTATCTCTCTCTCTCTCTCTCTCTCTCTCTCTCTCTGTCTCATTCTTCTCCCACCCCCCTCTCTCTCTCTAATGTATGCCGAGGAAATATATTTCTGTATTTAAATGAATGTTCACTTTTAATGTTAATGTTTTCTTGTACTTACTTTTTACAATGTTGTTTGTTTTTTGTTGATTGATTTTCCTAATTTTACATCGCTTTTCTGCCGCTTTTGGCTAATTGCGAAGACGGGGATGAGTGATGGTAGGATGAAATGGATGAATGGACACTCACAAACACCCATGCCCACGCCGGGATTGAAACCCGGAACCCGTAGCAGGTACTGATATAAACAGGTAAAGGTACACATAGCATTCCTGGTGTAGTAGCGCGATGTGCTAACCACTCCGCAACGGGAGCTGGCTTTTTACAATGTTGTACGTACATGGATCTCCCCTTTGAAAACAGGAATGTAAATTCATGCAATTCGTCTGTGCGAGACCTTCAATCGCCGATCTCCGTGGCGGAATGGTGAGCAGACAGCGCTACGACGCCAGGGTTGCTGTGTGTTCCATTACCTGTGTATTTTCAATTTATTATCGACAATTATTCACAACGATAATAATGTTGGAGTTTTTAGTTCATGGATATACAGAATCTTTTCTGGTCGTTTCTGATGACACATTGTACACAAACTGTCATCTACGTGCTGAAACAGCCATTCCAACAGGGCATTCGTTATCAGCGTTAAACTGACTTCACATCAAAGCACTTTGTCAGATGATAGGTCCCTGTTAGCTGCCAGAAAAAAATCAACAACGTCAGAATGCTTGAAAAATATAGCATGGAAAGCCTAATCGTGTAGCCATCAACTAAATGGATGGAGAATGACATATAAGACCACCTGCTCTTCTAATTGATGGAACTAATTGATAATGTTTCTCTGTAATCTGGGAAAAAATGTTGAAAATGTCATCCGTGTCATTTGATGTTTGACGTTCGAGAGAATAATTGCCTTAGGCGGCTTCTCCAGTGAAATGTGAAACGCGCCGGTGACACCAGCTTCAATCTGAACTCATCATGTCAACGAAGGAAGACAGTAAATTAGGCTGCAAGTGTTGGAAGTAGAGAAGTACGAAAGGAGAAATATCTGCAACACATTATGAAGGTTTAAACATTCCTTGGCATTTCATAATAATTGTATTGTATGAAAGAATAATCATTATCACAAACAGTGGACATTAAATTATGTGTGTGGGTGTGTTTGTATATATTTTGGACAGAACAGTCTCCATAGTTCTCTCCGCAATATATGTGTATGGGAAATGTATGTATGCACTACTCACCGTCTACGTTTATTGTAACACCCATGTTTGCATAGGCGGTCACGCACTAAACATACTGTATAACACACAAAACACGAATAAATTCATGTCGTTACTGCAAAGTTTCCTTCCTTAAGCAAATTTTCCATTTCCCGTATAGAGATATTTTTTAATCGCCCCGCATACTTATGTGTGTGTGTGTGTGGTGTGCTGGATAGTGTGTGTGTGTATATATATATATATATATATATATATATATACACATACCTATACGTCGTCGTCACCTTGTAATCAAAGGGTCCCAGGTTCTATACCACCGGTGCAGGCACATAGTGGTTCGGATCCCTCTTCAAACTGTAGTTCCAGTACTGATTAGCCTTTCTGTACATAAAGTTGACTTAAAACAACAATTCAATCAATCAGTCAATCAATACGTGCACAAACTGTATACATGTATGTACATGTGTATATTACAAATTATGCACGTGATCATCCAATTGAGTTACTTGTAATTATTTCTTTGCTGACAGATACCACTACTTTTGACATTTACTAAGTTCTGTTGTCTATAAATACAAATTAAAGAAGAAGATGAAGTATTGTTGCTGGTTCGTCCTTTTGAAACAGACTTTGATCTGTAACTACGACAAAGGAATCAACATGGACCGAGCTCGAGACATTTTGCAATAACTTTGCACTGCACTAGTTTACTTGCATGTACCTTTGTAAGGGTAATAGAGCCAATAACGGTTTTACCTAACGAATGTATTTGCTTGAGAATAGACATGTTGAAAATGGAACTTGCATATACTGAAGTTACGAAAGATTATGATTAGCTATGAGGCACATTTTTGGAAACTATGGTAAAATACGTTTCGCTATTCATTGCAATTTCTGTGTCATATTCAAGTTATAGTATTCGTTTTTGGAAAGTGATATGCAGTAAATTTATTTAGTTACCGGGCCACTAGAACACGTTTCAGTCTAGCGGCTAGGACCTAACCGTTTTCATATATCCTGAACTCAAGCACATAGCGCAATTGGCAGTTTTTGCTTCGTCGGATTTCTCTTCGGTAAGCTCAGTGCGAAACACTGACTGCGATCAACTGATCAACTAAATGTAATCGAGAACAGATGTCGGATTGTGGCCATCTCTCTCTCTCTCTCTCTTTCTCTCTCTCTCTCTCTCTCTCTGCCGTGAATGCCAGTATTTACTTTCATAGGTGTGCATATATCGTATTGAAGAAACATTTATGTTCGCTTTTGTACAGTTTACTAAGTTGATAAGTGGTCGATTGATTGATTTGGCTCATTTTATATCGCATTTCTGCAACTATTGACTAATTGCAAGGTTAAGATGAGTGATGATGTGTTGAAACTGATGAAGGGACACCCACAAAGAACGCCAATTCACAGGGCGGAATTTTAACCCAGGGCCCCTGACGTCAATTGTGCTATGATAACCATTACGCCACGGAGTCCGGCGCTAAGGTGAGACAGATAAGTTTTGAGTGTTAAAAAATGTTAATAGTGGTTATAATTCCGCAGCGCACACTGTGGAACAAGGAATTTTCATGTACGATTCATATGTAAAAACAAACTCTTGATGAAGTGAGATCTTGAAGAAAACATTCTCAAAATATGTAATTGATTGATTTGATTGATAGCCTTTACTTTACTTCGCTTTTTGTGCCCCTTTTGGCTAATTTGCGAAGTAGGATGTGTGATGTTACAATGAAATAGATGAATGGACACTCACAAACAACCATGTCCAGGCCAGGATTCGAACCTGGGACCCCTGGCGTCGTAGCGCGATGTGCTAACCACTGCGACACAGGGCCGACTCTCAAAGATGTGAGATGTGTGGAAGTACATGGAAGATAACTCCGTCATCTTTAGTTACGAAAGTTAATGACTATTTTACGTGTAATTGTGAAATATGTTCATTAAAATGATGCACTTGAGTTGAGGGATTACGTCCATCAGATTTCGCCGGCAAGCTACGCGCTTCCAACCGCTACACGGGCACTCGTTCGATCGGCACAATGACCAATGAAAGCTCTGTGCAGGGCGATTCAAAAGTCCCTTAAAACACCCTATCCCAGTCGAATGGTTTGTGTTGGTACCTTAATGGTGTGGTGTGTGGAACGCGATTAGTTTACTCATTTTTCATCGATGTAACCTTAAATCCTGAGAGCTACTTTGATTTGTTAAGTGAACAGGTTTTTTCCATTCTTGCTACACAATAAGCTATTTTTCCAGAGTTTTTCAACAGGACGGAGCACCACAACACTATGGAAAGTTGCAAGAAATTTTCTATTTCCAAAGTGAGTTATCAGATTGCAAGTGTTGCATTTCATGTTCATTTACTTCCCCATGAACATAAGCATTACCTTCGTAACTGTGAAGGACTTTCATTCCAATGGAAGAGTCACACTGCATTTGTTCGTGACAACTATCATAAGGCTTAGCTCTGTGTGGATGTACGTATCTGATTAAAATCATGTGCAATGACACGTGGACTTCTCACCCTAGACGTCAGTATGATCTCAGTGCATTACTGACGCATTAGAAGCATTTTATTGCTTTTTTCCGACACAATTACAAATTTAGATTTGAATTCAATATGACGGACGTCCGCTTAGAAAACACCAATATGGTTCTCCCTATGCTTAATCTGTTTCTATCGTTACCATTTGTACCCAGCCTAACTCTTTTACATTTTTAAAGGAGGTGTTAAGGGACTTTTGAATCACTCTGCACTAAGAAAAATTCTAATGAGTGTACACGGAACCTTCCTTTGAAAAGTTATCTTGATATTTAAACGGGTTTTAGTTTAAAAAGAACCGCAGAGAAGTTTTTAACATTAACTGGTGCAATTGAACCAAAGATCACCACCTAATTATAAAGCACAGAGTAAAGATGTCTCTGGGATAGAAGATGACGAAGAGTTCTGCAATTGTCTCCTAATTCCCGTGAACAAATTTTGAATAATTTAGTCGTTGAACTCGGAACTCTTCACCAGAAAAAACGTGGTCGAAAAACTTTCCACTTGGGTGTAATACACTAAACTAGTCGGTCAAACTTTGCATGCCCAAATGTGTGATTACAACTTTTTTCATAACGTACACAAAAACAACTCGGATCGAATGTCCTACGGCTTTTATTGATAGGTAATTTGCACACGTGGTACTCTATGAACACTTCAGCACTGAGAAAAATAAGTGATTATAGAGACGTCGCAATCACCGGGTGAGGTTTTAATAGCATATTGTTTCACACTTGGGATTGAGCAATTGGTTTTCCAAACTCATGTGTACTGGAGATGTCTGGAGAAAGAGAACGAAAACAAGTCTCTGCGCAAGAAGTGACACGAGCGAGGACTGAACCAATGAACGCATGACACGGGATGTCAGTGCATAAAGAGGAAAGTATGCAGATACCATATGTTATAGATCTTTTCAGTTCTTACGGCGAGTGCTCTAGAAGCTGGGAAGGGAAGTGGCGAGCGGGAAAGCCGCGAAGACAAACCAGACAACCCCGGTGGCGCCGAGAGATATGACGTGGCGGAAATAAGTACCACATTTATCTCGTTCTACATACTGCTGCGTTTCTTATCACGCTGGATTTGTCGCTTCCCCGCTCCACACTTCGCTTTCCAGCTTCTAGAGCACCGCCGTAAGAACTAAAAAGACTTATAGCAACAACGCGTACTGCTTAGCTCCATTAACTCGCTTTCCCCTCTTCTCTACCGTTATGCGCAGACTTGCTCCACAGATTCCAGGCAAAAGAGTTAATTGATTGATTTGGTGTTTTAAGTCCACTTTATGCACAGTAAGGTTAATCGGGACTGGATCTACAGTTTGGATTCCTTGATTACAAGGAGACTACGCAACCATTACGCCATCGGAGAGGCCCCATCGGGGTAGAATATAGTATTGAGCGCTGCACTTTGCAGACTAACGAGGCTCTGGCCTCACAGACAATACAGCGAAGTAAAATATATCAATTCAATGAATCGTAAACCAAACACATCCATAATGTGCCTCTTCTTTCCGCGAAACATTCCTGTTTCTTGACACATTTCATTTGTGTCTTGCTGAGGCATATTTAACACCAATGAAGGGTTGCACTACCTACTCCTTCCCCAACCTTTGTCGCTCAAAAGACGTCATGTCGAAGATAACGTAAAGATATCACAAAAGTAAGATGGCTGTTAGAAGCCAGAAGGAATATTTGAAATACGAAAGACTGAAGGCTGATTTCGCAGGAAACATGGCTTATTGATTGTTATATTGTTACAGACAGAGCTAGGGAGGAAAGAAATGAGGGGGAAGAGAAAATGGAGTATTAGAGGGGAGAGGATAAACGACAAAGAGAGAGAGAGAGAGGAATAGAATGGAAAGGTAAAAGAGATAGAAGGAAAATGAGAGAGAGAGAGAGAGAAAGGGTGGAATAGAAAGAAAAGGAAAAAGAGTAGATGAAGTGAGACATAGACAACAGAGAGAAATGAGCAAAAGTGAGGGATCAAGGATTATAAAATGAAAATTATAATAAAGTAAATAACAGATGTTAGAGACAACGCTTGTGGATTGTATGTTCTTGCATATCCAATTTTAATTGATTTAAACTGTCGGCAATTCTGCTGTTCAGTACATTCTGTAAATGAGGAATTATTTGAGGTTTTGTCATTTCACGGATCCAAATAATTTGATGTGATATAAAACGAAGCTAATACGGTTATCTGTTAACAAAGGTTACATGGTACGTATGATTGCCTGAAGAGTAACGGATAGTCATTGTTCAGTTAAAGAAATTTTAGGTTTCTTTACATCACATGTGAATTGTAAAATAAAATATACAAACTCAGCCTGAGTTTATGTAAGGATAAATACATTTTCGCCCCTATTCGTAAATTAAAACAAAATATTCATCGCAGAATTTAATCTATGCACATGATAATCAACCAATTTTTCTGATGAATAAAATGTTGTTCTTTCGGAAACTGCATTTATCTGTGATTTCTGTAGGTACCAGGCATGATGTGCATATATTGTGAATAGAATGCAGTTCTTAACGAAGCTAGAAATAATTATTAAATGATCCTTAAATGCGTTTGCATCTGTACAATCCGTTTGACATTTTAGAGACCGGTGACAGGAATTGAAATAGAAAACACTTTATTTATTAAATTATTTCTGTTAGAAGAAATACACTCCTTACATGTTGATTAATAGCTATTGTTCTTATTGTATTTGAGAAACAGTGCAATAAAACAAGACGATGACATGTAGTGAAGTAAGAACAAGCAACAGTGAGAACTGAGTGGAGCGTTCACCTACCTTCCCAAAGTCCGTGAGGCCTCCATGGTCCGGAATCTGTCCTGGAGCATCCACCGTGGAGCAGTCTGCCCTAACAAGGAGCGAAGCAATGAGCAAGTTGTACAAGGTTTATGTTAGACTAAAGAAGTAATATTATAATGAACTCTTTACAAAACTACACCGACAAAGATGTTAACAAGTTAAGGCATATAAAAATAACACATCTTATTACATATATACAGGGTGGGCCAAAAGTCGTAGAACAGTAGAATAAAATGAAAAAATACGCGACAGACAGGAGTGAAATGTCCTTACACATTTTATAGGCGAGGGGAAAATGTCATAGACCATATCGTGTTTCCGGCGGCCATCTTGAAATTCGTCATCTTGGATTCAACTTCAATATTTTAAATGGGAAGGTGTGTGTGTGACACATCACCTAACACACTAAAATGTGCTCAGGAATTCATATCTGTGGTTGTTTTTTTTTGTTTAGCTCGAACGGTTTTCGAGATTTACCATGGTTTTTCTGTTACTTTTCGTTTCAGGTTCACTAATTGAAGATGGTCCTCTCGAAAGCTGAACGCATAGAGATTGTTCTGATGTCGGGCGATTGAAGTGTGAGAGTCATCGCAGATGATTTCAATCATCGCCATTCTGAAAGGAATCCTATCTCACCCAACACAGTTTCTACACTCCTTTCCAAATTCAGGGATACAGGAGCTGTTGAAGACAGGACCCGGACGAATAGACCTAAAACGGCTACGGACGAAGCAACAACAATAGCAGTGTTGGCATCCTTTCACAAAAGCCATCAAAGGAGCACACGCCGTGTGTCCATGACAAGTGTCGTGAGTCGTACCTCCATAAGGAGAATCTTAAAAACATTCAAGTGACACCCGTAAAAGTTGCAATTATTGCAGCATCTGACTGAAGATGACCCTGATCTTTGGTTAGAATTTGCAGAGTGATCGAATCAATCAACAGGAAACACCGGGTTTCCCACACCAGAAACTTTTTTCAAACGAAGACAATTTTTACGTGAACGGCGAAGTTAATAAGCAAATCCATCGATATTGGTCTGATGTTAATCCACATTGGATTGATCCCAGCAGGATGGTAGGTTCACAGATGATAATGGTATGGTGTTGGATTTGGGGAACGCAAATTTTGGGACCCTTCTTCATTAAGGGGACTCTGACAACAGACGGTTATCTCCAATTACTGCATAAGGATGTGCTTCCATCACTGTTATCAGAGGACTGTAGTTTTCCGACATACTTCCAACAGGGCGGAGCTGCGCCTCTTAAGGGAAAGAATGTGAGGTCTTACCTGCATCAGCAATTTCCCGGGATTGGATTGGACGCAGAGGACCTGTCAAGTGGCCCCCGCGATCGCCTGATCTGCCGCCCTTAGATTTTCATATATTTGGTCACGTGAAAGCGATGGTTTACTCAGTCAAGATAAGGGATATTGAGCACCTTAAGAGCCGAATCCATGAAGCCATGGCCTCTATCCAGCATGTTGTGTTGTCCAGAGTTCATGCAGAGTGGAATCACAGATTGACATTGACAATTGAACATCATGGGCACCATGTGGAACACGTGGTAAAGGCAAGTGATATGTGTTTTTCAAGGAAAGCCTCGAAATCCGTTCGAGTTAGACAAGAAACAACTACAAATATGAATTCGTGAGCAAATTTTAGTGGTAGTTGACCTGTCACACACACCCCTTCCAATTTGAAATTTTGAAGTGAAATCCAAGATGGCGGATTTCAAGATGGCATACCGAAAACTCGGTATGGTCTATGACATTTTCACCTTATAACATCTGTAGGGACATATCATTACTGTCCGTCGCGTATTTTTTTATTTTATTCGTCAGACCTAAGACTTTTTGCCCACCCTGTATATACATGCTTAATGATTTATTGATTCTGTTTATTTCACTTCGCTTTTCTGACACTTTTCGCTAAGATGATACGATGAAATTCATGAATGGACACTCACAAACACCCATGCCCAGGTCGGGAGTTCAACTCATGACCAATGGCGTCGTAGCGCGATGTGCTAACCACTTCGCCAGGGGGCGACATATGTATACCTCGTACAGGGTTGCCAGAATTGAAGTCACCCAACTCATCTCTCTGTACCCTGTTTGAGGTATCGTACAACTCTGAAATTAGTGAATCCAATATGCAGACCATGTGGAAGAGGATGACGATAAAAAAGATAGTTCAATTTTCACCACCAGTTTAAAATGTGTCGCTGTAATAATGAATAATGAAAAACATAAGTCTTTATTGTTGGTTTGTACCAGTACAAGAGTGTTGAATATGCCTGCCAGAAGAGTGTATGGAAATGGTAGCAATATGCCGGTTTATGCTTGCTTTCAGCTCAGGCATCGTGTGTACACGTTCCTGGTACACACGATCTTTCAGGTATCCCCATAGTCAGAAATCACATAAAGTCAAGTCCAGCGAACGGGAAGGCCAAGCATCGGGAAAACCCCTTGAAATGACACGATAAGGGCCAAAGTTGTCCCGAAGAAGTTCCGTGACTTGTTTACCAATATACGGGGCTGCTCCATCTTACATGAAGGTTGTGGTCGCTAAACATCCTCGTTCTTGCAAGGCAGTAACCACGTGCTGTGCAAGGAGTTGAGCTTAACGTGCACTCGTAATGAAACATCGGACTGGGCATTGCTGTGTTTGCTCCTCGAAGAAAAACGGACTCAGAGCAGTGAAACCACACCAGACAGTGACGTAATCAGAATGCAATTGTTGTTGCTCCAACACACAGGACGGCCAGACACCCCATATGCGCAGGTTTAGTGTGTTTACAGCCCCATCGAAGGCGAAGTGCGCCTCATCTGTCCACAGAATATTCCAAGGCCACATGTCGTCCACAGCCATCCTCGCCAAAAATCGAAGAGCAAAATCGACGCGTAGAGGCGGATCTTGCGGCTTTAACTGATGAACCACATGAATCTGATAGGAGTACCTCTGTAAAATGGACCATACAACTTTGTGAACCGTCAACCAAGGCAGAGACAATGAACGTGCCACAGCTCGCGCACTAGCAGCAGAATATCTGGAACACAGCAACAGCCACTTCGGTGACAACGTCTTCTGCAATCGGCCGGGGGTCCTTTCCTGCTGCAACAGAAACATCTCCAGTCTCTTTAAATTTCTTCATCATCTTTCTTAACCCATGCGTCGTCTTGGGCCCTTTTCAAAGTCCTTTCGCATGACTATAACCTCGTAATGCAGCTGTATTTTTACTATCGTTCTGATAAAACAACTTCACCGGCAATGCACGTTCTTTCTTATTTAATGGCATGGTGATCACTTCCGAACATTTGTTCAGCACTCACGTTAAATGATTTAGCTTAGAAAGACATTTGTTAGTGGCTGGAAGTTGCGAGAAAATAATAACTCGTTTATTGCAAGATTGCAAAGTAAAGGCAAACCCATAACCAATTTGAGCAGTTTACGTCATTATTACAATCCATAATGGAAGTACAGCGCCACATTTCAACCTGGTGGCGGAAAATTGAACTTTTCTATCGCCATCCTCTTCCCCATGGCCTAGATAGTGGGTTCAACAGATTTAAGAGTTCCACGATGCCTCAAACAGGCTACAGAGATGTCTGAGGTGGGTAACTTTAATTCTGGCCACCCGGTACATACATACATACATACGTACATGCAAATGTATCTGTATATATTACATGATGTCCGGATTGTAACTGGAAGTTTTTAAGTAGTTATTACATTTCAACACACCGAGCAATTTGTTATTAAAGTATTGCAAAAGCAATAGTACATTTGTGAGTTTAGTTCAGGAAATTTCCATACATGTACAACTAGCGGTGGTGGAACTAGTATCGCTCAAAGAAAAATGTCGTCGGTACAGGAAAAATCACGCGTAGCCCACGGAAATCGAGAATGCAGCTACTAATTCCAAGCTCCGCTGTTCATGAAGTGAAGTCGTGCACAAACGGTTACATTTATACGCGCTCAGAGTGCACTTTTTGCACGAAATTAAGCCAAATGACAAGCCGAAAATACATTCATTTCCCATTGCCATTCTGCATAAGATTTATGTTACCCCATTATAATTCTTTCTTGAAGGCTACGTCAAAGACTGGTGTATTCTCCCCAAAGGTTTCATGATCAACAAGAACTGCAGCTCGGTATGTGGAATGCTCTTGCTTCTGTAATCCATCAGATGCTACAGAACACGCGGAGGGAGATTGAATACAGGCTGGATATTCTCTGTGCAACAAACGGAGCTCATTTAGACCTAGGCCTCCCCGATGGCGCAGTGGTAGGTCCCAAGGGGTCCCGGGTTCGATACCAGGTGGAGGCATACAGTGGTTCGGATTCCACCTTAAACCGTAGGTTCAGTCCCGATTAGCCTTACTGTTCATAAAGTGAACTTAAAATACCAACTCATGTTGAGGTATAATAAGCTGCAACTGTTCCAACAAAACTTGGTTAGTTTGTTTTCAAAATGTATGCTTTTGTTACTAATTAATACTAGAGGCAAAATTATGGATTTGTATATTTTACATATTACGAGAATATAAAAGTTTATTAAGAGAAAAGTAACACGCATTTCTTGAATTAAGCCTACTTTTTGTTTTTTTTATTTAAAATCTTTAATTTCAAATTGGATAATACGTATAACATAATTTCAAAACCGGATCTTCCATATAGTATGCAATGTTGGACGTTTCGTCACCATAATAAAGCTAGAATGAATGGTTCTTTCCAAATTAGATACTTACCGTCCTTCATTGGAGTAACCTTCTGAGACAAAATTAGAAGTGAAGAAATCCAAAATAAATTGAAGGTTGAAGTAGTAGTGGAAGAAATTCCAAAATATCAGTTTATATGGAATCAACATGTTCTGAGAATGTCAGAAAAATACGAAATTATAGGCCGAAAGGAAAATAAATTTAGAAAGACTATGCGTGAGTTCCGAAAGTCTTAAGGAAATGAACAAATACAACGAAGATAACTGGGCCCGTGTATCTGGTAAAACCAGTTATTTTACAGACTTATGGGACACTCTAGGCGAAAGCGCAGGGGCCGCGTTTTGTTTAGAGAAAATTTCCGTATGGCGTCGAGCGGAAGACATGTAATTCTGGCAGAAATAAACTCTAGAGCTGATACAGTTACTAATTTTAATCACATTGTAAGAACAGTTGAGGCACACTCATCTTGTGCATGTTGCTTCATATCGCTCTCTTTTAAAATTATAATACATTTTTCAAACTAGTACAGTTTGAATCCATCAAGTACGCGCGTTGTCTATAGGCAGAAGACGATTCTCACCGAACTAACCAGCCTCCTGGCCCGTGCCTTGGGTGAATCTCGTTCTTGCACGAAAGGCACGGAAAGTAACTTTGGGGACTGCATGACGAACCTCACAAAACGCACGAGAGCACTTATGTGCCGGACAGTTACCACATCTCGTTTAACGCTGTAAACTCGTGCGACTATCGGAACGGACCTCATATCGCCGATGGAATTATCAATATTTGTAGTCGCAGAACAGGTTTTGGTTACCCATACCTTCCGTGAAGTCAAATGGGGGCGGGGGGGATATAGAGTCAGGGACTTACACGCTCATAATCTCGGCCGTTAGTAGAAGTGATGTGATCAGGAACTCTCTGGGGTCGCATTTACCTCCCAGGGTTGCTTCTAGGTACCCGTTTATTTTTAGACTGAGTGAACGCCAGTCAGTCCCCACCTGTCATTGAACACGCAGCATTCAGAAAACCCTCGCGAGGGGTCCCGAGTTCGAACCCTGGCCTGGGCATGGGTGTTCTTTGTGAGTGCGATTCCATCATATCATCACTCATCCTCATCTTCGCTGTTAGCCGAAAGTGTCAGAAAAGCGAAGTAAAATAAACCACAGCAATCAATCAAGCAGTCAAACACCCACTTTTGGCTGGATCACCTAAATTCTAAATAACCATAATGGCTTATTTTAGATAGAAGGGTAAGCGACGGTTATGATTGAGGAGGAGGGGGATGTAATATTTTCCTTTAGTTGGTGTTAGCATTATCTCAAATATTGTATTAGTTTCACGGTTCCTTTTCGAATCTCCGTTGTTGCTTCTCACTCTCTCTCTATCTCTCTTCCTCTCTCCCTCTCTCTCTCCCTCTCTCTCTCCCTCTCTCTCTCCCTCTCTCTCCGAGGTCTCAAGTAGAAAAGACACAACCACAGATTTTTACGTAGACGTCGACATAACCCAAGTATTAAAACCTTAAAAATGTACATTAATTTCACTGTTCCATTCCTAATAAGTTCTTCTTCCAGCTAATCAGCTTTTAGACAAGTTATTAGTACCCTTTTATTAGAAGAAACATATATTTTCCTCTCCCTGCATTTCTACGAAACGTTCTCGACAATATCGACTTCGTAATCGAATGCCAGTTTGTATTCGCACAGACAAAAAAATCTCCATCACTCCGAGAGAGAGGAGCTAACTCTGCAAACATCGATCAGTAATTTCCTCGTGCCTGAAATCAAACCTATAGTTCAAATCACAAACCCTGACACCTTCTGTAAACAAAACCACCTGCATGCAGAAAGCATTGCAAACTCATAGAAGTAAAATAATCCACACGATAATCCAGCGTTGATACAGGATTCATTACGTAAGGTAAAACAATGGCAAATTTGTAGTATGGGATACGCTGCCGCAAATGACGTCTCACTTTAAACCCAATGCTCTTTCTTTTTTTACTTATTGCTTCACCTTTATGGTTAACTCTTTGCACCAGTAATCATTTCCCATAAATTTGGCTTCTTTCTTTGAATATATTTTACTTGCATTTTTTAGACAAAATGATATAACATGGTAATGTATATTTCTAAGGTTTGATATAGATAGGAGTGTATTTGAAATTTGTTTGTACATTTTATGTAAATTGTATCTTATGTAAATAAAATATATAATGGGCATAAACAGCCATATGCATTGCTGTAAGTCCAATAAATATATTGATGATGATCAAAGCAAGACAAAAAGTTCGTAAATTTATTGCGGTTGGAAACTTTGACAAGCATCCTAATAACGATTTTTGTTCCGCCAAATATAGTGCACTTCGTAAAATAACTTGGTGACATGGCAAGGCAAGATAAGTGTGAACATTTTGTAGTAATATAACTTTAAATGAGCTTAGAGATTTGTGTACATAATGATATTTTATAACATTGGTTATTTTCTAAAAATAATCATGTGAACAGCAAGGAAGTAGTGCAACTTAGTAATATTGCCTGACTTAGCCTTAGAAAAATAACATGCCGAGTTCTATGCGTGAGGGAAAGTCTCCGTTTACTCAGAGCTTGTTTTCAAAACACCAGCAAGGACAGCCTTTGAAAAGGGGTGAGAAACAGATTCTACTCAATATTTATGTAACGTTCTGTCAGTAGTATCCTAAGAAACCAGTAAATGAAGTGGTTAAGTTCGTATCCCAGTGCAGTGGTGTGTCAGTGTCTGCAGTTTTAAGGGTTATGAAAGAGAGAATGGCCGGGAGAGTAACAATGTATGCGGCTGCATATTCGTCTAATATTTTGAGAACGGGTTCTCACATTCAGAGGCTCTTATATAAAATGAATAGGTGCGGCGAACTATGAGTGTAACAGCAGATGATTGCGGTCATGGATCAGCTGACGCGGAGTGATACATCGAATCGGTGAGACCGTTTGTTTACAGAAGGTCTCAGGGATGGTGATTTAGACCTTAGACGTATTATTGTTTCGACACATTGATTAGCGAATACGAGGAAATGCTGGTTCAGATACCAGGCATCACTCCTCTTTACCCCTTCCAAACACAAATGAACATATCCTCCTAAACATATCAGACCTTTTGCATTTCAAGTAAACTTGTAAGCGAAATGGTCTCATTACATGTCAACCAATCGGAGCTATATTTACTATGTAACTGCGATATGCACCGTTTGTACTAATCACTACATTGGCCCATACCCTGGTTTATTGGTTATAGATTTTTAATGGATTTGCAGGTAGGGATAATCCATATCATAATTAATTAGCATTCGAATTCCAGTTTATTACCCCCAATTTTATATCTGTATCATTTATAATTTTATCAATAGCCAAATCAAAATAACTTATGTTTATTAATTGATTTGTCTTTTCCCACAAATGATATTCCTACTACTATAGGTTATGGATAGGTCGATATAATACTGGCTGTTCTCCATTTTTGACTGTCATTGAAAAGCAGTCAGATTTTAGAAATATCAAATATCAGAGGTTCCCATGAAGGATGGTAGCAATCCTTAGGTTTGGCAAGCAAAACTCTGACATTCAGTGAGGTCTTTACCCAGAACTGTCCGTGACTGTACATGGGATTGATTCAGACACACATCTTTCCCGTTCCCATCTATATCTTTCTACGTGTTTTTGTGATGATAGGGTGAGGGCAAAAGAGTGGGTTTCTCTCATCCTAAGTTACAATATATGCGATTATGAAATGTTACAGACGTCCAATTTGTTAAGGAGAATGACCGTCCGATTGACACTAGAAACACTCATATCTACTGTATTTTTAAAAAATTCAGCTGGTACTATGTCCTCATCTAAGTGTGTTTTATGTTGTTAAGTGGCACTAGACTGCGTTCAGTCTAACATTAAGAGAGTTTATTATAATCCAGAAAGTTTAGACTGATGCAGTTCCCGCCATTCGTATGTTGGCAGCCGTTGTAAGAAATCACATGTGATCTTCAACCCACTGGCAGGGAAGCTGGAGACAGCATGTGTTCGCCAAAAAGAGCTCGTCTTCCCTTTGCGAGGGGAATTTGATTACTTGGTTGCCACATCTTCATAGTCACTGCAATAAAAGAATGGAATGAACCCCCCCCCCCACCACTGACTTCAGGGGAGCTCCACCCTACAACACACAAAACAAATCTAATGAAGCATCTAGTGTCCAAACAATAGTGCCTGGTTTTGTCTTTTGTGTAATGAATAGGAATGATGTATTGGTTTTAGTTTTAGTTTTATCTCTTTAATAATTGTATTCTAATTGTGGTTTGACATTTAACTCTGTACCTTCAGTACATTAATTACTTTGATTTTTCTACTGCATCAGTGATATTTAGGAAGTGTAAAGTGTGAAATGTAATATGTGTTTCACAAGGGTTTGTTGTAAGAACGACCCGCGAAGCCGAAACACGCCCTCTCAATAAAGGCGATTTATTATCATCATTATTATTATTACATACTTTATGAATGTGAATACATTGTTCTTGAATCGAAGGAGCAAGCACGAACTTGTAAAGAAAATGAATAGCTTTTGGCTTGAAACGCGCAGGCACTCTGTTCTTTTTACCCGCGTCAAAACGTTACGAACTTAGATGTGCGGTGCGGAAAAGTAAACGTTTGACGTCATAACTCTCGCCATATAAATAGAAACGCTAATTTTTAGATACGATACAAGGGCTGTCGAAACTTCAGCTACATTCGCTGTTCAAATAATGTTGCAAATTTACTGCCCTTGTACTAGCGAAGCACCTAAACCATAATTTCATTTTATGCCAGCATTTGCAACTAGAAAGCAGATTGTGTTGAAAACGAGAGTGAAAGAGATTGAAAGAGAGAGAGACAGAGAGAGAGAAAGATATAGAGAGATAGAGAGAGATAAAGAGAGAGAGCAACGGTAGTAATTTGGTACAATCATAGCATTTTTGAAACTTCGTTTACCCTAAGCGCGTAATTAATTTACGTAGACCTAATTTTGTGTAAACTGAAAGATATACTCTACACGTTTCGACTATTGCATCTTGTCTCTCTAAAACTTCTCAATTTGCTTAATGAATTACATTTTAATGGTTAAAATGCGCAGGAGAAAAGAGGCAATCAATAAAGTAAGGGAACAGAAAGAGAAAATTATATATATGGAAGACAAGAAAAGAGTAAAAACATAAAGCGTCAAGAAATATAATTGAAGAATACATCAGGAAAAGGAAATAGAAGACAGGAAAGGAAATGAATAGAAAGGAAAGGAAATGTACGAAATGGAAAGGATGAAAAAGAAGAAGGAAAGGAAATTAAGAAAAACATAGAAAAGAAGAGACATAAACAGAAGGAAGAGGAAGTAAAATAATGGAGTGGAATGGTAAAGAAAGGAAGAGATGGGAAATAAAGGAGAAGGAAATATGAACTGAGGTCAAAGAAATAATACAAAAACCTAGAAAACAGAAAGCAAGCAGCGAAACAATATGGAAGTAAATTAATGGAGCAGAATGGAAAAGATACGAGGGGAAGACAATTATACAGGGTGTTTTCGGGCTGATGATACAAACTTTCAGGGGTGAAGGAGAAGGGCACATTTATCAATTTGAGATAAGAAACCCTGGTCCGGAAACGACTTAGTCGAAAGTTATAACCGAAAATCTGTGTATGAAGATGTAATGCTTACATTACCTGCACACGTTTCACAAGCAGATACATTCACAGTTGTTTAAAGTGCCGTCCCCCAGCTTCGCTGCAAGCATGACATCGTCGCACAAAGTTCTGGCGTACCCGTTGGAACAACCGCGGGGTTGTTCGAACAATGTCACAATCATTGAGAATTCTTGCCTGGAGATCTTCTTCAGTCTACTACAGGTGTCTTGTACACAAGACTGTCTTGTCATGCCTGTAGCGAAGCTAAGGGAAGCCACTTTGAACAACTTTTGTGAATGTAGCAGCTTGTGAAACTTGTGCAGGTAATGAAAGTATTACATCTTCATACACTGATTTTCGCTTATAACTTTCGATTAAGTAGTTTCTTAACCAGGGTTCCTTATCTCTAATTGATAAATGTGCCCTTCTCCTTCACCCCTGAAAGTTTGAATCATCAGCCCAGAAAAACCCTTTATAAATAAACAGATAGAAAAAATTAAAATATATGAAACGAAATTATAGTAAAATGATGGATATGAATGGTAAAGAAACAAAATGGTAGGACATAAAAGGAAACAAAAAAGAAAGGGATGGACAAGAAAAGATACAGAGAACCGTGGCAGTGATTGGGTTCCGAAACTGTGTGGGTAAGGTGCCAAAACGATTAGGAAGGCAAGGACATTTTGCTTTCTCTTGGTAGATACGTTTTAGCATAATGGCGGAGCAAAAGTGGCAAATAGTAGGGGTGTAACTGCCCCCTCGCTCCCCCTAATCGTCGCCACTGACAGAGAACAAAGAAAAGTAACAGAAAATAGTAAAAAGATATGAAAGGAAATTAATAGAGTGGAATGGAAAAGAGAGAAAAGGAAATTAGAAAGGTTGGAAAGGAAAGAAGAGAAAGTCGTGTAACAAAACACATAGGAAGAAGAGGACGAAGTAGAAGGAAATGGAAGGAAAATAATTAACTAGATTGGATAGAAAGAAAAATGAGGAAAGCAGAAAAAATCGAACCCTGCTTTTCAAGTTAGTATTTGTGATGCTTGAATATTAGTTCTCCAGCATATCAATTTTGCAGTGTGTGTTATTTGCATTAATTTTCATTTTTTATTTAGTGAAAATTTTCCAACTGTTTAAGGTAACCACAACGACTAGCAATGCCTTCTGGAGAAATCGAAATTCTCGGTCCTTTTTTGTGTGTGTTATGCTATTACTGTATATCGACTTGATGCAAAGGCATCATGCACTGTATGCAGGTAAGAGCTAAAAGCTCCACGTGTGGTCGTTGATGTGAATTGTGTGAATCATTACCAACAGATCCGATTTACACACTAATATCTATATTCAAAGGTATCAATTTGAATATGAGTTGGTTTCAAGTACACAAACACGGGAAATAAACTGAGTAAAGTTCTGTTTTACGTCACAACCAGGCCTCCTCGATGGCGCAGTGGTAGCGTCGTCGCCTTGTAATGAAGGGGTTCCGGTTCGATACCCGGTGGAGGCACATAGTGGTCCATTACTGATTAGTCTTTCTGTGCATAAAGTGGACTCAAAGCAACAAATCAATCAATCAATCAATACGTCACAACCAGATCACTTTCATTAGGATCTCAAAATCTAGACTTGCCTACAATTTGGCGGTTATGTCCCCATCACCCCTCATTAGCGTTAAATCATATTAGCAGTCTATGCACTGGATGTTATTCTATTCACATGCTAATCTATTCTAATACAGGGTAATGGTTCAGCGTGGGGATTTATGGAGAGCCACGGATATAAATGCTTGTATTGCCAGTGATCTCAGAATAATTTCGTTATTAATGACTAGTAATGAAATATCTTTATAAATATGAAAAAGATAGTGATAAATGTTAAAAAATGCATTTTTGTATAATTCAAACTTTTCATTCATTCTTGTTTTATTTTTATGTTCCTGATAATGGAAAATGTGTAATTGACTAATTTATTTTTTAATATTTTTTAATGGAAGAATTTTTCAATTTATGAAATTTGTGATGCGCTAAATAGCATTATCATAGTGGTTAAAAATTTATAACTTTTGTATTTAAATCCACGTTATGCACAGAAAGGCTCACCTGGAATGGACCTAGAATTTAAAGTACGATAAGAAATACCCCGGCCCCCTTGATTATAAGGCGACGACCATACCACTACCGTATAAATCTTATGTTTCAAATCATTATTCGGAGAAAATTTGCTACAAGAAAACAGGGACACTGTCCAAACAAATTGTAGAAGACATTTAGGTAAAAATGACTCTGTCTCAAGAAAATGTGCACGAGAATTCAGGTTAAGAAAATAAGATTTTTACTAACTTTGCAAGACAATTTAAATAAAGAGTCCTAAGAGATTGTGCAAATTAATTTACAGAAAAGGGAACACAAAAGCATAAGGCCCAATTAAACTGAATATTCATTTTTTTTACCATTGTTTACCGAACATTTTAACCTTTACGCCGCTTTAATCCCGCTTGTTTTTTTTCGTGGAAGGGTTGGCATTGTGTCTACTCCAGAACCTGCACCTTACAGGGCTATTGAAAATGATCTTCCCGATTTCAAAGTTTAATAACTCACGTTTATTTATTCACAATGACATGCGACTTATGTTAAATTAAAGAAAAACTCAAAAGTTTTAGTGTCTGGAAAAGCTGATGTTTTATTACGCATTCCGCCGCTAGAATCAAGATGGATGGAAACGAAGACAGGAGAGCATTTTGTGTCCTGGAATTTCATGTACGTACAACAGTCAGTTATTTGTGTCCAAGGAAGTTTCAGGACGAAGTTCGGGTTAGATCCAACAAGCAGGCACTCAATTCGGAAGTGGTACAGGCAATTTAAAGAAAGTGGGTGTATCTGCAAGAGGAAATCAACAAGCTGGCCAGGAGTAAGTGATGTAACAGTTCAGCGTGTGCGTGCGACTTTCGTCAGAATCCCCAAAAAATCAACGGTTCGTGCAAACAGAGAATTGAAATTTCAAATGTTTTCGCAGAATCTTCCACACTGTTCCGCTTCAAGTTCAATTCTCTGCTTGCAGGAACCGTTGATACGGGTTGGATTAGGGGCAACAATTTTTTTCGAGTTCATATTCAAGCAAGTTATGAATTATTAACACTTCATTCTCCACAATAAGTATCAATAGTTTCATCATGTTTATGAAAGTACATAATATCGTTTGTCATTAGTGTTTGGGAGGGGTGTTGTTTGTTTACTCTACTAAGTAATTGGTGTTCACCTCCTATTGATTCACGCCATCTTCATCTCCAAGGACCATCCAATTTAACCCCCGTCCTGTTGTTCCCGCTGTTGCCGATAGTTTGCTGGGATGAATGTCAAAGCCTTGCTTGAGAGCAATCTTGGAGACCTCAATTAGCGGTTTGTAAAGCAACAGGTAGATGCGAGAGATCAAAGAAACAAGGAAGCCACAGTCCTGATGAAAATTATATCTCGTCCTAGACAGACCACGGTTCAGTGCTAATTAGCTATATGAATGGAGGACAAGTTTGTCTGAGTGTATAGACCTGTTTGGTATGACGCTGCATGAATTCGTGCTTCAGCTCTAACCGCTTTCAAATTAGATTGTGGGATCAAAAGACAATTGAAAGCAGTTACTCTTGCAGAATTGGGATTACCAGAGGTAGATTTTTTCGCTGCAGCGAAGACATTAAATTGAAACGCGCCTTAACCCTATGTTAGATCTTTTGTTTAGATTTTTCAAATGTTAAAATTGGAAATAATTTATATTGTTCCCTAGGGTGTTCTCAATATTTCTGTATTACCTTTGTTAATAAAAATATAATGTAAATAGGAGGCAAAATGCAATTGGTAGGCCTATCAGGCGCCATCTTTAAATGTATGTTATTAGAGAAACTCCTGTCAGTGACAATGTACAATTAGTTGGTAATGATATTAATTTTTGTAATTATTATAATTAATAAACAACTGCCGTCTACAAACAAGAAAGTATCATTAAAAATATTATTATGTTATTTGTGAGTTTTACCGAATGTCAAAATATAGTGACACTCGTGCTATATTTGGTTATTATTTTTTAATAAAAATCATAATTATTATAATTAATAAATAAATGCACATATAGGCAACAAAGGAAGCAGTGAAAATATTTAATAACAAAAGTGTATCTTAATATTTAAGTGATGAAAATGTATGGACCTGTGAGTCCCCCACCTGCCTGAGGTAAGTAAGTTTCTCCCATGGCAAAGTAAGCTAGTGCTAGAACTGATAAAACACTTATTCACTTCCACGAAAGATTTTTCTTGGGCTTTTCTTTTCTATTTTAATTACTTAATGAATACTGAGCCTTTTCTGCTGATGAATAAATAAACCTCAGTCCTATGGTTTTGGAGGTGAATGGGATGAACTCTCCAACACTCTAAATCCTCCATATCTCTCCAGAGCTCACGTTCTCAGCAACTGGAGAAATTCTCTCTTTCATTGATTTGTTAATATGGTCTATTTTACTTCGCTTTTCTGTAACTTTTGTCTAGTAGCAAAGATGAGAATGAGTGATGAAATTGATAAAAGGATACTCACAAACAACATCAATGCCCAGGCCGGGATTCAATCCCGGGACCCCTGGCGTCGTAGTGCGCTAACCATTCCTCAACGGAGGCCGGCAGATTCCCTTTCTGATCCAATATCATTTGCAATTATTACTTCGGTTTAACCGTGATATTGAGAAAGAACGATGATTCGACGAAGGAGATGAAAGTAAACATAATATTTCACACAAGCAATGTCTGGGAATTGAACCTAGAATCCTTGGTAAGGAGATCTGGAGTCCAGCATCCAAGGTCCATGAATACCGTATACGCAAGTGTTCACCAATGAACGTATGAGAGAGGGATTGAGTGCATGGAAAGAAAAACCCTTCTATACCGGTATATCCGGATTATGTCTACAAATTAACGAGACAGAGATTTTCTTGCGAGAATAAAACTATACAAAGTAATAACTGACTACATCGCACGAACAATGTTGCAACTAATGTTTTTGCTAAGTGATGTACGAAAACAGTACAACGTTGTTCTTAGCATCTCAAATATGGTAATGGTGTTTGATATGCAGTTCATGGATAGATCTGCACCGTCAAACTTCAGTTTGGAAACAGTGAATATTACAATGTTCTTCTTGTATGTTTTATAATTATTTCATTTTTTCTTAATTATGTATGCATGTTTCATATATAATTTAGACAATCCTTTGTTTCTAAATTGCGAAACATTGAATTATAAAATTAATTTGATATTTTTACAGATAAGGATTTGAGTTGCAAATAAATGTGCATAATTTTATATTTTTTGGTTTACACAAATAACATTAACAAGTAAAACATTTTTATTTACAATGAAAGTCCATTCATTTCTAAATTATTTGAAAGTTGTTTTACGAATGCTCTCTGAATTCGATATATCGAATTTTATCTAATAAAAACTGTTGAATTTTGAATATCTTGTCACAAACAAGCACACTCCGTTCTGTAAAATGTTTGCTATTCATAAACAAAGACTATTCAAATGTTGTAATTTAATCTTGTCCCTTGTGAGAAATTTATTTATTGTTTCTAAATTAAAAAAGAAATACATAATCACCTTCTAAAGTTTAAGTGACAACTCAAAATTACTCAAAGAAATGAAATAATTTTAATTAAATATTTGTAGTTTCATACCTATTACGTTGTTTAACTTCGTAGGATATAGGCTAAGCATTTCTAATTAGTTTTCTGCTCTTAATTTAGTAATATTAATCACCACCTCAATATGTTTGAATACAAAGCATCTAATTAAAGACTATACATTTCTATAATAGCAAAATGACTCACCAAGGTGTGTTGCAGCTGTGGGTCAGCGTCATGTATCTCGCTCCCAGCTGATAGAACATCCTCAACACAGCCAGACTGCTCCCGATGGAATGGCCTCCTTCCACACCTATAAGGCTCGCCAGTTTTCTGGAGTGATGGGCCTCAAAAATTCCTAGAATCAAGGAAGCAAATACTATTATAAAGGGTGTCTAAAAAATAATGGACATTTTGAAATGGAAAATAAAAGTTGAATTTCGAACCAAGTGAATATGGAGATGAATAATACAGGGTATGCAATTAATTGTAAACATATTTTTCATTCACAAGATGACATTCATGTTTGAAGATGACATTAGGAAAATGTCTATCGTTTGGCCAAACAACTGTCTTAATATTGAAATTGATTGTTTGTGGATGTCAGAAGAGGAGTATTTCCATCTCAATGGCTTCGTCAATAAGCAAAATTTCTGATATTGAGCCCTTTAATATCGGCGTATACTGAATGAAGTGCCGTTACACAGCAACAAGGTGACTGTATGGAGTGCAGTGTCATCATCTGGCATCTTGGGCCCTTATTTTTTGAAGGTCGTTATTCTTAAAACACGCTATGCAGAATTACACTGCTCCATGATAACTGAATATCATGACACCTACATAACTACATAACATCCGACATAACTGAAGAGTGCGGACCAATGTACAGCAAAATGAGGTATTCGAATGGGAATTAAATACCTGTTAAGTCAATGTGTGATTGGGGTTCACGACGTGCAAGGTGTACGGCACGTTCTTCTTCTCTGGACACAAGGTGGCAGGCAATGCGATTTCGATATGTTTGCAATTGTTCCTTCAACCACAGTCGGAACAAAATTGCATGTTTGAAATAGTGGCTTTCCAACAGGATAGAGTACCTACCCACTTTGCAATGACTGTTACTAAGTACTTGGATGCTACGTCTCCACGTAGGTAGATTGGTAGAGGCTCACAATGAATATGGGCACCACGAACTCCGGATCTCACACCTCTTGCCTTTTTTGCATCGGGCTACATCAGGTCACATGTGTACAGGGTAAAGATCACCTCTCTTCAACATCGTCGTAAACGTATGTATCATGCTGTACTCAACATGACACCGGCAATAGTCTCAAAGGTGTTTTGTGAAACTGTGCGCTGTTGGGTTGCATGTATGGATATACAGGTTGCTCATATGGAAGTACATTGACGTGAAACTTTCATGGATTTTGTTTTGTACACCACTTATTATGTCCAATATTTTTTCTTACAATGTTGATTATGTGTTGCCATACACTGGGGAGTTTAATTAATACATTTGTTCTAATTTCAAACATCTTTTCTAAAAAAAATGGATCGAGACTTTATAATTACCTTGTATTTCTTAAATGCAATATTATTAAAAAATATCGTCAATAATTTATTTCGAATTATTTTTTAGTTCAAAATTTGATTTAATTTATATCCATTTCATCATTCGGGAAGTATGTTTAAAGTAGTTTGTCATTTGTGAGTCGTAATATCGTTCTTTAAGGTTTTTAATATATTTGCTAATATTTTACTAATCTCCGAATTTGGTGTGGTATAATATTAATTTGCTATGCATTTCTCTTTACTACTAATAGTAGTAGATATTTTTTAATTTTTTTCATTTTACTGCATTTTACATTTTTTGTTTTAGGAAAACTTCTCGACATGTCGGGATATGCTTCCATGGACCTACACCAAGCATGTTACTGATAGCAAGTATTATGTTCTAGATACTGAGAGAGCAGGTCAGGTCTATTTCCTATATAAGTTTATTATGTCACCAAAATTAGCAGATTGAGGTGTTGTTCCTGTTTAAGTACATAATCATTATCGAAGCAAGTTTTATGTAAAGCTTGTGAAATATTGATAGAACTCTATCAGCTATTACTAAAGCAATAAGACACATAATTTCTCTCCCACTTTTAGGTCATCTCCACTATAAAAGACATGCGAGTCCCTGCAGTATTTCCGAAATCAATAGTTATTACCCACAATGTAATAGTATATTATTAATACTTTCAGAAATCCAAATTGAATTGCTGGAGTATTAAGCTTAGTCGGCCTCAGTTGTTACAAGAGAGAGTCAAATGAAAGCTTTAATGTGATTTTTTATTTTATCTAGTAGATTTATGTATGATGTGCACAAATTTGCTGCATTTTAGCAGAGACCTATTGCTGGTCTACATATATTTTCAGCTTTCAGTGCCTGCCTGAATACCTTAAGAAGAATACGTCTTTGGGGTCCACGTGCACTCACCTATGAGCCACTGGGAAGGCCTTTCAACCCATCTGCCTGCGGACTGAGGCCATTGTCGAACTTTCTCCTCGATTACTAAACTTGCTGGTGTTGTAAGGCTGCACAGAGATATTGAATTTACATTTGCCGAGAAATGTCTGTACGTGTACATTTGAGATGTATACAGTGTGTCTTACAATTTTTATTGGACTTTGAAGGCTTTCACTTGAATTTTATAATATTAACGATTTTTCCTAATTTGGTGCTTAATATATGTCTAATTTGCTGTGCAGTAATTGTTCTCATAATATTATACTAGTCTACACTAAACGCAGGATATGTTTTGAAAATTACCTTCCGATGTCGTAACGAGCTGCATGTGAGCAGGATATTTGTCAATCAACCTCCTTATCACATCTATTTGTTCTAAGGTTAGTTGTACTGCGTCCAAATATTGCGAACTGCATGGCACGTATGCAGACCAAAACTGAAAGTATAAGAAAGCAAATACATTAATTATTTGAAATGTTGATGGAAATTATAATAAATATTCGTAAATGTACATGTATTAAAGATGTGTTTCGTGTGTTCTAATACGTGGTATTGATTGTTGGATCTATTTTGTAATTTGACATAGGGTCATGGTGCTCCTATCTTTAGCAGCTGGGTGCGAACTGAATTACTTGCAATATTGGTTGTTACATTTACTAAATCCCTTGAACAAATTATGCATAAGGTATAGTGATATCGTAATGATATATGAGTGGTTCAGAACACAAGTGGCTTAACTCCATTCAAGACAGTTTTGAAAAAAAAAAGGCACATTATAATAACTTACGTTATATGTGTATGTACTGTATATGATTATGGACTGTGTTTAATTGTTGGAGTGCAAACATAGTGGTGCCTATATGAGCAAGAATTTGAAACTCAGGAGATACTTCTAGCACAGAAATGTTGATACGTTACAGTTCCAAGTAACTAAATTTCAATTAAAAGCGGAGTTACACCATTTGTGTACTGAAACCCTCGTATACTGGTTGAGGAATAGTGTTTCCGAAACATGATGTGATTACGACTTTTTAATGATTGATTGATTTGGTTTATTTTACCTAGCTTTTCTGCTACTTTTGGCTAATGGCGAAGATGAGGATGACAGATGATGTGGTGAAATTAATGAAGGGACACTCACACCTATGCCGGGATTGGATGCCGGAACCCGTGGCGTCGTAGCACAAACCATTCCGGCACAGAGGTCGGCGTTGTGAATAAGAAAATATTTTAAAATGCAAAAGAAGATAAAGATAGAAATTATAACACAATCATACAGATTAGAACATAGTACTTGAGCACACTCTCTACTCTCCTATACCCTGTCCCTCGAGAGGGCTCCACCAATGAACAAGTGCGAGGGAACGGGATTTCGTGGAGAGGAAAACAACTGCAACCACCAGATTTTACTATTTTGCTCCGCCCACTCGATTGCTCCCGTCCTCTGCCTTTACGCTCCACAGATTCCCGGTATACAGAATAGAAGATACGATGAAAGTGCGTATAAATTTAAAAAAACCTCAAGTATGTTTTTAAGAGGAAGAAAAGGTTCATTCACAGTTGAACCACACACTCTTCACTCTCCGTTTGATTCACAAACGACTGCATGAACACTTCCTCTACCGTTAGTGCCTTGGTTATGTGTGAACTTAAATGTACCATATCTGTAACGAACTGTAAAGCCAGAATGAAGACCGATTCTTCGAATCCCAAATTCGTTTAGCTCTGCTAATGTGCGGTTTAATGTGCTGTGGTACCGCGCTGACCACTACACCGTGAGCAGGTTTTTGCTCGTCCCGGTTGCGCTTTGAAAAGCGGTTTCCGTGGAAGGGTTTAAATCAGATGTATGATTCAATCAAATCTAGCCGATCCTCCC
Organism: Lepisma saccharinum; assembly: GCF_977018435.1. Lineage (NCBI taxonomy): Eukaryota > Metazoa > Arthropoda > Insecta > Zygentoma > Lepismatidae > Lepisma > Lepisma saccharinum. The sequence goes on from NC_139255.1 coordinate 14,438,637, forward strand.
TCTCTTGTTTTTGTCCAACGTGCATGTTTGAAACTCGGTTACCGTCATTAGCGTGAAGGTTTGGAGTAACAGTTTAAACAGTGATGTACTATGTGTTTACTTTGTGTGAAAAACGCTTCGAGAACTTGGTGGATGCATATTTTCATGTTTGAAGCTAGTTTAGACCGAATGCTGTTTGTGAGATTATAGGCGTCTCTAAAAATCACGATGTTTATGTCTCGTCGTGCGTGAATGGTATTTTTCAACTAACTAACTCTAGCCTTCTTAAACCCGAAGGTTCAAGGCTGCAGCAACATATTCCTTCATACTGTTCCTATCTTGAGCAAGTTCTTTATACTCTTTACCATCCCTACCGATTTCCTTTAAATCCATCTCAACGCTGTCCCTCCATCTTCGTCTTGGCCTTCCTACAGGTCTCTTACCATCGCGTTTCCCAACAAGAATCCTGTGAACTCCTCTTTCCTCTCCCATTCGTTCCACATGGCCTGCCCACCAAAGTCTTATTGATTTAATCATTCTAATAATATCTGGACATGAATACAAATTATGTAGTTCTAAATTATGTAACCATCTACACTCACCTATCTCCTCATCGCTTTTAGGTCCAAATATTATCCTATTGATCTTATTTTCAAATACTCTCAATTTATGTTCCTCTTTCAATGTAAGGGACCACGTTTCACACCCATATAGTACTACAAGCAAAATTACTGTTTTGTATATTTTAACTTTTAATTTCTTAGATATTAAACGAGAAGACATAATTTTATGAAGACAGACGTAACATGCATTTCCTGAATTAAGCCTACTTTTTATTTCCTCTTTAATATAATTTTCATTTTTAATATTACTCCTAAGTATTTGAATTTGGAAACTGATTCAAACGAGTTGTTATCAATAACTAGATTTTGATTATTACCTAACACTTAGTTTCGACCTGTAAGCATATATTTAGTTTTCTCTTTGTTAACTTCCAAACCTATCTCATTAGCAGTTTTGAAAAATATTTTAGCTTTATTCTTGATTGTATTTATATCATCCCCTAATAAGTCTACATCATCTGCATATGCCAACAACTGAGCAACACCGTTTAATTCTAGTCCTTCTTTAGTTTCTTTTACCTTCCTAACAGCATATTCTAAGGCAAAAGTAAAGAGCAATGGAGATAATACATCTCCTTGTTTTAACCCATCATGAATTGTAAATTTGTCAAACACATTAATACCCACACGAATTTTACTTTCTGTTTCACTGGTGCATATTTTTATCATACCAACAAGTTTCTAAGGTATTACAATATAATTTATCTCTTTTGACCGATTATATGCTTTTTTTAAATCAATGAGAAGCTGATGGACATTTTGATTATATTCCCACTTTTTTCCAAGTGTCTGTCTAATGTGAAAAATTTGATCTGTAGTTGATCTGTTACGTTTAAATCCACATTGATAATCACCTATAATTTCATTAGCATATGGGGTTAGTCTTGTTAAAAGAATGTTAGATAATATTTTGTATGTTGTTGAGAGTGGAGAAATTCCACGGTAATTATTGCAGTTCATTCTATCACCTCTTTTAAACACAGGAACAATTATGGATTCATCCACTATTGAGGGATTTCTTCTTTATTCCATATTAAACAAATTAATTTATGAATTTGACATATTAAAAAATTTCCACCATATTTAATTAACTCAGCTGATATTAAATCTATGCCAAGTTCTTTGTTATTCTTTAACCTTTTAATAGCATCTTTAACTTCAGTCAAGTTAGGTTCTGGAGCTATAGGTTCTGCTGTGTGGACTTCATTTACTCTGATTTATCTCCTACATGAACATTTAAAAGGTCATTAAAGTAGTTCTTCCATCTATTTAGAATATCGCTTGTGTCAGCTAGAAAATCACCGTCTTTATCTATTATCAAGTTTACTTTAGGTTGCCACCCCTTTCTAATTTCATTTACACTTTTATATAAAATCTCTGATATTTTTGTTTTTTCTGTTTGTTTCAATGTCATTAATTTTGCTTTTCAGGTCATCTCTTTTTTTACTTCTAAACGTGCGGTTAACTTCTTGCTTTATTCTATTATAATTTCTTACATTTGTATCATCGGAGTTATTTAACCACCTAAGTCTAGCCTGATTTCTTATTTCTATTAGATATTGACATTCATTATAAAACCATGGCTTACTTTTTCTTGGTTTATGATATCCTATACTTTCTTTATCTGCTGATTCTATTGAATTACGTATGTGCTCCCAATTCATATTTACGTATGTTTCATTTATATTTTCATCATCATTTAAATCCTGCAGAACAACAAATCTATTGGACAGTTTAATTTGGTAATCTTTCTTAATTCTTTCAAATTTTCCTGTATTAAATTTTAGAACTGTCAGATTATTTTGCTTATGATTTATCACTGCAAGTCTTTCTCTTAATTTAGCAATTACTAAATAATGGTCACTGGCACAGTCAGCACCTCTATGTGTACGAACGTCAATTATACAAGTATGTATTTTTCAACTGCATTCCGAAATTTGTGTTTGTTTTTTCACTGCATACAAACCTAATACGATGGTTACTGATAAGGGTTTTCCAAAAGTCCTTCCGATATTTAAATTCACTATAACTTTGTAACGAACAGAGATATTTCAGTGAAATAAAGTTTGAACTGTATAGCAGTCTTTAAAGTTTTACCTCGCAACACTGCGCTTTGAGAGGATCACGTCGATTCAAACAGCACGTGGGTAGGCCGCAGAGGACCTACATCATGTCCCGGAAGGTGCCCAGACCTAGGTCCGTTTGACTTTTGGCTGTGGGGATATGTCAAGAGGGAAGTTTACGCGGAAACGCCAAGAGATCTGGATGACCTCAAAGCAATGCTATAAGTATCATGTCATAATGGGCATTTCGGATTCAGGACGAGATTGTAGGAATGCATAGATGTGAATGGCGTGGCGATGAGGATGACAGACATGCAGTGTTACCAGGTGAAACTTTAAAGACTGCTGTGAAGCACTGAAATATCTCTGTTCTTTACAAAGTTATAGAGAATGTAAATGTTGGAAGGAAAGTTTGGAAAATTATATCCAATAACCCGTAACTCAACAGACCGTGAGGGCCAAGGCTTATCTATAGACGAGTCCGGTGCGGGTCACACCCAATTTGCACCAATTGCTAAAGCTAAATGCTAAGAAACATAAATCTGACCCTACTTACATAAACTAACCATATATGCATTATTAGGCCTGAGCGGAATTCTAGGTTAGGATTTTTTAGATTAACACGACCGGGTTTAGAGCTCTCAGTATTTAGTTTTGGCGTTTTCCCCCTACCGACTGCCGACCACACTCCCACATGCGTCACAGATGTGGACCATCATCCATCCAGTTATGGGGTGACAACACGACGAAACACCAGTCGTCGTTCTAGGCGTTCATGACCAGGTTACACTACATATTCGTAGTTCCCCAATTTCCCCATAATGGTGGGTGGCCACCGTTCCCATATACAGGTCGAAATCCCAGGAGAAAAGTTGTTCCTTTAATGGTCCACTTAACTAATTATTTCCCACTGGCGCAATACACAAAATTTTCAGAGAAAATTATCTGAGGGTCAACTCCTTCTAGCCGGAACTCGTGGTGGAGTGGTTAGCACACCGTGATACGACCCCAGGGGTGCCGGTTTCAAATCCTGGCCTGGGCATGGACATTAGTGAGTATCCATTCAGCAATTTCACAATATCATCACTCATCCCAATCTTGGCAAATTAGTCAAAAGTGGTGGAAAAGCCAAGATAAATAAAGCAAATCAATCAATCAATGAATCAACACTTTCTAGCCGGTCCTGGCTCTATTGTGCTACCAAGCAGGTACTCTCTTCAACTCATTTATATTTGCCTTGATTGTTGAAGAGAGCTTTCACACTTATGTGACCAACGACACGTGACATTTGGAAACGTGTGAATCAACATCAGCGTTCTACAAAGAAGCCTGAGGGCCTCCTCGATATCGTAGTGGTAATACCGGGTGTTTGTAGTCAAGATGTTCCGTAACCGACCTCTAATGGTCAGTAACTAGGGGAACTAATTTAAACTTTAAGTTCAGTCAAGATTAGCCTATCTAAGCATAAAGTAGACCTAACCTTTGACAAACATTGGCAGAGTGGCATTGCATATCGTGTTCTTTCATGATCATTACCAGTACACTTTTCAACTCGCTCCCTTCCTTTTTGAAGCAAGCATTTTATATTTACATCCCTCCTCCCTTGTAAAGTATGCAAAACAGTGCTGCCAGTTAGTGGGTTCATGTTGCCCCTTTTCAAACGCAAAGCTGAAATGTGTTATTTAATAATTCACACTCTCTCTCACACGGATGATAACCGAATTGCATTTTTAAAATTTAAAGTTCTCCCAAATGGTGAAAAATTTACGCGCTCTGATTTTAAAGTAACTTTTTCGTGCATTATCTTTACTTCACATTACTTAATGTTCTAAGTAAAGTTAACCAATGATTGTTCTTACACTGTTAATAAAATGGGATGATTCTACTAAACTTTACAAGCTATTTCTCTTACCTCCTCTTTACTCAAGATTTGAACCATTTTCATTGTTAGATTAAGCAATTCAAAATTTGTGTGTTGATTGTGATTTGCTTACTTAGAAATTTCGCGTGCCACATTTACACTTGGCTCTAATTCCTATGGGACGACATCTGTATTATCACAATGTTAAGTGTGGATAATATTTTAATCGCGTTACAATCGATTATCAACATTATATTGTTTTAAGAAGTTATTTATGCATAGAAATGTAAGTTGAGCCATGTTAGAAATGGTTTTGTAAGTTGTAAATTTAATCGTGGTTATTATGAAAATCATTATCTTAAGAAATACCTACGTGTGTGCATAAATTAACCTCTGCGTACATACACGACACACACATAATATTATGTCGCCAGTTTCTGATACAATTTATCCCCCAACAGCGAATTTGCCAGAATAAAACTTAGTGTCGAAACCTTGCAGGGGAGGGATGTTTTCTGACTGTGGCATATACCTTTAGTTTCAATATAGGTAGTACCCAAAAGTGCATAGTTGGATTAAACGTGCATTTATTTATAAATTATAGTTGTTCTTGTTTACTGTAGGCTGGTCGAGAGCGAGAAATGTTCGTCGTCGGGAATTAGTTGATGGAATGTAAATGGCGGTTTTCTGTTTCTGTGTGTTTGTGTTCCTTGTTTCTGTGGTTTAACAGGGCTTTAAAAATGTTTTAGTTACTAGTTACTAGGAGTCTACATAATGTTTTTATTCCATACTTAGTAATTATGCTGAAAATCTGTACCTGTTCTATGGTTTGGCTTATTTATGGAAAAGTGAATTTGAATTTATCATTATTATGACTCACCTCTAAAAATTATTATTGAACATACTGCTGTCTCATCACAAATAAATAATTGTAATCACCACAAACTCTTACTTAATTCTGATTGCTAAAATAAGACTGGATTAATTTGTGTATTTTTCAATATACTTTCATTCTCTTTAATGATATATTATGGTTTTGATTATTTTACATTAGTTTGGTTTACAGTATTTCGTTTTCAGTTTTTGTTTTAAGCTCACTTTATGTGAAGGTTTGCTAATCGGGGCTGGCTACCCCTACCACTATGTGCCTCCAGCGGCAATCGAACTAGGGATCTGTTGATTACAAGCCGATGATGTTGCCAGTATGACATTGGGAAGGTCATAAATACAATGATCCTTCTGTGCTATACTTTAGCATGTTCTAGACGTTTAGATGCTTCAAACGTTCTTTTCTTTTAAAATATACATAAATTGTATAGAAAAGTCGAGGATATACAGGTAGATTTAAAAGTCTCAGGACACCTTTTTATCTCTGAAGCGGATGAGTTAATTGCAGATACAACTTCACCTGGGTACTTCAGAGAGAGTGGCCCATGTGTGAGGGTGCTTCCAGAACATGGCCGCCATCTTAAGGTCCGCCATATTGGATTGAGGTCAAACTTTGCAACTAAGCTGTAAAAAAGGCCCATTTACTCATATTCAACACGCTCAACCTCAACTGCATAAAGCAGGGTCTACCATACAGAGGGACTGTGAAAGCAAGCTGTTATCAGAGTCCATTATTCTAGGAAATTAGTTACGAATTCAAAACCATAAACTTAGATCTTTTCCTTTTTATTTTAACAGTGCAAAGGTACTTTTATGGAATGGTAACAATCAAAAAGTAAATATATTCCCTTTCTTTATATATATATCCTTAATCAGACAATTGTATGATATGCAATTTAAACTGAGTGATAAATAATTAGAGGTCAATGCGTGGATAGTGAATGCGGCCATACGACCAAGAATTCTAAGAATAGGTTCCTCAATACCAAACTAATATTAATTTAATTAGTTGTTAGAATAACAGAAACCTAATATAGGGTAAAGAAATGAACAAATAAACTATAGAATTTTAAAGGAACCACACTACGTAAATTCCCTATCATATCGCCACACTTACCATACACGTTTACAGTCAGAGCTACACTGCTCCTTCCCCCGTGACCGTTGCCTCAAGACAAACCGTGCTCGTTTCCTCCTGGCGGCTCTAAGCATAACAGCCAATCAAATCCAGGCATGACATCAGTTGCAATGTTACCAGCACATTCAATGCATTTGTGGGCAGAGGGTTATAACTTTCCAAATGGCAATGTGGGGTATCAAAACACATTACAAGTTTCCAAGAAATGCAATGCTGTAATTAGTTTTGTGATAACTGTAACGGTACACAAATTCTTGACACTGAAAGATGCCACATCTTCTGTTTGTTGGCCGGCGTGGTTACGTTGAATGGCCACCAAGATCTCCCGACATCACTCCCCTGGATTTTCTTAAAGAGATTACTTGAAACGGTTTGTGTACTCCGAGACAATCCGCGACGCTAACCACCTTCGGTACCGCTTCATGCGGGTCTTTGTTCAAATACCCAATAATGTGCTCATGCGGGTCTATGGAAAGTGGATCTCACGCCTCGAAGAGTGTGTTCGGAAGGATGGGAAACACATTGACCACATCCTTTAAGACACACAGGTGGTCACCGTCTTTCAATGTCTATAACTTTTGTACCGTTACAGTTCTCACAAAACTAATTACAGCATTGCATTTCTTGCAAAATTGTAATGTGTTACCTTACATGACCCACTTGTTATTTGAAAAATTTAACCTCGATCTAATATGGTGGACTACAAGATGGCGGCCATGTCCCAAAAGCACCCTCATACGTAGGCCCCTTACCCTGATGTAGCCAGGTGAAGTTGGATCTGCCATTCCGCACCCGTTTAAGAGAAAATAGGATATTCTGGGACATATTAACCACCCTGTATTAATGTAGGAATATCTTGATTTTAAAAAAGCAAATCAAAGATTATAATGTGGGTGTGGATAGTAGTTGAATAGGAAGCGATGAGATGAAAAGAACAACTATCCTTATTTTGAATTGAGTTGAGTTGAGTTGAGTTGGTGTTTTAAGTTCACTTTATGCACAGTAAGGCTAATCGTGACTGGACCTACAGTTTAAAATTGGATGCGATCAACTTGTGCCTCCACTATTTTAGGCACTTAAATGAGTCTAAAGATGTACAATATTAAAAAGAGAATAATATAAAAAGCACTAATATATTAAAGTGAATAATAGGGTATATCCTTCGGTAATAATATATTCCAAGAATAAAAGTCTTCTTAAATATCACCGTCGCAATGGAAACCCACGTCATGCTCGTTTAACGTTAACGGAGAATACGTATTTCATAGGTATGGCAAAATGGCTCTTCTGAAAGAATTATCATTTGTAACTCATATTGATCAGATTTGTAATGATGCTTACACAACGTTAGGGTTCTTAATTAGAAATTCACAAAACTTAAATAGTGAAAGAGCACTGACCTCCCTCTTTTATTGCCTTGTTCGAACCAAATTAGAATATGCAATTGTAGTCTGATCATCTTACACACAATGTAATAGCAAAAAGATATAAATAATTCAGAAGAAATTTGTTCGTTACGTGTATTACAAAAAATACAATATACATCTCTTCAGGAGCAGGTATCATACAAACAACTACTCAGTGAATTCAATGTTACACCTTTGTAGTACATAAGGAGAGTGGCATGATATCAATTATTTTTATATAAGTTAATAAACGGAATAGTCGACAGTCCAAGTCTCCAAACATTAAATTTTAAAGCTAAGAAGGACATGTTACGGTTCAGGCAGCCATTTTGTTATTGCAAATCCCACTCAACAGTAAACCAGAATTCGCCCATTCTATGACTACGTATTAAGCACAATGAAATAGTCAGGAACGGCGAGACTAAGACTTTGCTATGTCTTTCAAGCAATTCCTGTCTATTCATTAAAGAACATTAAGAATAAATTAAATCCCTAGAGATTTATGTATGTTTCTGTGTACGTGAGTATGTATGTAAATATAATTATGTGTATATGTGTTTATATATGAGTATGTCTGTGAACATAGTTTTGAATGTCTGTACATAGATATGTATGTGGTTATACTTCTGTAAATATCATTTATTATATTTATGCACTTCAAAAAATGTATACTGGTATTCTTTGCGCAATTATTATTCTAGTTATGTTTTCCCTTTCTTTCTTCTTCTCTTGTATTGTATTGTTTTATTTCTAATTTTTTAATTGTTTTGTTACGCTATGTATACCTATTGTAATTGAAGCCAAAGCCCTGTTATAGGTGATAAATAAATAAATAAATATCGCATGCATTTAGAGAGTTTCTCAGCCTAAGTGCTTGATCCTTACCTGAGCACCCACCATCCCGTGCCGCAGCCTGTAGAGGTCCGTGTGCGACCAGGAGCTTTTCGACCAAGGCTCCTCCTGGCGGAGATCCTCGTTGAAGCGGAAGTTGCGGAGCTGGTTCCTCAAGAACTTTCGGATGTTCCACGGCAAATCGTTATGCCTGCAAATATCAACATTAATTGATGTTATTAAACTTAAATTAAAGTGAAATTATTTGAAATGTAATAAAACCAATATTAAATATTCAATCATTCACCTATACGCCCCTATACGTCTTCATGGTATCTATGTAACTGACATTGGAGTAATGCATGGGACCACTTGCGTTCGCTTGTACTCGTTCGAGTCTCGCACCCTCGAGCGTATACAATGGACTCGCGTACTTTCGACGTGGCCCTTGACCACGTCTTGTGCGCTCGCATGCGTAACCTTCGGCCAATTAAATATAATTGTCTCCTGTCATTCCGTGTGCTCGCCGATGTGGTTAGCAGATTTGGAAAGTTTTGAACGTAACACTATGTGTGTAGGGGCTCTAATATGGTAGCTACTAGCATTCAAAATAGTATGTTCTATTTTGTTAATAATAAACTGGGTAAGCAATATCCACTTCAAGATAGTTAGATATTTTGTATAAACGAATTCAATAGCAATATTTAAGGTCTCTTTTCATTTTCACATTTTTGAACGTAAATGAAAAATATTTGTTTCAGTCATTCCCCTTAAATTCCTACCTCTCCTCTGTAATAAATTCTGATATTTTGAAATTCGAAAAGTGTCGCATAATTCACTTACAGTAGTTTCCGGGATGAAAATAAACGTTCTTTAAGTTCCCTGGTATCGATTTTTAAGATAACACAATAAATATATTCGGCATAAAACTTGAAACCTAACTTATGGTTAAGGAAATTCTAGGTATATCTATCATACTATCCATCAGTGTTCATTTGTGTTTCCTACATAAAAATTAAGGAAATATATATTATCTTCACTTGTTAGATACAGCCCATCATTTTCTACGGTATATTGTTAGAATCTCTAATTGTGCACACAAATCACTTTTAAACAACATGAGCCACACTCTAAGTTTCTTTCTGGTAGTCAATTCCCCTCACAAAATTTATTTTCCCCAAGCTATGGACAGTCGATACGAGTCATATTTTACGTGACGTCACTGCTGCAAAAATATGACATTAAGGTAAGATTTTCGACGTCTGTTTCCAAGTTCAATTACGAGCATGGCTAACAAGACATGTCTAAAACATTTCATTAAAATAATCGAATTTTGAGTACTAATTAAATAATTTATACATGACAGTTTATGTTATATCTGGACTAAATCTTCCTATGTAGCTGTCAGAATTTAATCATATGTGATATTGATTACCTCAAGGATAATAATAATGTTCGAAGGCACTAAAAACTCTCAACTAAGCACCGACAGATACAAAGTGAAAGTCATTTTAATTGTTATTATTTTCTTGGGCACCATGTGTCGCGTCAGTCGAATATGACCGTGTACGTTTTTAATCTAGCAATGCAACATCTGTGCGTACATTAATCAGTGTGATTCATAAAAATCGAAACATATTCAGGAGATTTGTTGTTATTTGAGATACCAAATATCCAATTTCGTTTGCAATTAAAAAATATTTAGTGAAGTTATGTCAATTTCAAATAAAATTATTGTTTGTAGAAGTTGTTAAAGCCATGAGGGGAAAATAGGGGATTCGTAGCCCCTGGACGTAAACAGACGTTGCTAGAGAGTATGAAACGGGTATTTTCACCGTTTGAAAAAGGCTAAGCGAGTGTCTCGTGCTCTCGCCGACGTGGTTCGATTATTTGAAAAGTTTTCAACGTAATGTTATGTGGGTATAGTCTCTAATATGTTACAAATATTGTCTATTTTTTAATAATAAACTAAGTAAGTAATAACTGTTTCAAGATAGTTAGTTGGATGTTTTGTATAAACGAATTTAGTAGCAACACTAAATCGGAAACGTCTCTTGTCATTCTCGCATTTTTAAAAGTAATGAAAAAATAATTGTTTTCCGTCATTCCTCACGAATTCCTACCTCTCCCCTGTAATAAATTCTGACGTTCATATTTAGAAATTCGAAACGTCTACCATAATTCATTTACAGTAGTTTTCGGAGTGAAAATAAACATTCTTTATGTTCCCTAGCAAGGTCCGTTTCCATGGTGAACAAGAAGCACCGCAAACTGTCTAAGTAATTGTATGTTATTATACGTCTAAACATTTAATTAAAACAACCACGATGTAGATATTTTCGTATTGAGTTTACCAATATATATGTAAGTAATTGTGTCCGGGCTGAAACTCCTTATGTAGATGTCAGTCTTGTTTGAGGCACCTTTTTGAACCAGGACTTGATTCATCTGTGTGATCTGTGAGAAATATAATGTATTTAGTTACACAATTCAGAATTGAAGGAAACCATGTTGCTGCAAAGAATGCACGTGGCAACGGGTTGCTAAGGACATGATAAAGGGCATTTTCACCCTTAAAAAAGGGCAAAGTGAGAATTTTTAAAATTTTCTCGGCATTTTGTGACAATTTCATGGGCATTTTTCTGCTTCGGGACTTCCTTCATGGAGAACATTTACGTCAGTGAAGCAATGAGTGGTGGGATTGGGGCCAAATATACAGGGTGATTGGTAATTCGACCTATTCCTGGAAAGGGGTAATACTAGAACACATTTGCAACAAATTTGACAATATGCACCGGGGGTCGGAAATCAATGGGTTTCGAGTTATTGCAGTTTGTAGATTTTCGTGACATATTCCGACTTGCGATCAAAAAACTACGAATTGTGAAAAAGCTACTATACTCTGGGCACTTAATCGACATGTTGCTAACAACTGAGGAATGAGTAACTACTGGGAAAAAAATCATGCCCAAAATTCCCATACCCACAGAAAGAAACAGTCATTGGAGCACACGTCATGAATAAATTTGGAAATTATCGTTTAAATCAAAGAGGATTACTCAAAAAAATGGTAACACACTTAGCGTAAAAATTACGGAAAAAACTTCATCGTTTCAGAAGTTCTCCAAAGCGATACAAATGTTGTCAACTGGCACACGGGTTGGGTGAAAAATCTGAATAAAAAGCAGAGAAGGCGCGTTGTAGACCCCCACCATGTGACAGAATTCTGTGAACGGACGAATCCAAATTCTACCGCGATGGCATTAAGAATTTCATAATGCTCATTTTTCGTCCCTTAAGGGTCATAACCCAAGAACATCTAAAGAAAAGGGTCACCAGAAAAAACAATCTCGCTAAATGGGAATCATCCAAAATCATGTGATCGGGCCATTCTATGTGCCACAAAACGTAAATGGAATTACCTACGAAAACTAAGGGAAGAATTGACGACGCTGCTAAAGGATGTGCCGCTCGCCACAAAAAGGTGTATGATTAACAACATGATGGCTACCCAGCCCACTATTTCCGGAATGTGCGACAGTGGCTGGACGACAATTATCACATGCAATGGTTTGGTCGAGGCGGCCCGACCCCCTGGCCGGCGAGGAGTCCGGATTTGACGCCATACAACTTTCACATTTGGGGTCACATGAAAGAGTTAGTCTACAGTACACCAGTGGATTCTACACCAGTGGATTCCCAAGAAGAGTTGAGAGAGAGAATTGTGACAACCGCCCAATACATAAGAGACGGAGAGTCAACGCGACTGACTGTGTCTGAAGTACGCCGCAAGCTACGTGCTTGCATACGTAACCGGGGGATGCCATTTGAACAGGATTTGTAGATTTCGTAACAGTTAATTCTGAAAACCTGGAATCATTAGAATGGTAAATAACATTATATTTTCACTCATTTCCGTTCCTTTATTTCTCACAACCGACAACTTCTTTTCACTTTACAAAGAGGTCTACAACGCGCCTTCTCTGATTTTTATTCAGATTTTCCCCCCAACCCGTGTGCCAGTTGACAAAATTTGTATCTTTTTGGAGAGCTTATAAAACGAGGACGTTTTACCGTAATTTTTACCCTAAGTGTGTTACCATTTTTTTGAGTAATCCTCTTTAATAAAACGATAATTTTCAAATTTATTGATGACGTGTGCTCCAATGACTCTTTCTTTCTTTGGGTATGGAATTTTGGGCATGAATTGTTTTCCCAGTAGTCACATAATCGTCAGCTGTTAGCAACATGTCGATTAAGTGCCCAGGGTGAAGTAGGTTTTTCACAATTCGTAGTTGTTTGGTCCCAAGTCGGAATATGTCACGAAAATATACAAACTGCAATAACTCGAAACCCATTGATTTCCGACCACCGGTGCATATTGTCAAATTTGTTGCAAATGTGCTGTAGTATTACCCCTTTCCAGGAATAGGTTTACCAATCACCCTGTATATATTGGATGATCATTTAACGTGACACAACAATAATCATAGACATATTATTTGTAACATATTCCACTTGGTAGTTTCAGCCCACAATCATCTATTTTCATACAGCACTGTGTATTGGTAAGATAAACTAAACGTCATTTTAACATTGAGATGATGACTATGTTTACTTAAGTTTCAATTCCATTGCGTCTTTTACTTCATGATCTATATTTGAGAGTCCAATACTACAGATAGATTACAGTTATATGTATACTACTTTGCCTCGAGTATATACCGCTCGTTTTGCCTGTTCGAGCTAATAAGCTATCAATTCCATGCGCTATCTAGCGTTGCCCGAGCGAAATCCTCTCCCTGCGGCACTCTAATAAGCATGCTCACTACAAGCTCCAGACTTTCTGATCTTGAACTCTGCGTTATATCAGCGCAGGATCAGCATCTAGTAAATGGCATCTTCATATTTCTGTAAGACTCTCCAACTCTTCTAACGAAATCATCAATCAGGCCCACCTATTAGTAGGCAAGTTCTTCTTAGTCAATTCCATTTCCTTTTCTTCATTCATCCCTTGTAGCTTTTCCCCTTTCCTTGCAACTCTTGTAAAGAGAGTTTAGGCTCTTACCTTGCCAGTCCATTTCACACGCTCCATTCTTAGCCATGGCCACATTTATTAAGCTCCAAGCTGCCTTTTCCCTACTTCTGCATCGCGCCAGGTTTTATGTGACATACAATAGTGCACTCCACACAAAACTTGTCATTCGTCTCTGTCTTATACATTGAATTTCAATATTTTTTATATATATATATATATATATATATATTTAAATGTGACCGCTGGCACAACCGCCCATGAAGACCAAGACCTACTTACCGACTGCCGGTCTCACCTCCACCTGACGAGGTGGGAGACCATCCCACCAGTTATGGAGTAACGTGAGGTTAGCACGACGAACCCACAAGTCAATTTAGTTACAATGAAATGAAAGGCTGATGTATTAATTGTGTCTATGAGAATAAATTGTGATTACATTTAGTATACGAAAGAACAAACTCAAGCAAAGAAAGTAGTTCTTCAGGACCCGACTAACTACACTAAACGTAACTAAGCTGATAGAATTTAGATTGTTAAATATAAATGTTACCATTTACAGTGTGCAATACTTATGATTTACTTCTTGCCTAAATGTATGTATGTTGCCATGTGTTACGTTAGGGCTACCACACGTCCTGGTTTTCCCGGACATGTCCTCTTTTCGGACCCTGAAATTTGCGTCCGGGCGGGTTTTTACTTTTTGTTAAAATGGCCGGGTTTTTACTTTTATCCAATCATCATAGGTCAAAGATCACGAACTTACAGCTTTTCGCATCATTAAATGTCTGATGTTGGCAGTACTGGACAATGCGCTAAGCGTTAGTCGTTTGTTGTTACAGTTTCAAGTTCCGGTCGATGTGACTTCCGCGTCGTTCGTGTTTCGAAGTGGAAGTTAGAGTTTGCGAACACGGTGTAAGCTACTAACATGCCTAAAAGAAAGTTCAAGTTTACTAATGAGTTACAAGAAAAGTATTCACGTTTTAGACGTGCTAGAGACGATTTTGAAGGCGAGTGTACGGTTTGTAAACCTGGTACATATGTGACTGTGGCAAACAAAGGAGGGCTAGACTTGCAAGCACACTTGGAGTGCGAAAAGCACAAAAGAGCCGTCAGAGGTGAAGCTTCATCTACAAAACAGACTCAGTTTTTCACGAAACCTGGCAGTGAACATGAAGATAAAATAAAGTAATTTTATTTAATGGTGACAAATTGTATTTATGTAATGTTTTCGTGTTTGTGAATAAATTGATGGTGTGTGTGTGTGGCTTTCGAAGAAAATGTCCTCTTTTTAGCATTTCAAAATATGGTAGCCCTATTATCAGAATAATTAAATCAAGAAGACTTAGGTGGGCAGGCCATGTGGCACGAATGGGAGAGAAAAGAGGAGTTTACAGGATTCTTGTTGAGAAACCTGATGGTAAGAGACCTGTAGGAAGGCCAAGACGAAGATGGAGGGACAACGTTGAGATGGACCTAAGGGAAATTGGTAAGGATGGAAAAGAGTATATAGAACTTGCTAAAGATAGGGAAAGGTGGAAGGTCTGTGTTGCTGCAGCCATGAACCTTCGGGTTTAAGAAGGCTAGGGAGTTAGTTAGTTAGTTAGGTTGCCCTAGTTATGTATATATATTTGTTGTGCGTGAATGAATGAATATGTGTTTACATCTTCCATGCAATTTGTTCTGTATTAACTAAACGCAGCCTACGACTTCGGCAATTGAAGGTTCAATCCTCTGTAGAAGTGCAAAGCATAAATAAATAAAGTCACGACGTGACATATCAATCAATACCTGACAAACTCCTTGAACTAGATGGCGGACTGACAACCTATGGAATGAGTGCTTATACGTTTGTACGTGCGAGTATTATGACTAGGAAACGGATTGTAAGGTGCAACTCCAAAAACATAGCTGTTTTCATACCGATCGCTTGAGATATGTATTTTAGAACATGAAATCAAGTAAAATATACACACTTTGTTCCATCTTTTTTGCACCTTTTCGTGAGATCAGCTCATCTATCACATTTCTCCCCCCTTTGATGCTTCGGCACCGTTTTCCTTCTTTTTAGAATTTCATGTTTTGTTAAAAAGTGGAAATAAAAATAAATATTTTCTCGCTCTTCTTCAGCAGCTATATAAAATTCTGTAGCCCGCGAGAAAAAACACAAACTTTAACAAAACCTATTCGGCAGAACTACAGTTTTCTATGCGGTCCGCCCGCATTATATACAGAAGGCGCAGAAAAAGAGAGCATTGAATAAAGGCATTTTATCAGCACCTTCTTTTTGCAACTTTTGTAAAACATAATTAGTATTTTTTTCCCTTTCCCGACTATAATTTTGCATCTTAGAATTATTTCCTTACTTACGACATATCACATTGCCTTAAACACACACGCACAAAATGTACATACTACTATTGTTTCAGAAATACAATCATACAATTTAGCAGGCTCTGAAAGAACTGTAATTGCCTTGAAAGGTTGCGGGATGATCCGCGAGAGTGTTTGGTTGTTGTAGTTTGCTTTCGTGCTTGTTCGTTTTGGCTGTATTCCGCCTGTGTCGCCCTTATTCCTCATGTGCTAAATGCAATATTACTCTTCGAGCTTTTACCATGGAGTATTTTAAACGTCGTTGCCTCGTAATCAAGGGGTCCCGGGTTCGATTCCCGGTGTAGGAACATAGTGGTTCGGATCCTACTTTAAACTGTAGGTCCAGTTTCGATTAGCCTGACTGTGCATAAAATGGACTTAGAACACCAACTCAATCAATCAATCAAGTAATCAAGGTTTCTCGGGCTGGATACCCGATCGAGGTCTATAGTGCTTAGCATCGCACTGTAAATTGGAGATTTATTTATTTATTATTTATTTATTAATGCCTTGTTTTAAATGGCGGAGTTAAGGCCGTACAAAGCCTTTTCTTCCACTCAACCATACATTTAAAATTTTACATTATTATATTATACACAAAGTACATTAAGTCATTTCACATAGGTCCACACACACACATTATACTCATACACACAAGTCTTAAAGCCCTGAATATAACACACAAAATACAAAATATATAATACACAAAAAACTAAATATGGAATAAAAGAATGCAAAATTTAAAATTGTATTTAAGTAACTGCAAGGTATTTTAAGAATTCGTTCACTTGCACATGCCTTTTTAGTCTGCTTGACAGGGGAAGATCTAACGACTACTCTGAAGAGAGTGGCGAACACGTCTGCTAAAGGAAGCGACGGAGCTTACTGCTCTAGTGCTTTCTGGCAACTGATTCCATAGTCTTACAGCCGATACAGAGAAAGAGTTGGAGAAGAAGTTTGATCTGTGGACGGGGATGGAGAGACCTGATTAGCCTAACTGTGCATAAAATGGACTTAAACTCAAACTTATTGTAATGTTTCCGGTGAACCTCTTTTAATCTATTTACACTACCTCTGCCGACCTCCGTGGCTAAGTGGTTAGCGTAGTGCACTACGATGCCATGGGTCCCGGGTGCGAATCATGGCCTGGGCACACTTTGTGAGTGTCCTTTCATCAATTTCACCACATCATCACTCTTTCTAATCTTCGCGATTAGCCACAAGTGGCAGAAAAGCGAAGTAAAATAAACCAAATGAATGAATCCGTCACCCCTTATGCATTTGTATGCGACTCTGGATAGAAATCACTCTCAAATGCAACCAATGGTAAGTTAGAAAGTCGAAACATGTCCTTTGCCCCATCTTTGCGACTAGCAATAGAAAAAAGTATGTACGTATCTCTTCAAAGTTATTTCCTTGTAATATATGTCCGCATATACGATTTAATAAACCATACAAATTTCATCATCTCAAGCTGTTCAGTGTCTACTGAGAGAATCGTTTTAAGACGCTGTCAACAGAGCTCCAAACTGTTTTATAACAGTTAAATTCCCTTCAGTATTAATAAACCAGTCGACATTGATTTCTCTCAGTACATACAAGAACATTGACCCATCTGGACTTACTACTTGCACCGCACCCATGCATAAGGCGCATTACAATAGATACCAAGAAATATTACACTTCCCAAGATACAAGTAAAGCATTGACCGATAGAAAAATATGACTCTGTAAAATATGATACTACAAGCTAATATTTTCCAACCTACAATAAATTAGAGCGAGGTAAGGCAACATTTATGCAGCCTGTTCTTATGTATGACGTGTGGTACATTCTTAATCTTCATTTGTACTCGCTAAGATATAGTATGTAGTATGAATATATTAAGCAAAGCATACACAGTGTGTCTACTACGTTTCTAGACTGGCAATACTGTAACAAGGTAAATGCTACCATCTGGCATTTACTACATGTATTACGTTGTGTCACATGTAGTGAGTGTGCAGTGAAATCGGTGCAAGTTTCGGTGTAATATTAAGTGAGTTAGAGCTTTCAAATCAGTGGTTTATACCCTCATCGGGGATTTGAAACAGAACAAAGAGTGGCGATTACGTTTTGCGTAAAACTCGTTAAAACCCCTTCAGAAACCATCGTAATACATAAAACTGCTTATGGCAATGAAGCCTCTTGTAGTGCCAAAGCTTTCATTCGGCATCGTCGATTCCGTGTTGGTCGGGAAGATGTAGAGGCTGATCCCATAGAGGGCAGGCAGCCCTCCATTAGTCGAACTGACGATAATGTTGAAAAGTTTCCAAAGAAACTGAATGAAAACTGTGCACAGTCACTGAAATTGATTGCTACGGATCTTGGTTTACACAAAGACACATTGCATTAGATTGTGGCTCAGTCTGCAATGAGAAAAAACAGAGCTGGTTGCATCCGGTGATCGGTTCCTACGCCACGACAATGTTCCAAGCCACAAGGCAATTGTTTTCCAACAGTTTTTGGCATGCAAATAAGTGGTTGTGTTAAACCACCCACATAATTCTCCAGATTTGGCACTGGTAGACTGTTTTGTATTACCTAAATTGATATCCCATGTGAAAAGCCGAAGTTTTGACACCATTTTTGAAATTTTAGAAGTTTTACGAGCCACCTAAACACAATCCTAAAAGAAGATTTCCACAGCAGCATCCAGCAATTGTACAGCCATGCCACTAATTGAGTAGACTTAATAGGGATGTACAGTCACGCACACTGCCGACTTGTAATGAATACATAGACTTTCAATGGAATCGTTATAAGCCAGCAGTGTCTGTGACTGTACATCGAATATTAACTAAGGCTTATGATAGGTCCTACATATTTACACTATTTTTTAAGCCAGTCTAAAAACTTTGTAGACACATTGTGTATGCATATGAATAGTACTAACAAAATAAACTGCGCCCACTACGCACACCATGTTCGTCATGCGAAGCAAAAATATCTTCCTCAGTGACAACGTAACTAACCACCACTATGTTCTCTGTTATAGTAGTGTCCAAACACAGCGCGCTACGACTACAGGGTTCCCGGGTTCGAATTCCGTCCTCCCCATACGTGTTCTCTGTGAGTGTCCCTTCATCACTTTCATCATATCATCAGTATTACTCATCTTCACGATTAGCCAAAAGTGGAAGAAATGTCCAGTAAATTAACACCAAATCAATCAATTACTTCGTTTAGGAGTGTTTGAGTTCGAGATTATGCACAGATATGCCAATCGGTACTGGACCTACAGCGTAAAATTGATTCCGAAGCGCTATGTGCCTCCATCTGGTTTTGAACCCGGATGCCCTTGATTCCAAGCCGACGACTTTACCAGTAAGTCATCTGGAAAGTGAAGGGAGTGTATGATTATGGCTATTTTTTGATTACGTCACCGTGGACAATCATGCGCGGTAGACTCGTTTTGAGACGTCTGTAAAGGGACATCTCAACCACCCTTCAGTCGTGGCTGTAACGTGTATTAATTGAAATTCTATTATGCAAATTGAATGTTTCACGAGACGTTAATTGAAGTAGTGAAACGCATCCATGCTTAAGTGATAAACGATTGTCAAACCGACTCGTGTTCATTCGAAAATAGTATTTAAATTTGACTTTATCTTCATGTAACTGTTTTATCCAATGATGAAATTCACCAACATACAAGCGGATTAAAAAAATATAGATACTGGAGTTCATCCGGAAGAAAGGTTCCTGGACCGTATTAAATTGATCCGGAAAAAGATTTCTGGAGTGATTTGATTCATTGATTGATTGAGTTGGCGTTTTAAGCCCACTTTAAGGCAAATTGGGACTGGACCTACAGTTTAAAGTGAGTTCCGAACCACTATGTACCTCCACCGGGAATCTAATCCGAGACCCCTTGATTACAAGCCGACGACACTATCACTTTTTTCTTAAAGGATTACCTCTATGCGGAAGTATTCCCCATCATTCACACGACTTTCACTCATATCAGTTGGACTATTTTCTCGATTTTTCTCATGGCAGACAAACACAACTACCCATGTCTTAACCGGGACTCTAACCCGGAACCCCTGGCGTTGCAGGGCGCTCTGCTAACCACTCCGCCACGAAGGTCGACTTTAAGTCCACTTTACCACTGCGCCATTGGGAGGCCCTGGACCGATTTGAATACATTAAACAAAAAGGTTTATTTCTGTACATGACCCATTTATGCTAGCTGGTTATGTGTCGTGCACCGGAATTGATTCTTTTTTTATATTTCTGGACCTTTTACAACCCTGCCATTATGCTTTCCCTGTATGAGAGTAAAATGAGATATAAATTTGTCTTGCATCAACGACTGATTGAGCCATACTTTGATTGTATGTGCAAAGGTTGGCTATTTTCAGACAATAATTAACTCATTCGCATGACATGTTTTGAGAATATCGTTTGTTAAAAAAATCCACTTTTAATTAATGTGGTCTTCAGCTGTTATATAATCGTGTATAGGTAAAAAAATTGAGATTTATAAATATGTACACAAAATAATAATGAAATCCATTGGCTGTATTGAAATCTACTGCTTAATTTTGCAATCTATTAATCTTTGTACCAGTATCGCATATTACACTCTGTGTGCCTGTAATGGCTCACGAAATGTTAATTGTTTGTGGTCGAACAGATGTGCAGAAACATTACAGTTTGCCATGGGAGTGAGCAAGCAAGCTACTTATAATGCTTTATAAGCTGATTTAAAGATACTTTTAACATTGTTAACAACACAGGGACACGATAAAAGCATTTCGCTTTGGTAACTGTGACTGTAATAATAGCTTTTAATTTTATGAATGAATTATACGAGTGCTTAAATAAAATTTGCCTTTAAGTATTTAGAGCAACAATAATAATTTCCATACCTCAATTATAGCACACATACAGACGCCGCCGCCTTCTAATCAAGGGGTCCCGGTTTCACATCTCACTTTAAACAGTAGGTCCACTGTATGTATGCAAGGTGCCCTCCCATTAGATTCACGGTGCGAAATCATTTAAGATGGGGTGTGGGGTGAGGAAGACGCTCATTTACACACACACATATACTGTACATACGCTCACACTCCGAGAGAGAGAGAGAGAGAGAGAGAAAGGGGGAAAGTATGCGCAACATTTACAAACATACACAGAGGCAGATATTATCCTTGGTATTTTGGGTGTATTTCCATATTTACCTTAATAAAGTACATTTCAAGTCAAACGTGATGCTTACGAAGAGATTATCTCGGGCTATCAACCAGGTGAGTTGTGGAAAATATTCCGCAACTCAACTGGTCGATAGCCTGAGATAATCCTTTTATCATTCGTCGCCAGGAAAATTTCAATTCTTGCTTCATATTGTTTATCTGTATTGTTTCGTCAAGGGATCTCCCCCAGAAATTTCTTGGTGGTGGTATTTCCTAGGAAAAATTGTTGCCAGGATTTCTCATTCTGGTTGGGTCTACCCGAGTCCAAAATGTTCCTAAAAACATACCTATTCTGAAAAATTCTTTATCAGTGAAACCCAGTTTCCTATTTTAAACATTTCTATCTCCTTCTGCATTTATCGACTGAGGTAACCTTCGACTGTATTCAAATCTATCCTTCTGAAGAGAACTTCCTCTGGCAGAAGAAAGTGAATCTTTCCATGAAAATTCGATATTTTATACAACGTACCCGTAATACAATATTGAGGGTGAAATTTAAACTTTCCGGAACGCCGAAAATGATTTCGCTCTTTTTAAAAGAAGCGCTTTCCCCATATCGACTCCCTTCTTCCCCCATGGAACCTGTCCTCATGTTCTGAAATTCGTCCCCAAAGGTGAATGGCTCAATATTGGGCTTTCCCCCTCTGCTTCCTCCCAGAAACTGCTACTCAGGGAGCAATTCTCCGTGTGCAAACCACTTCCTCGTCTTTTTTCCATCTCTCTATTTAGAATATCGTAGAGGAGAAGATGGCTCCTGCCGGGAAAGGTTATTTCAAGGCAAATATGCAAAGATGTATATTCTCATCTCATGTACCGTGCGTCCATTTCGATCTGCAGCCGAGAGATCGGGAGAAGCGTGGCGGGCGGCACTGACGGAGATGCCGACATTTGCGGCCTGAAATGCCCGCTTATTTTTATGGACATATGCAGACATTTATATAAATATTGCAAAACGAGCACTAACCTGTGTTATAAGAGTATGGTTTTAATTTTAGTAGCTTAGTGACTGTATGTGCCGATGATTTTGACACGCCCACCTCTTGTGAAACACGGCGTAGAGGTTTGTTTGGAGAACGTTCTAACGCTGCACCAATATCATCGAGTTTTTTTTCGGTTAGAATCCGTCGTTTTTGATTAGGTGTTTTAAAATTTAACGATACAGTTTCTCGTAATTTAAGGACAAGATGTCTAACCGTATCTCTGTGTGGAGTTGAAACGCATGTAAATTTCTGTACAAATTACCTACACACGTCTCGACACGAGTTTGTTTTCACGTAGGTATGTGTCATACATAAAAAAAATCTTTGTTCTAACGTGAATCTTGCGGCTGGCATTCCAATCGTCTCACTGACACGTCACACATACACACTACAATAACACAAACAAGTAACTGCAAGTAAGCTATAATAACACTCTTGCGCACAGTACGAAATTAATACGCTCTTGGTTTACATTGCTCGCCACTATATTTACAACTCTGTCTTCATCTAGTCGCGAAGGAACAAAAAACTCGAGCTCGGAGATTTCGGATTGCAAGGAAGCTCACGAACACTATTGACTTTTAACGGTTTCTTCTACAGCGTAATCTTGATACAGTGTTGCACATTCAAAACCTCCAAACGATCCCCATCGATCCCCATCGGCACAAAACTCTTTCAAGGATATAAACTTAAGCAGGACGTTACTGGTCAAAACTATGATTAAAATGTTTTATTATCTGTGGCTCTTAACATCGTTTCTAAAGCGTATTTTTTTGTGTATATAAGGGCAGAACTTGGATGAATTACAGAAGAACTTTTGCGTGTTATAACACAGGTTAGTGATCGTTTTGCAATATTTATATAATTGTCTGCATATGTCTATAAAAATAAGCGGGCATTACAGGCCGCAAATGTCGGCATCTCCGTCTGCGCCGCCCGCCACGCTTCTCCCGATCTCTGGGCTGCAGATCGAAATGAACGCACGGTATTACAGATATGTGCTAAAAGGTGTAATAGAGAGGAATCCCAGGGATTTTGCTCCCGCTGTTCCACTGCATACTCAGACGTCAAATTCAGGATTCCAAATAGTGTAAGGACGGGGCAAACGGATACTGGGGCAAACGAACATCCCCTAAGAAAAGTACGAACATTTTCGCTTTAAGTAAGAACAGTGCAGCAGTTGGAGTTGTGTACGAACCTGAACGCTTGCGAGCAGTTGTGTTGAGCATCGAAAGAAATCGTAAAGAAACGCGAATCGAGCATACAAACCTGACCAGTTAAGCAGAAAATGTACGTGCAAAACCTTGAGTACTAAAAAAATGTGTTGTGAACACAAGGATTGCATAGGTTACTATGGTCCCGCCGAATTTGTGATTTGAAGTGTGATGAAGGCAGTGATTTCTTTATATATACACACGTGTTGACAACATTGTGCCGTAATCTGGTGGACTTTATCGGAATGTAAAGTCAAAGGCTACAAGTGGGGCAGATGGACATGTTGCCTTTGTGGCAAACGGACATAGACGAATTGTATTGCATTTAACTATTGTTAGGTACTTTCTGATTGAGATACTAATGTATATTTGACTCACTAATGGAAATGGCAAGTGTGAATAATGTAGAATGTATTTTGTACACTTCAAATATTTGTGTTTCTGATACAATATGCCCTTGTTACAGGATGGTGAGACATCGAGAACGAACAATGTTGTAAATGGGTTCAATGCTTATGGAAAACAGGGTGTTTCGTAAGTTCGTTTACAACGCTTGGCAGGTGATTGTGCGAGTGAAAATAAGGTGGAAAATTCATGTAACGAAATTCAGGAAACAGCTTCGATTCCGAGTTATTGACGTTTGAAAATGTGGGAAAATGATTTTCCGAAGTGAATAATGGCAAAACGGGTTGAGAGAAGTTGTCGGTGTTGGGCGGTCAACTAAGAAATCGCATTCACATGGGAGGTGTTTCGTTCGTGAGCTAGTGCGCGTGTTCTGGTGCCTGGATGATTTAACACTACAGTTAGCACATCTAACACAAACCGTCATGTTCGCACACTTCGCGGTCGTCCAACTTCTCGACGAGGTGGCAACACTGATCCTGTTTCCCAAGTCGAGTGTCTACAGTTTGAAATAAGGTGTACGATGGTAACACCCTATTTGGAAAACGTGCCCCATACAGACGCCTTGCAACACGGCTATTACCTCCAGCCTCTCCACAAAAGAAATGCATCTCCGCCAGCTCTTGGGACGTGTATGCAGCCATCCCCTCCACCGGGCTACAAGTGTGTATGGCCGTTAACACTAGTACACTTCACAGAACACGATGGGATGTGGCTAAGAATTAACACGTAACACTGCTAGGTCAAATCTTTGCCCAACACTACTGTCCAAGAACCTCACGTCTTTCCATTCAACCGTGAATGTTTAACAACCTGCTGCTGGCACAGCACCTGCAGCACGAATGGTACAGACACGTGCGCTCCTTCATGATGAGACCTACACTGTTGACGTCACTAGAGGGAAATGAGGTACTTAACGTCAGATTACACGGACACCCATCTGCCCTTCAGGGTATGCAACTTATGACAGTTCATTTTTTCGTTTTTACGTCATGGTGCCCTTCGCTCAGGAAATTTTCTTTGTTTTTTGGTGCCATTCAACACATGCCAATTTTAGTCGATACCAGCTCACACCCACCCCACTCCCGTCAACATCTTCGTTCGCGTCCTTTGGGGAATCCCTTGCGCCGACATTGCACTACATTGCCGCGTGATTTTTTGACAAGAGCGTACCCAATTTCTTAGTGGACCGCCCAACACCGACAACTTCTATCCACCCGTTTTGCCATTTTTCACTTTGGAAAAATCATTTTCCCACATTTTCAAACGTCAATAACTCGGCAACAAAGCCGTTTCCTGGATTTCGTTAGATGAACTTTCCACCTTATTTTCACTAGTACAATCACCTCCCAAGCGTTGTAAACGAACTTACGAAACACCCTTTATATCCTGTTAGCGTTAATCCACAACGACTGCCTTGGCATGTCTTTGTTCCTGCAACTGTCCATGTTCAAGATGAGCGATCATCAGACCCTACAGCAAGAGAAGAGGATGTGTCATCTCGTGGAAGTTTTGAATAGCTAAACCCTTTGCCGTCAACTTCTGGGACCTGCAGCAGGAAACGCAAAACTGGGCATTCACATGTATTGAGGGATCCTTCCTTCATAGCTTGCCTTAAGTACAAAAAACTGAAAGCTGCAGCAAAGAAGTTTAAACGCACCACAAGTGATGAGTGCCATACATGCAAAGATGTGTACAACCAGGGTCAAAATTGGGTTCAGTGCTTAGAGTGATCTCTCTTGTTCCATGTAAATTGTGTTGCAAAGGTAAGTGACCATATTATGTGTGTTGCTTTTGTGAGAGTGATGATAGTTCATTAATCATCACGTG
Organism: Lepisma saccharinum; assembly: GCF_977018435.1. NCBI lineage: Eukaryota > Metazoa > Arthropoda > Insecta > Zygentoma > Lepismatidae > Lepisma > Lepisma saccharinum. Next base: position 14,464,501 of record NC_139255.1, read on the forward strand.
TCTATCTGACCCGATCAAATGTCCGTCTGCCCCGATCGTGCGGGGTAAACGGACACTGCCGCATCCCAGGATTGATCAGACTATTTTGAGACAGATGTTCATTTGCTTGCATGCTATGTGCTATCATGTGTTAACTGAAGGTTCACACCTTTTATGCCAATAGTTATATTCATTCTTCAATAAAACGTTTCACAGTTATTTTGAAAATTGTGCTTAGGGTGTCCGTTTGCTCCGTCCTTCCCTACTGTATTTATAGCGGGAACACATATTTGCATGATTAATAACCGATGCTGATTTTCCATTCATGTACATACTTACACATGCGGGGTTTATAAGATTTGGACCCCTACGCTATCCTTTGTTTTGGACCCTTCCTTTTTATTATCGTAAGGCAACATTAAAGTTCCCCGTGCATACAGCACCTTGCGATGAAGGCATATTTAGGGGATGTGAGTATAGGGTCCCACACATTCTCGGTCTCGGCTATTTTGAAGGTGATCTGATCAGCACCACGCTTCGATCCTCTTTACACCCTCCCCCTCCCAGTGTTGCCCCCAAGGTTCTCATTGCTTTGAGGCTGGGTGAGCCCCAGAGCTACTTTATGTGGGGACAAGGCCGGAAAAATTCCGACCTTAGATCACCCACTCCGGGAATCGAACCCGGTGGAGGCACAAGTGGTTCGAATTCCACTTTAAACTGTAGGTCCAGTCTCCATTAGCCTCCCTGTCTATAAAGTGGACTTAAAACCAAATACTCAAAAACTTAAAAACTCTTAATGAAACTAGTTGGATGTTATCTCCATGTATAGATTAATATATGTGGTACTCTTCCCATGTCCCAGAGTTTTTAGGCTATTACTTTTACAGTATTTGAAAATTTGTCCTTTCCATTGAATATTGAGCTCTCGTACGACCAAGTTTTCTATTTCCTTCCAATCTTCACATTCCCTGTAACGCATTGATTCTCCATCGCTTTTTGAAACAACATGTCCAACCTCATCAAGAGTTACTTATACGAGTATATTTGATCCGAATATGTGTCGTAAATTAGTACCAGTATAGATCCCTTATTAATCCATCGAAAGATTTGTCCCGCAGTGTGCTTTCTCTTTTATACAAATAGAACAGACATGTCCAACTTCAATCAAGTAGTGGTCTACTTTTTATTGTCAGAACAGGCAGTGGACTACTACATTAATCGTTAAGCACCGTGGGGAAAATATACAAATAACCCAATAAATAATTCAATAAAAAGTAATATGTGTTTAAATGAAATGGATTATCTTTTTGTTAGTGAGACGTCTGACTACATACTCAGCCACCTGATATGAACGTGAAAAATGATATCAGGTTGCCCTTCCTCAAGAGTGAGACTAAATAGTCGCCTTTGAAAGGATTTACCACGAATGGAATTTGCTATTTTAAAAGCTATGTCCATGACTGTCTTTGTGTAAAACTTTTGCTTGGCAAAACTTGTTGATGGATAATACAGTGGTATGCTTTCGACAGAGGGCAATAAAGCCATTAACGTCATTCATTTTGCCACATCAGTAGTAATGGAAACCAGTTTGTGCAATGGAACATTAAGCTTTGTAACAAAATAATGGAATGAATTAAATATGTACTGGCTTATAGTTCTCCCTTTCAAATATATCATTCCTAACGGTTCTTCTTTAACTTTAAAATATACGAAAACCATCCTAATAAGAACTAGTGCCTGAGCTGTCTCTCTGATGTCCGTAGATTCGTCCAATTGGAGTGAGAAGCAACACAATTGGAGAGATCTTTCAATTGTTCAGTTATGTTCTCACTCATTTTCTTGATTCCGCACGACAGTGTTTCTTGATAATTGATAATAATCTTTAACATCAGCAGAGATATCTTTCTGGTTCTTATTTCCCTCAAAAAGATTATCGGTTATTTCCAGAAAACAATCTTTTACGATTTCCCCTTCGGTAAACGATCTGCAATTCTTAACTATCAGGTGGCTAACTTTGAAGGAACACAGGGTAGCTTTGATAATTTGTGAGGTTGGTTTCATCATATATTGTTGTTGAGCAACTAAATTTGATTTAAGTTAATTCAATTTAGCTTTACGAATGTCCGTTTCGGGCGGAAAATCGGTATCGTATTTACTGCTATGCAGTGCATTATAATGACGCTCTAAATTGCCCTTTTTTGGCAATGATTTTGAGGCGTTACAAATTAAACAACATTTGTCTTTCTCCATTACAAAAAGGGACTCGGTTTCCCACTCATTGTGAAAATTGTAGCTTTTGCTCTTTTTAGGAGCACTCATTTCTAGCTGTTCAAACAACGATATTACGCACGCACATACATATATACGCATCTGAACCTCAATCACACTCTCACACTCTCGCAAAAACGCACTGTTTTCACATCTTCGACAGGCAGTCACACAAACGCATTCTAGCCCACGAGCACAGCAAGACGACTGGCAATCAGCACGAATCTTCGCCTGCACGGCTGTCATACCCGCTGCCGTCGGTAAGGGAACAAAAGACGGTGGGGTTAAAAACTGCGCCACTTACAAAAAATGGAAAGAATAGCAGTGTTAAATATTCAGAATCTGAAATTTGCATTAAAAATTGATCAATCCATTATACATTATAGAAGTTGAATTCAAATAATTCATTGTCAAAAGATGGCAGCAAGTTGTAGTAGTGCTGCTGATCGTCGTCCTGTGTTTCGAGATTTTTCAGTGGTTTTTCTCGGCCTGTGTTTAATCCTGGTGTACTCGTGCCTTCATTGTAGAATTCCTTCCGCTGTGTCAAAGGATTCTGATGAACTATTGCGGTTGAGATGTGTTCAGAGGAGATTTTCGTTTTCGGCACTCGCGGCGACACGTGTGCGTGCCTCCGCCATGGCTTCGCCCAGCAGCAGGAAACAGCGCTCGGCAGGTAAGGGGACCCCGATCCGGTACTTTCACCTCCTCTGCATGTCCTTGATCTGCGGGGACACACATGTGAATCCGGGGCCTGTTAAAACGTTTTCAAATTTCTCTGTGTATTAACAAAATACACAGAGCATTAAGAATAAGCTTGATGACTGTGCAACTTTTGCGTTTGAACTCATGGCATATGACTGTCTAATTTTTACTGAAACGTGGTTGACAGAAAATGTTTGTGACAGTGAGCAGCCATTCGCAAGCCATTTATCGGAACGGTCGTGTGACTCGCGGTGGGGGCGTTATGATCTGTGTTAACTCAAAATGGCCAAGCGAAGTACGCCACGACTTAAAAGGAACTGTGAAATACTTTGGGTGGAAGTTTCAGTGACCGGTGCCAAGAATCTTCTCCTTGGCTCTTACTATAGGCCACATAAAAACAGTCCTTTGTTCCTCCTTGAAGAATGTCGAGATTCTTTGCTTGCGGCAGTTGCCCTGGGAGACGTTGCGCTTTTCGGCGACTTCAACCTCTCTATTGTCTGGCAAGACCCTGTGAATGTGGAACAGCAAAATGTACGAACGTCGCATGGTTTATCGAAACTTTCATCTGTGGTTTAAACCTGAAACAACATAATTTGTTCAACACCAGGAAGGACAGCAGCCTGGATTATGTTCTGTCCACCCTAAACGGTATTAGTATCACGCCACGTAAGAACCTCGTGATCTCCGACCACGACAGTTTGGATGTTTCATCTACTCCACCCCCTAGAAGAGGTCATCGCCCCTCCATCCAGAACAAATGCTACTTGTGGAACCGATCGCCATGGGAGGAGATAAGACTTTCCCTCCACTCCTTCTCCTGAGGATTTTTGGAAGATGGGACCGTCGACGAGGCAGCTGACCTATTTACAGGTGTCATTCAAGCAGAACAACGTGCCTACAGGGAAAATATCTTCTCGTAGATTTCCGTGTTGGTTCGACTCCGAAGTGCGGGATGTGCCAACAAGACACGAGCTCGGCAACTTTGGAAGGGCTTCCCGAGTGAACACAGTCACAATACTTTTGCTGCTCGGCGACGACACTCAAAGTATCTCCTTCGAAAAAAAATATAAGGAACATATAGACAATATCACTGCAACAATCCCGGAAAACCCAAAAAACTTTTTTAATCTAATAAACTCAAGAAAAACTAACAGTAGGATTCCAGATGAAATTACACATGATAGTGAACGTGCGATAGGTGACCGAAGAGCAGAACTCTTCAACGCTTATTTTCATGGTAACATCTGCCCGCCGTCTTCCTTTGCAGAGTTGCCAAACGAAAGACCAGTCTGTTCCTCCTCTCTAACAACGCTTGTCACTACACCCGATGAGGTGAAGGATCTATTGTCGACTCTTTCAGCTCACCGTGCCCTAGGACCGGACGATATCAACACCATGTTCCTCAGAAAAACTGTGCATTCCCTGTGCTATCCCCTTTCCATTCTCTTGAACAGATGTTTTTCGGAAGGCATCTTTCCTCACTTTTAGAAACAAGCTAACATCACATCGATTCACAAGAGCGGTAATAAAAATCTTGTTTCATCTAACAGACGAATCTCCTTCTCCTTACTCTCTCCTCTGTCCATCATCTGCGAGAAAGTAATCAAAGACAGACTGTACAAATTTGTTTCTCCGTACTTAAGCTCTATGCAACATGGTTTTCTTCCTGGTAGCTCCTGTCTTACAAACCTGTCTGTTCTACTCTCACATGCTATGAAATGCATTTCAAATAATTCATAATTAGATGTAATATACTTTGATCTAGCCAAAGCCTTTGATACTGTTAGTCATCGTCTTCTGATTCACAAATTATGAAATTGATTCAACATTCATGGCAAATTTCTAACCCTTCTCACAGATTATCTTAGCGATCAGCAACAACGTGTCGTTCTTCCAGGAACTGTTTCTAACTTTCTTCCTGTCCTCTCTGGAGTTCCACAGGGTAGTGTTCTAGGACCTCTCTTGTTCATACTATTCGTCGATGACCTTGCCGACCATCTCACAGCTCCCTCTAGCAATTACCTTCTTTTCGCAGATGACTGTAAAATTTTCAGAAAAATCTAATCTTCTTCAGAATGACATAACAACATTTACTTCTTGGTGCCTGACATGGGACCTTACAATACATCCTGACAAGTGTACTACTCTCACTATCTCTCTCAAGAAGAATCTGCTTAAATCATCTTACTCCATCTCTGGCAATAACATCAAAGTATCCTCTCACAAAGACCTAGGCATTGTTTCCGGCCAGAAGCTCACATTTGAGGCACATATTTTATGCACCACAAAAAAAGCCATGCGTCTCTTAGGTTTACTCTACCGTTTCACTGAAATTAGTGACATCTCAGCCATCACCTTGTACTTCAAATCATTCATTTCCCCAATAATAGAATATTGCTCTCCCGTCCGGTCCATGGCTTGTCCCACTCATCTCTCTCTAGAATCGATTCAGTCTTTCACTTCTTCCTAGCTATAGTCCGTCACAGGGTTTCCTCATTACGCAATTTTTCATCTCCGCATCTCTTGTATTCTCTAAACGTACAAACTTCTTATCAGCGATGTTTGTAGAACGATTTCAGTTATTTATACAAAATTGTGAATTGCAAAATCCGCTGCAACACACTCCTTGAGGAATTCCACTTTCGAGTACCTATGCGCACAACACGCAACACAAGATTATTTCATACAAATAAAACCCAGAGTAGAAATTCAAAAAAGATCTATATTTTATAGACTTGCAGCACAATACAATGATCACCCCTCAAATATTGATATATTTTCCTCCGAGTTTGCCTTTCAGTCTTCTATCAGAAGAAATGGTTGTAATTAATATCACATAGTGCCACCTTTTACATATTTTTTGTTCATTTGCTATTCACTTTTATGTTGTTTTTTTTACTCTTAATTATTTTTTATTTTATTTTATTTTTATTTTTTGCTTATTATTATTATTGCTTTCTCAATGTTGACAATTTCAGTGTAAAATTGCCACCTGTGCTGTATCTGGAATTTTTTTCTCAATAAATAAATAAATATTGGTATAATTACGTACAATAGATAGCTGAAATCTACCAAAAACCGTTCCGCGATCGATGCGTTGGACATTCCTGAAATAGAAGGTTGCCAGGCTTATCATGCACTTTACATTGAACACATCCATGCGTATCTGTTTGCCATGTTGTGTCTTAACCATGCCATCTCGTCCCCCGTCTTTATGGACGCTGCTGTTCTTAGTTCCAACATTTCGGTTGCTTCGTGGTACTAATGATATTCTGCCTTTCTAAGTCTTCCAAACACTGTTTCACTAACCGAAATACCTTTCCCAGACTAGTACCAATCCAGATTGAAGAGACTGACTTTGACATCCCTTTTCGCCACGACTCAATATCCACGCTCCGTATTGTTAAATCAATGCTTCCACTTTGACAGTGTTTTTCGCTGTGGATAGGAATGTAACCCAAATTTTCTCCATGTGTCCACAGTACTCACCTAAACCAATAAAACTCTACTACTATTTGCAGTCCCTGTTATCCAGAGAAGGGGGGAAATCGTGTGGGCAGAAGAAGCAGTACAAGCTGCTGCGAAGGCTGGTAACGGCAATCGCTTTCCCCTGCACGCAATCCCATTCCATCTCACGTGTTCATTGGTGGAGCCGTCTCGAGTCACTACTTGAGCAGATACTTGTTTTGTTTGCTTGATCCAGAGATAGCCGGGACAGGGTGTAGGCCACAGCTTGCTGTGCTTGTGCTGGCCTGCATGTGCCTCTAAAACAGGCTTTATTGCATTCTATTACGTTCCTATATCCGTCCGGTGCAAACCGACCATGTTAGGAAGGTCCTACAAAGCATTTACATGAAGTCCTTGTCAAGTTCCCATAATGTCTTCACACTGTGATTTTGACAACACCAGCATTCTTATCAACGGTTTACTTCCATCTTGTCCAGGTACAGCCAAAGGCAATATCAAAGGGACACCTACATCCTGCAATACTCCCTTCTCTGCAACGCTTTATGTGTGCTGCCTAAAAGTGTATTTTAATAGTAAAATTTCGATGGCAACTTCTACTACCGACGTAGAGTTAGGCAAAACACAAAACGCTAAGCGGGGAAGCGAGTATTTCAGGATCAACGTAGGTGTCCCTTTAATATTGCCGGTGGTTGTACACGTAGAAGGAATAAGAGAGAAGACAAGCGCCAGACTTCCATCACGCCCATTTTACGCTTTAAGCAATTGTTGACTAGTAGCAAAAATAAGTATGAGTTGTGATAAGATGATATTGATGAAGCAACACAAAAAGGAACGCCCATGTACTCGACAGGACTGAAACTCAAGACCTTTGTTAGCGCGATCGGAAGTCGATCACTTTACACGCTCAGCATCTCCCTCACTGTGAGCGCTGTTAGCTTTACAATCTTCCCTCGGACATATTGCCCTTAAGCTTTGCTTTATTTTACTTCACTTTTTGTGCCACTTTTTGGCTAATTTTGCGAAGATAGGGTTGAGTGATGAAATTGATCAATGGACACTCACAAACATCCATGCCAGGCAGGGATTGGAACCCGGGACCCCTTGCGTCGTAGCGCGATGTGCTAGTCACTTCACCACGATATTTCCATTAAGCTTCGACCATTTCAACAGGTCTTTTCTTTTCCCATAACTTTTCCTTCAAAATTTTCTATCTATTCGTTAATCAAAGCTTTCCTGGAAATCAACAATGCCAACTACACACCTGTGCTTTAAACGTAATAGTTTGAAGTTTTCTGATATATTCTTCACTATATGACCAGTTTTCATTAAGAGTTCGTAGTCCATACAGTTTGGAGGTAATGTACTTTAATCGTGTTCCAAAGACGCATTATTATTACTAAGAAAAATAATTACAACAACTGTATTTGATTTAACAGCATGGAAATGGCGCCACTTCAAGTTCAACTGGATTTGCAAAGCAAGAAAAAGGAGAAAGGTGGGTTGAAATCCCTAATCTAGATAAGAAGGAATCTTAATTGTTTCACCTTTGATTGCAATGACTTACCCGTCCACGAGAGGAACTTCCCGCAGGATCCTTTTCACCACTTCCAGCCTCGCCTCCAGCGCTGGAGACCCCCTCTGCTGGAACTCAATTGAAATTCCAATAACTGAGCACATGACTCCGACGAGAACTAGAATTCCAGGAAGAAGGAGCAGCTTATTTAGCTCCATATCCGGACCTGGAATGAACAAAATGGATATCTTAAAGAATTGCTGTTGCGACTTAATTTCAAGATCTGGAAGCGAAATAACATGTGTTATTTATTCGATGCGGGGGTGGGGGAGGCTGTCAGACCCATCATCTCTATTTTTTCGATTTTTCACCTCTGAAAATGTTTATAAAAAAATGAAAATAAATTACATTCTTCCCTAAGGTGTTCCCAATATTTCTGTATCACTTTTGTTGTAGATGATGTTTATTTAGTGTTTTAAGTCCACTTTATGCACAGTAAGGATAATCGGAACTGGACCTACAGTTTAAAGTGGGATCCGAACCACTATGTGCCTCCACCGGGTATCGAGCCCGGGACCCCTTGATTACAAGGCAACGACGCTACCAGTGGGCCACGGGGGAGGCCCCTCTGTATCACTTTTGTTCATAAAAATATAAATGTAATGTAAATGAGAGGCAAAATGTACTAGGTGGATCTATCAGGCGCATCTTTGAATGTTAGTTATTTCAGACACTCATGCCAGTGAGAGTGTAAAATTGGTTGATAATGATAGTCATTTTGGAAATAATAATAATTAATGAACAACTACACCTCTATAAACAAAAGAGCATTAATAAAAAAATATTATAGTTTTAGTGACTGGTAAAATATGTGTGACACTCAAGCAATAATTGGTTATTATTTGTTATTAATTATGATTTTTTTTATAATTATTATAATTAATTAATAAATAACTACCATACATAATCAACAAAGGACGCAGTGATTCAATAACAAAATGGTAATATGTGAATTTTAATAGCATATTTTCAATGGCAGCTTCTATCACCGTAGGTTTAGGCAACACGCATTATGACTTGCAGGGAAGCGAGTTCTCCAGAATCTAGGTGTCCCATTTTTATTGCCAGTGAGTGTACGATGTAGCAACGTTTCAAGGGGTGAAAGGCAAACAAATGAAAACCAGCATTCCTTATAGTTGAACTACATGCAGGTCGGTGGATACTTGAAACTTTTCGGAATAAATAATCCTTAGATTGGCAAAAATGTGGAATGCTGTTTTTGTTAAAACACTATAAAGGTGTGGTTGTGCCTACATATTTCTGCTAGTAGGTGAAAGACCGCATGCGCCGTCGGCTTGCGCATTTGCAAGCTAGTCTTACAACCAGACGGCACTAACTTATCACACACCGTATTGAACACCGTCGTCTACTGACATCGCGATAAATGTTCTCGTTGTTAGATTGATTGATTTGGTGTTTTAAGTCCACTTTATGCACAGTAAGGCTAATCGGGAATGGACCTACAGTTTAAAGTGTGATCCGAACCACTATGTACCTCCACTGGGTATCGAACCCGGGACCCCTGATCACAAGGCGAGGACGCTGCCACGCGCCATCGGGGAGGCCTCTCGTTGTTAGAGTAAGCATGTTAGGTTTAGAGCACTTTGCATAAATCATACATTTATGGTCAAGCCCAGAAAAACTGTTGTGTATTTATTATAAGAGTACTAATCCCTACATGCCTATCTTAAGAACAAAGGATTTGGCCTCTGACGCCAGTAGACGACGGTGCTTAACACGGTGTGCGATACGTGAGATCCCCAACTCAATTACTGTATTTCGGAAACCCAATTGACTGTCCAATTTTCTGCAGGTGAGGAGAAAACTTATTATTCCAATTTAATATTGGGAATCATACACTGAGAAAAAAGTCTGGTTGGCTGGAACAAATCCTAGTTACAGCAACCAAATCCCTTGTTTGTTATACGCGAGCAAAACGTGAAGGTTCAGAGTACAAAATTATTTGGTTGACTTAAATTTGTTCATCCAACCAAATCTTCTGTTTGTTGTATCTAATTGGATGTAGTTCTCTGAGCAAAATGTTTGGTACCATCAACCACATCAATTTGTTGGCAGTAAAGGATCTTTTGTTGGAATTATGATTATTAAAAAGTATGAAATCCCCGGGGGGACAGGGGGGAATTTCCCCCACCAACAATTTTCTCCTAAAAAAATCCAGTTGGTAAAGAAATTGGTTGGCTTCTTTAAAAATAAAGGATTTATTTATGTATGTAATATAAATACCTGATTAAATATATATCAGGTATATATAATATAAATATATAACGTAAGTACCTGATTATACAGGGTGGCTCAATAAGTCACTTAACACCCTCAGTACAAGGCCACTGCAGCGCGCAACATGGAAATGGTGATGACCAATCGTTATCAGGCCAAGGGGGAACCACATTGACGCCACCCACACGGTCGGCGGCCATCTTGATGTCCGCCATCTTGAATTCAACTTCAGAATTTTAAATGGGAAGGGGGTCGTGCGACATATCAAAATAGGCTAGAATTTCACGAGAAATGCAATGGTGAAGGTTTTTTCGACGTATCTTTAACCAGTAAAAAAGTTATGAGTGAATTCTTGTACCAATTTGCTCCTTTTCGAGGTGTTAGAAAAATGCCTTAAAATTTGTTTAGCGCATAGGTAATGCATCGAGATCAAAGTGACGTCTATGGAGAGACGTTCGCATGCCATTGCACATTATTTTAATCGGATACATCCATGAAGATCTGTGCATTTTGAATGGTTGTCGCGAACAATTTACAGTGTGACGCTTACATTGAATTAAAAGTCCTTCACAGTGACAAGGCTAATGTTTATGTTCACAAGGAAGTTCATAAACAGAATATTCGATGATTTTTATCTGATAACCCATTTTCGACAGATCAAAGTTGAATGGTTAGTGTTGGTAAGTTAATGGTGTGGCGTGCTGTGTGGAACACGATTGGTTAGTCAATTTTCCATCAACGGAACCTTAAATGCTTAGGGCTACTTGGATTTGTTAAATAAACAGTTTTTTTCATCCTTGCTTATGGAAGAAGGTACTTTTTACAGAGTTTTTTCAATAGGGAAGAACACCAGAACACTTATGGGAACGTTATGAACCAGTTTTTGTCCAAAGTTAGTTATCAGATGACAAGGGTCACATATTCTGTTTATGAACTTCCTTATGAACATAAACATTAGCCTTGTCACTGTGAAGGACTTTTAATTCAATGTAAGCGTCATACTGTAAATTGTTCGCGACAACCATTCAAAATGCACAGCTCTTCATGGATGTATCCGATTAAAATAATGTGCAATGGCATGCGAACGTCTCTCCATAGACGTCACTTTGATCTCGATGCATTACCGAAGCGCTAAACAAATTTTAAGGCATTTTTCTAACACCTCGAGAAGGAGCAAATTGGTACAAAAATTCAGTCATAACTTTTTACTGGTTAAAGATACGTCGAACAAACCTTCACCATTGCATTTCTCGTGAAATTCTAGCCCATTTAGATATGTCGCACGACCCCCTTCTCATTTAAAATTCTGAAGTTGAATTCAAGATGGCGGACATCAAGATGGCCGCCGACCGTGTGGGTGGCGTCAATGTGGTTCCCCCTTGGCCAGATAACGATTGGTCATCGCCAATTTCAAATTCCATACCGCAGTGGCCTTGTACTGAGGGTGTTAAGTGACTTATTGAGCCACCCTGTAGTATAGATGCATATACTTAGGTATATATTTCATATAAAAAAAAATGCGGTATTTGTAAAGAAGCAAACAAATTCCTTTACCAACTGGATTTTTGTAGGACAAAATTGTTGTGGTGGGGGGAATTGTCCCCCTGTTTAAAAGGATTTCACACTCTATTTTTTTAATATATACTATTGTGAAATTCATTTGTTATATATATTTTTTTTACATAATATGTATACCACTCTCTCACACACACACATGTATGCATTGGTGTAACTTGGTGGGGCAAGGGGGGGGGGTGCTTGCCCTCCTAAAAGTTTCAGGTTTGTTAACATTTACAATTTAAGGATACTTTTAACATCATCCTAAGACCTGAGAAGGTAAGTAATAAATAATACGATATATTTATAATTATGCAAATATAACAATTATTTAGCAAATAATCCTGGACACTATTTTTATGGGATGAAGAACTTTTCGACTCTGGCCCCCAAAAGTTAAGCCTCAAGTTCATACAAGTCCCAAGTTACGCTCATGCATGTATGATGTATGGGTCTAAATTAAGTTATCCTCCCTCCCTTACAAGTCTTTATTTCCATCCTTGGAAAGATATTCCCTGTTATTATATGCAGATGCGATGGGGGCATGGAAGCATATATTTCTTTTCCATATTTGAAAGTGGAGATGATCAGAACCGTGCTATAGCCCCCTTTGCACATCCCTACACCCACTGATGTGAGGCCAGATGAGTGCCACAGCTACTTCTACTAGGACAGACGAAAAATTTCCTCTCTTTTTTTTATCCGATAGAAACAGATATGATCATCAGAACGAGGTATCTTGTATGGTAGTTGGACGTCCTACAAACTGAATCATCATGTTACCACAGGTTACCATGGATGTAAAAAATCGACACTAATGCTATGCACTTAGCGAAAAAAGGGGAACTATATTTTGAGGTACTGTCTTGTATATGTTGCAATGACACATTGCGGGCCTGTGGCACAGTGGTAGCGTCGTCACCTTGTAATCAAGGGGTCCCAGGTTCATTACCCGGTGGAGGCACATAGTGGTTCGTATCAAGGGCGCCGACTTTCCAAAATTTCTGTGGGTGCATGCATATCAATGGGGGTTAGATCTGTAATTATTAAGTATTGTATTCTTTAAACAATTTACATGCACAATGATTGCAAGAGGCAATGATATTATCAACACGTTACTAAAAGAAAATGCCACATTCATACAAATTAAAATGAAAAATCTTCATAAATGCACATAATTTTAATTGTATTGCAGAAAGAACTATGCAAGGATTTTGTTGTGAACAGAAACTACAAAATGACTAACTTTATGTACCAAATAATAATAATAATAATAATCATGACATGTTAACTTTCAATATAAAACACATTCCTTCTTACGTCATTTGCACTTATGAATTTGTTTGCAATTTTGGTAATGTCAATATTTTTAGTCATTTCTTTATGAACATGCAAAATTGCCAAATCATTCAATCTTTTTTGGGTCATTGTTGACCGCAAAAACGTTTTCAATCGTCTAAGTTCTGATAATGACCGCTCAGAGGTACAAGAAGTAACAGGTATAGTTAAAATCACCCGTACAAACTTCACAAATTCTGTGAGCACTTCACGCATGGAACCACTGTTTTCTCTACTTAAAATATTTGTAATGTCTGACAAGTTGGCCACTTTTTGTTTCTTCGTTCTGCACACATCTAGAAACATGTCCCTGTGCAAAGTTAGCTTGTCTTTATCAAAGTCTGTCCCATAGAATTGCAGAATTCAATCAGCACCAATTTGACCTATAGCAAAAGCTTCAAGTTGTGAAATAAGTTCCAATACCTTTGTTTGAAATCTACGATTTAGCGAATCCACAGCCACATCAATTATTTAAAAAATATATATTTGTCTGTTGCCTTTGCACATTTGAAACATTTATGTTTTAGAGGTTAGAAATATTAACTTCCATCTCAATGTTTTAATTGCTTATTATTTTTTGATAATGGCAAGTGAGAAATATTTATTTTATTTTGTTTTTATCAAACTAAAAATCTTGTGGGTGCGGCGCACCCACAAGATTATTTATGTGGGTGCTCGAGCCCCGGAGCACCCACGTAGTCGGCGCGCATGGTTCGTATCCCACTTTGAACTGTAGGTCCAGTACCGATTAGCCAGTCTGTGCATAAAGTGGACTTAAAACAACAAATCAATCAATCAATGACACATTGCAATCTCACTATAATTTTTTGCATCATGTTTTATGGCATATTTCACTCTAGCTACAAAATGTATGTGGTCTACTCAATTTCTGTGCAGTGACATTGAAAAAAAATACCACCTTAACGTAATAATAAACACTTCAGTATGAGGAATTTAAAAAAACAATTAAGAATGGCTAGGTTATAGTGCAGCAGCATCAAATACCAAATCAGCTGGTTGTGAAAAACATGGCAAAGTGACTTCAGTTCAGAGACCTATTTCATCTTGCACTCATATACATATCCACACACAAACAAACTGGTGTCTCGAATAATGAACAAAATCTGTTCCAGGATGTTCATTGAGCAGAACACTGTTTCTCACAGGTCACTATACTCTGTTCCGGGAATCTCAGGAGTGAGCAAATAAAAACAAGTCTCTGCACAAATGGTGACTTGAGAGGGCTCCACCAATGTGACAGGCAATGGAATTGCATGGTTGGGGATAGTGACTTCAGTTGCCAGCCTTTGCAGCAGCGTGTACTGCTTTTTTTTTCCACCTGTTCACTTTGTCCCCTTCTCTGCCGATATACACTGTCTAGCCCAAAAGATTCCCAGGAGAGAGTACATAGCAATAATTTTAATCTATTCCCAAGCCAGGTCAAAAAAAAATCTCTGAACATTGCAAAAGAAAAAAAAATAATGCTGGGAATATCAAAATACCTTCAATGCTAGGATTGTTTAATTTAGAAGTTATAGAAAATATTGTACACACAATAGTTATAAAAAGTACACACATAACAGTATATATGCAAGTACAAATATCTAATTCATTATTATTTCAGCATTTCATGTTTTGATCGGTCTCCTTTTTAGTGTATTTACAACAATCGTTTGTAACGAATTATATAGCCTGGTCGCTGCTAGTAGATGAAATAGAGTACCCCACATGCTTCTCATGCAAGATAATGACCTACATCTGCTGATGGGTTAATCATGTGTGATTATATTTATGCACAGTTTGCAATGTGGGACATTTTCCATCTCGTGCTGATGTTTGTTATGTAGGATGTTTGTTACGTGAGGCACCAGTTTATTTTTAACACATAGAAAAATATTCAATGAATGTAAAAGAAAATGGAAATTAAAGAAATCAAATTATGATACTCTTTTAATGGTACAAGTCCAGTGCACAAGTACACAAAATTTACTACTGAGGACATTTTCATTAATGTTACAGTAGTTGTACAAAATTACTTTAGAAAATAACTGAACTATAATTAATTTACATTGATACATATATGAAATTAAGAAACATAGTGGGTAAGAAAATGGTGCTTTGGCTTGAGATTCTCCTTGAACAATTCTTTGTACAGAAAATTATGCTCAGCTATTAGTGCCTCCAACAATATGCAAATGCTACTTTGGTAAGTTCGAGATGTTACAATTTCTACAATTTCTGCAAGTACAACATATAAACACCAAAAATCATTATCCGAAGGCACAAGATCACCTATCAACAGACCAAAATAACGCACAAAACAAAGCATTTCAGAAGCTGAGTACATAATTTGACCCTTCTTCAGATGTTCCATCGTAATCTTTGGTGGTATATTACTTGTTTCAGATAAGCCGTAATCAAAGAATTTTAGCCTATCATTAAGAGTTTCTAATGTACAGTACTTATTTTCAATTATTTTTTTTACTATTCTAGCCATATCATACCTACAAATCCCTTCAAGAATGTCATGCATGATATCCACAGCAGCATTCTTTGTGACATGAAAACCAGGAAGTGTATTCCATATGCATTCTTCTTTAATTCCTGTTTCGGTATAATTGTTTACTAAAACATCAGCTTCATAATTCTGTTCATTTCTCATCAACTCTGCTTTTTCGGTTTCAAGTTGCTGTATCAAATTCTTGTGCGCTTTGCAGAATCTACAGGGAAAATTTCCTGAGAAGTTCTCAATGAACCCAAAAATAGAATTCATGCCAAGATTATCTCCTAGTATCAAACTTACCTTAAAATGCAACTGCTTTTCTAATCCATTGTGATTAACTGTTAACCCATGAATTTCCAATGACACAAGCTCTTTTTTTAGCTCCTTGAATACAGACTCATTGCCAAAAGTACTCCTATCTACACTGTGAAACAGCAAAGCCAAGAAAATATTTTCTAATGTTGACAAATACTCTGCAGATAATCCACCCACTATATAATACACTGCGCCTAACTTATTTTTACCAGCGTGACCGCTCAATGGGTTATCTACTTCAAAATCATCAAAATATAAAAACAATAGAATTTCATATTCATATTGTTTCTCCCTCTGCCTCCAGAATTGACCTTGTATGTAATGTGTTATAGGTTCCTCGCAATCTGAGAGGGTATACATATTTTTAAATATATCGTCTAAGACCCCTGGTAATTCCAAAAAGATTTTTAACACTTTACTCATGGAAATGAACTGTCCATAGTGATGCTCAATATCCAAAACTACTTGGCCACATTTTCTTTTGTTACAGATAGATTCGCCGATTTTAAACTGGCTAGGTTTAATGAGAAATTTTGATTCTATAAAATATTTGAACCTGAGATGTTCTGTATGTAATTTATCAAAAGGATCCATCACAGATCGCAATAAACATCTCATATCTTCCGTTGTCTCATTTGATTTATCAACCAGAAGAGGCTCAATTTTACAAGTCAGAAAGTCAAGTAACCCGTAGCGTAAAAAATCTGTACAATATTCTATTGTTTCCTGAACTTGGTTTCTTGTGTAGCTGGAATTACTGTATAGTTTAGCAATAAACGATACAGCAGAAGCATGCAATGAATTTACAAACCTGTTAATAGGTACAGACTTCAGTGAATTTACATTGGTGCTTGTACTTTTAGGACCACTGCTAGCTGCAGGAAATTCTTGACACACTGTCCCAGATATCTGTGGCATAGTATAAGTAACTGCAACATTATTTCTACAATGTTTAGTTTCTAGATGTCTCCGAAACGTGTATGCATTTTGGAAACTTCTTTGACAAGTTCCTTGACCACAATGATAGGCAGTCAAATAAGTGCCAGAATGCTTGTAACTTACGTGCCAAAGAAGCAATTTAGGAGTACCCAAAGTTTTTTTGCACCTATAGCAAGTAAACATATTGATGTGCAAGAATATTACATGGAAGAATCAACTATAATGCACTTACACATATTTACACTACATTTTACACTATCACTACATATTACACTTTCATTACATATTACACTTTCATTACATATTACACAACATATTGAATACTTTTATTTGTTAAGATCAAAATTAGTTTCTCTTTCTCAGCAAACTGCACCTTCACTGAATGCACTGGAGAGCACTGAGTGCTTCAAACACTCTTGGAATTTTTGAATCCCATTTTGTTGTTATGTGATAGATTGCCAGCTGAATAAGTAACCAGATATGTTCTGATTCTGGAGGATATGATGCATTGAGAACATGAAAAGCCTTAAAACATATATCCAAGCTCTTCAAAACTGAAGTCATCTTGTACAATGTGCTGTCAATATTTACATAACAACTCTGAATTTCAGTCACTGATGGCCCAACTACAATTATGTAAGGCTGCACTGTGAGGCCTATATTCTGCATTTTTTGCACCTTGTTGTATTTCAGTCTGTTAATGTCTCCAGGAATCTAATACAGAAAGAAAAAATACAATAAATACACATAGCCGGTTGGTTGGTCAGTTCAATCAGAATTACAAAATTCTATGACCCTCAAACATGTTGAAATAAATATAAAGAAAACATTCAAAACTTACATGTAAGGAAATATTTGCTGCAGAATGTATTTTCAAGATAACTGTTATCAATTTACACATATTGTACATACAGTGGGATGCATAAGTATTCCTTGGCAAATCACCCATGACTATTTCCATTCATTTTTCTCTTGCATCCGACGTGTTTTTACGGACTGGCTGTGAATGTATGCTGGTGTAGAAGTTGTTAGCAGCTCGTTTGGTATTTTGTTTCAATCACTGAAAAAGAGAATAAACACGTTCTGGGACCATTTGCTTGGGAATACTTATGCATCCTGCTGTACATATTGCTTGCATTGTGGTTTCCTTTTCATAACTTAACAGTTATTACAAGTAAATGAACATTTTTTTGTCGTGATGCTTGGAGACACCCCCTCCCCTCAAAAATATAAGAATACCTGTAATACTAAGTTATAAAATGGAAAGTTGAATATATTTGTGATGCCGTATTTAAAATTTTCTAAAAGTGAACACTACATTCCACAAGTGTGACACTGAAGTCTAGATTACTTCCTCTCTGTCTCTCTCTTCCTTCTGTATATGTGTCTGTGTGTGTGTGTAATTGTTAAAAGGAATGCAAAAAATATGTGGTTATTTATCTTACGCATTATGGTGACTGGTAATGATATAAGATACCATTCACGTGAAAATAAATTTTCACACTAAGTACACATTCCGAGCTTCCAACTCTGTGAAACAGCAGCCCATTGCATCGAATCTCACTCCCTCTGTTATCTGTCTTTTTTAAATCAGAGCTCTATTTCTTACGATGTAGATTTCCTATTGACATCACAATGCTGAATCAACACCAAAAATGTTTGCCTCCCACTTGGCTTGCATCAGTTACGTGGGAGATCTGCTAATTGTCAAGCATTATATTAAAATTTGAACCTGGAACACCACCTTGAGTAGTGAGTCAGCCAAGCAGAGGCCATGTAGTTATCAAGCTACTATATGGCTGTCTACTCCAATGCTATGAGTTCTTTACACCAATACCCCTAACTGAGACTACATTATCTATATGGAAAGAATTGTGAACAAAAATACCTTTGCATGACATATAATTCCTTCCTGGCTTTCCAGGATGGATGGTTTCCATTGCTTTCTCACACTCCTGATTCTCCCTGGAGGTGGTTGCATATAAGGAAGCAACATGATTTGCACTGTATGCTTTGAATCTGAAATTATAGTTCCAATAGGGTACTTAGGTAATTGATTACACATCCTCAACATTTTCTCAATGCAAAATTTGAAAATGTTTCAAAGGAAAATATTATCCATTAACAAAAATACTTAATATTATCTAGACCTACTGGAAGCATGCAGGCAGAATATGTTACTGAATTAATTGAATAATATAACCTGCATGCTTCTATTTGAAATATTTATATAATTATGGATAAACAGCAGCCCACTAAACTTCTGACTCCTGAGCACTTTCTAGAAATATGGTATATGATTTATGAAGAACTAAACACTATATCTTCAAAAGCAATGGTAACATGTTATAGTTTAATTAAAAATTGAACGTTGAGTTGAGTTGGTGTTTAAGTCCACTTTATGTACAGAAAGCTAATCGGGACTGGACCTACAGTTTAAAGTGGGATCCGAACCACTGTATGGTTCCACCGGGTATCGAACCCGGGACCTCTTGATTACAAGGCGATGGCACTACCACTGCGCCATCGAAAAATTTAACCTATCGTGAATAAGAGCACATTTATCTTTATGCCATACTACATTAAGTAAAGTCAAGGGTTCTTTTAAAGAGGCAATCTTGCAAGACAAGTACATCGGTGTAAATGAGTAAATTGTAATGGTGTATATTGCAAGAAAATCAAAAACACTTCCAACAACTTTTAATCCGTTTCGTTTTCACTTATATTTTCTTTAAAAATTTTAAGATTAATAACAACCAACAGTGTATATAATGAAATACGTCCATTCCTTCTCCAATTAGAATTTGATAAAGTATTCATGCCTAGCTTTTGAAATGATTAATTTCTTTCTTTTCATTCTTATCATACAGGTGAAATATGATGAAACTCTGAACTTACCATCACTTAAATTAGCACCATCTAACAACGACACTAGTTTCATATAATTGACATCTGTTGAGCCACTTTTTAAGGATCTTAAATTCTGGAAAAAAGTTTCCCATTGTGTCAGAAGTTCAAATACACTTTCTGGATGTGCCTGTTCAAAGTCTGATTCTATCTATATAAAGACAAAAAAAAAAAAAAAAAAAGAAGTAGTAATATACATAAGTAGCAATCAAAAGACAGAACAAAAGTAGATGTATTTATTTCTATACAGCTTTGTCCTGTGCTTCTATCCCATATTGTGAAATCGACAATACACCATGACCAGGATTTTTTACATCAAGTGAATGTAAATATCTTACAGTGTCTCAAGTCTTTTAATGTGAATGGTTAGGAGGATATTAATCATACTGCCCACATATACCTTTTGAAATCATGTTAGTTGCATTAAGGCAGTAAGAAAACTGACCCTCGTCACCCAGTCTCTTCCGATATATGATTGTTTCTTTATCTTTTCTTCATTTCCACCACAGCAAAAAAAAAAAGAAAAAAAAAAGAAACAACAAAAACATAGAGCCACTTCCTAATATTCTGGGATACACTGCCTTCCTTGTCTCATACATTCATCCCATAACTACAAAGTTACAACCTATATGCTATTAGTGAGAGAACTGGAGTCACAGTGGTCTTATGGCATTTTACTGCTACATCAGAGACCCAGGTTCGATTCCTGGGGTGGGTGATGTAAGATCAGAGATCTTTTGGCCTTGTCCCTGCATAAAGTGACTCTGGGGTTCACTCAGCCGAATATAAATAGGTACCTGGGGTAACCCTGGGAAGTAAAGGTGGCCACAGCATGGTGCTGATCACATCACCTTTAAAACTTGGGTGGAGGGGGGCAAGGAGAGTTTACTACTTTTTAGTTGACGAGGCTTAGCATTACGAGGCCCTAATACTGGAGCAAAAATGGCTAATCGTCACCACTTTGTAGGGCCCTAACCCCCACATCCCCTAAATGTGCCTTCATGGCACAATGCAATATGCACATGTAACTTTTCCTTACCTACAAACCCCTATGAGAGAATATGTACTGTAGACATATTTTACCAATACGATAACATCATTACGATAAATTATAAAAAATATAGTCACAAATTATCCTAATATATATAAACAGCACTGGAACTGTATTACACCAGCAGAAAATATGAAAACGAAGCTCCTGGGAAAGATAGATGTGTGTGGCACCCAAATAATATAACAAAAAATGGGACAATAAAAAGCACAAATGTTTAATTTGTACAAAGCATTGAACACTTCCAATTTTTACAAATCTTTCAACTTATTCATTTATTAAGAAATGAGATGTGTGCTTACCAATGTATATCCCAAGCTGTGCTGTAGTACTGGCCAATCCTTTATAAAATGTTGCACTGTGCTTCCATCACTTTTCAGATTCTGTTCCTGCCTCATGCTCCAAGTATTCTTCCAATGTTTTAGTACTTCTGGCCATGGTTCGCAACTATTTGCCAGCCAGGACTTGCTGTTTTCTTGTTCGTCTTTAAGATAAACAGAGAATATGGAAATATTACACAATAGTTTCCACTCCGATAAATTTCTGAACTTCCATAATGATACACATAATAATGAAAATAATGTAAATTATGTATAATATCAATCACAGTAATGAGAAAACTATAAGAACTGAAAAAATTACAATCTCATAATGCTATTGCCAGTGCACTGTGCCTTATCTGGGAATTGAACCAGATTACAATGTGATGGCATTCCCACCATGCCCTATAAGACTTTGATTTGCACTCTTCATTTCATTTTTCGTCCATGTTATAATTTCATTACAAATGGAACATATCAATGAATAACAGCACATTTAACTCTATTTCATACTACTTTAAGTCAAATCAAGGGTTCTTTTAAGAACCTTTCAAGAACTTCAAAAATTAATATGTATGTCCCCATTTACTAAAAATTAAATCTGCCTTACTCTGCAGAAAATAGGTGACTACATGTAACAGATTTGTTATCGCAAATCTTTGTAAAATGGTACAATGGGTTTTAGAGAACATTTACACTGTTAAACAAATAAAAAGGATAAAGAAATGGAAAATTTTTAAGTTGATGAAAAACACACATTAAATATCACAAAATTTATGAAATTACCTGAAATAGTAGTATCCACATCAATTGCTGATTTTTCTGATAGGCCTATTGTCCTGGATACACTGCCTAGAATCCCAACACTTCTCAATTCTCGACATTTATTTCTGTATTTGTCCACCAACTTTCCCTTTGATATACAGGATTTGTTCACTCTGCTATCTCTCTTTTTAACTGGAGGAATATAATAAACTGAAACACTTTCTGTCTGGAATATAGACACTATACTTTCTGCTATACTTTCAAATTGGTCATTTCGCAGGCGTCTGCAAAATACAAAATTAGAGATGAGATAAGAATGTGGTATCTCCCCTCTGTAGCAATGGTTTAATTATATTTCTACATAATTAAAAGTTTGAGGCAATACTAAAACTTGTTCATTAATAAAATGTGGAGTTATTTTACTTCTGTTCTGTAATATTTGTTTGTCAGATCGAATTTTAGGAAGTTAGAATTCCTGTAGTATCATAATCAAACAAAAACATGTACAGACATTTAAATGCACATTGTACTCATCATTACTTTCCTTTCGTCATACCTTTCAAAGCACTTGTGTGTGTGTGTGTGTGTGTTCATTTCTGTACACTAAAAGTCCGAAAAATAATCATGTATGTGTTTATTTTGTTTGATACTTGACCTGTTCTAGTTAATACTATAGGCAATCGGTACACGATAGTCATGTTTTTCTTACGTTCCACCAAAAGTACACTCATAACACTACTATTAATTAGATTCTTCTTTGGATATCTATCTTTGGTAATGAATATCATGGTGACCAAAGCTGTTATCATGCTCCGAGTAGTCATCTCATGAATATTTACATGATGTATCTTTACATAACTAATAAAAAAATAATAAGCCAGCATCCAGTAACCTTGCTGCAAGAAGAAAAGTAACTCTGCTGAACTGACAATAAAGAAATGGGAACAGGTTAAATGGCTGTCATTGTAGATTGAGTTGGTCTTTTTTAAGTCCACTTTATGCACAGTAAGGCTAATTGGGACTGGACCTACAGTTTAAAGTCGGATCTGAACCGATATGTGCCCCACCGGGTATCGAACCAGTGTCCTCTTTATTACAAGGCAACGACGCTACCATTGTGCCATCAGGGAGGCTGGCTGTCATTGTAATAGTACTTACGCCTAAATATAAGAATGCTCATAATAAACAATGCCAAATCCATGGTACAGTTCTTCACAAGATTAAAAATAGTGTAAGTGACATTTATGTCCAGGCTATGCTTTATGTGCATAAAATTCTAAAATTTGGGCATAAATTACACACTGGTATGAGTTCTGTAGACGTGAGGTAAAATATGAGTCTATGGCAATGAAATTTCACTATTGTCAGTTCTATTTTTACCTGACAAAAAAATCTGGTATTCTTCATAAGTGAATTTACTGGGTTAATGCAAATATAGTCTTCCGCAGTCATTTCAGCTATTAAATGATGCTGTTGTATTTTCATTTGCAAGTGCAAGTTATCTACACTACACTTCTGTCAAACACAAATGATCAAGATATTTTTGTCAACTACTGAAAAAAGCTACTGGTATTGCATAATGTTCCTTTTCACTAAATAAACACACTAGTCACTGTTTACCAGACGTCTTTTCCTTTTTTTTTTGTTCAAGTGGAATTTGCAAAATGAGCTTTGTCCCTGATAATAGGCATCTCATAAAATATACTTTAGTGGGGTAGTTCTAAAACTCAGAGAGAATGTTTCAAGCAAAAACTTACACATTAGGATTCTGTAATAAATGGTTGATGATGATATCAACGAGCAGACCTCTGGTCTTACAATTTAGTGATTTTCCTGTCTCATATGTCCCAAGGACAAATCTTCCAGTTCCACTTCCTTGTAAGATATCCAAAATGTTTTGTGACGTAAATGGTTCTTGTATTTTAACTGGAATGCTTCCAGATGTCTCCGGTACATCTATGCTATATTCTGCTATTCCACCCTCAGGTTTCACATTATTTACACTTGTATCTTCACAGCACACATCAAATTCATCTATGTAGTTCTCACTTATAGTACTACCAGCTGGTGTATTTGTCAAAGTTTCAGCTGATGAAGATTGCACCTAAATTAAAAAAAAATGTAAAAATAAATATGTAACTTTTATTGTTTACATAAAAAAATGTTTAATGCTTCTTAGTTATACATGAAAAGGAAAAACCATTTGGATAATTCTGATAATTTTTACTTTAATTCATGATTCAATAGAGAAGGAAATCACATAACTTATCTTACATGGTCCCTTCTTTTCATCATTATTGTTGTTTTTTATCACCATGTTAGGCTTATCTGTTTATTTTTAGCCTTCACAACTCTTTGGATGCTCGTTTTATAAATACCCATGCAGTTTAGTAACAACATGAAAATAAATATGTGAACACTAGTTCAAAATGTAAAATGTATTCATTTCAAGCTCATCAGGTCACCTTCAGAGCATCATGCCCTGCAGGTTAAAAATGGTATTAAACAAAAAGGATGGACAAGATGAAGGGAAGAATAAGCTGTAACTACATTCCCAGGTGTTCTGGGTTGAAACGTAAAACCTGACATATTTCTTTCCCCCATGCACTCGTATTGCATAATCGAGGTTATAAAATTTAAGTCAAAAAAGAAAGTCACACATAACATTTCTTGTAAATTTAACATGAAATGGAAGAAGAGAAAAGTATATGCATACATTGTAAAGACTCAAAATTGGAAACCTCGGTGTTGAGCAGTTAATGGAGTAGTTCACCAAGTTGGTTCTCAATTTTGATGAGGGAAATATGAGACATTAAATTACATACCTCTGTAGGACTAGCAAGTAAGAAACAAGAAACTGAAGTGTAGAAATATATGACAGTTAGGTTACATACCTCTTTAGGCGTATCAAGTAAGTACCCTGTAGATGATAGTTTTACTTGTTCTCTGTATTCTTCAAGTTTTTTCATAAAAATTGCTCTTCTGCCGATTTTTGGAATAAGTTCTCTGAGATGATCTGCAGTGAGCATGCACAATGCACCTATGTCTATTTCATGCTCTGAAAACAAATATAGCAAAATTTTGGAAGAATAAGTAAGAAAGTTTAATTTAGAAAATCCAGGGCTGTGTCAGAATACAGCATTTCTGTCTCTTTCTTGTTACAACAGAAGCCATCTTTTTCTTCAAATGTATGGTGGTTTGTTTGTTTTTATAAGCACTGGTTATTCCTATTTCATTAATCTTGATGAAAAGGTGAAGGGATGAAGTGGCATGAATGAGGTTCAGCATGAGGCCATTCTTTATGTAACCTAAGTGGCCTTTGCCATTGTTAAAGGTTCTGAATAAAAGTTTGTAACCTTAACCACTAACACAAAATTGTTTTGAAAATGAATGGTAAGTGAGGTTATAAAACAGACACAAGAGTTGACAACAGTGATTTTAATTTATGGTTATTTATGATATTTATGATGTGGTTTCTGTGAGGGTGGTAAGGGTGCTATTAGATAGGGATCCAATATTTCTGCAAACAGAATTCAGTACTTTAGTATTATACGTACTACCTGGTTAGGTTAGGTTAAGAGTATTAGCTAGTTTCAGGATCGACAAAATCATGTTTGCAAGGGGAATATAATTTAACATAGGCAAATGAGGTAGTCGGTATAATACTCAAGTACCCAGAATTCTATTATGCACATGATACTAGAAATGAACAATTATCAAAAACAGGAATCACAACGAGTTATCTAATTCCTTCTTTTACATCACTTTTGGCTAATCTCAATAAAAACGATGAATTGTTATTTGATTAAATTGATGCACAGACACTCCCAAAGGAACACTGCCTCGACCAGGACTGGAATATGGAACCCTCAGTTGGCTACCATGGCATCAATTATTTAATGGAACTGATGTTTTAAGTGCATGAAGTAAATTGAAAGTAGAATGACACAAAAATGTCGTTTAAGCCCATTTTGTGCTCAGATAACTTAATCGGCATTTGAACTAAATTTAAAATGCAATCTAGAACAACTGGGCAATGCACCTACACTGGGAATCAAACCTGGAATATCTTTCTTACAAGGTGACAAGAATCGTGGTCAAAAATGCTGTACACCTTATACATCAAATAATTAAGCATGCACCATGGTCCATAACCTGTGCATATAACTTCCATATTTACTTATTGTGTATAATAAACACCTAAGTTAAAGTAACAATGAAATGCAAACAATTGCATCATCGGTAAAAATTTACTATCCTTCGGACACCTCTAATATTTTCGTTTCGTCAATTTTTGACATTCGTACTTACGTATCTGCTTCGCGGAACATTCCTGAAGGTGTATCAATGTTGTTTTGATGAAATTTGAACTATGTTTTCTAACCTAACAGAACTAACCTAACCACGCGCCAATGGTTCGCAATTATTTCCAATTTCTGGATCCTGATACTAACACGACACCAAATTTTAACTATGTTTCCTAACCTAACAGAACTAACCTATCCACGCACCAATGGTTCATGGGGCTAGCTATTCTCCGTTGGAGAATTAATTTTCAACGAACAACATGAATTTCAGCTATGAAACATTCCCACATCACACAAAACACCTTCCCGATGTTCGACAATGCTACAGGAACTTATTACGGTAAGTAGTTTCTTATGTAAAAATAAATAAATGTGTCCGAAGGATAGTAAACAAGTACCAAAACAACTTAAAAATTACCTTACGCAAACAAGCACGCTTGCCATGGACAATGTATTTTCCGTTAACAAGCGACTGTAAGTATCGTAGACCAATGGGAATTAATGTAGAAATAATTCGGAAGCTTAGTAGCATGCATTTAGGGACTTTATGTTAATGCTAAGAGAACCAAACCTGACCTGCCTAACAACCACGAAAGCATCTAATGAACAAATCTTAAGTACTCGCTAAAACTCTGCAGTATGTGTTAACAGACGTAAATGAAAGTCGAACCATGCGAAAATTGCATTCTTAGTATCATGAAATCTGAATAAAACAAAATGAACTTGGGCGGGAAAGGTTCCTGGCCCGAGAATCAAACCCATGTTGTCCGCATGGTAGTAAAGATGCTACGCAGACTGAGCTACCACGCCTATGTAAACGCAAAACACACTTGCGCCACATGTAATGCATTATATTCTCTATACTGTATGATTAGATAGTACATACTTGATTAATTAGTAGAGATTAAAATACGAGAGACAAAACCGACACCGATGTGGCAGACTCGAAAATATGCATTTCAACTCGTACGCCTGTACGCAAATTAATATTTATGTTTTTCACATATTATGATTTCTATTTAAAACTGTTCCACTTACCAGCAAATGTAGGAATTAGACCTTCAAAGCCCCACAACTTCAAAAGAATCGATACTTCGTTTCCGAGATCCGCCATGTTTTTCTTGTCACACTTGCCAGTACGAGAATCACGTTCTTTTTGTTCAAGGAACAAAATATCTGTTTCAAAATACAAACAGAACGTCAAACAACAAAATGGCTGTTTCAATGGACAAAAATAACTTCAAACAAGTATGATTGTTAAGAGAACTAAACCAAATGGTTTATGTAAACAGTCACTTTGTAGGTGTAACTAAACTTTGTTTAACCGTACGAAATATTGTGGAACCAAATATATTTTGCCAATGCAACTAATCCGTTCTCTCCGTGTACTATAAGTTTAATAAGCTTTTGAGGCACAAGTATTCACCAAAATTATGTTATTTTTCGGGCTTTACTCTTTTGTCCTTTTTTTGTTGGAAGAAGTTTTGATTGTCTGCACTGGGTAAAGTGGAACAGGTTATTTTTTTTCTTGCTTACTGGTCAGAAGGTGTCTACCGGGTACTTTCTCGTCCAATCTCCTTATAGTGCCATCATTGACCCAACTAAAATACGTGCGAACCCTAATTTTGGCACAGTTCATATCCAATATGCCATGACCATCATATTGCCAGGCATCCAATTGAAATAACGTGTTTTAAATTCACACGAAATGGACACAGACATACAGTCAAAAATATTATATGATGAACATGCTGTGGCGTGCATTACTGTCTACTATAAAGAGGGCAGCAAATGTTTCATAGGAAACCGAATTATGCCCGGAATTGGCGTTTTCAAGCAACTAGCCTACCGATTGTAAGCTTTCTACTACCTGTTCACACCCCTTCTGACCAAACTTTATCTTTGCTCAACAACGGAATGTAGCGTCATTGTGTGTTTCGTTAGTCCTGTGCCAATGCGTAGAAGAAATAACTTTCTGTTGACGTGTACAATAAACCTCGATTATTAGTGCATGACTTTATACTTGTTAGAAATGTTCTTGTGATGAATAAGGTTTGATGTAACAAGCTGTCCACCTATGATTGCTGGTTGATCAATGTACGAAATACCTTAAAATCATACAGAGTAAATTGTTAATCTGCTGAATTAGCCGAAAACTGTTTGTTGAACAATGCTTGGATATTTGTCCCTGACAGAAAATTGAATTGTGTGACACTGCACTTTCAATTTACGTCCACTTACACTTTAGGAAATGAGGAAATTATTTCCCAATAATTCAATTTGATCCATTAATAGTAACTACAACGTCAAGATTCAGTTTTTAAGAAAATTGTGGACAAGAAGCAAAGTTAATTTGTGATTGCAATGCACTTTAATTTGTATGCTCTCAACAACTATACCACACTCGTCTCTACTTGCATTTGTATTTTTGTAGCTTTAAGTGACTTTCTGCTACATTTTACTGATCATTACTATGAGGATGAGATGCAATTGATGAAGGTATACTGACGTAGAAAACCCATGCTCAGTCCGGGACTCGAACCTGGACTGCTAGATCGAAAAGTCCAACACTTCCTGCGTTCGGTCTAATGAAATCGATTTGCTTGCATTGGTGTATTTTACTTCGCTTCTCTGCAACTTTAGGATAATCACGAAGATGAGGAAATTCAATTAATAAAGGGACACTCATCAAATACGGCAATGTCATGCGGGGATTCAAACCCGGAACCGCTGGCGTCGTCTCGTCATGTGTTAACCACTTTGCCAAGAAGGTCTGGAGTCTTAATAATGAAATCAGGTTCGGACTCTTGAGACATTCAAATATGGAACTCTTGGAAAAGTAGTAGTAGACGAGAAGTTAACACGTGAGTAGTAAATCGTTACCATATTGTGTAATAGGCGATGGATGTAAACATACAGGAATAATGTTGCTTATATTGCAAATGATATTAACGTTGTTTTTTAAAAATAACTATTTGCCAATAAATGAATTTACATGAAATAAAGAATAAAGTTAAGTAAATAAATTTGTGCACACGAGTCGTTTCCGATCAATATTCTTATGGAAAAAAACCAGTGAAATAGTGTTTTCTGAAGCTCAGCACACATTCTTCATTCAATCATTTAAAAATATGTTTACGTACATATATACACAAACAAGAAACATGGGCTACCCATAAGGTCGGCGGGGAGAGGGTAAAATGAAATGGGTCATGTTCAGAATGCTCAACCAAGCTCAGAAAATTTTCATTGGAATAATAACATAGCAATCAACTTAACATGGAATATAACCACTAGCCAAATCATTAAAGATAATATAAAATTTCAACGTATAATTCATTTAGACGTCGTAGATCCAAATAATGCTGTGATTACAAAAAAAATGTTTGCACATCGCATCAGAACCCCGAAGGGTCCCTGGTAAAACATAATCCAATCAATCAGTTGATCATTTATACTTATTTTCATTGTTAACCTACAGAGGTACAAATGCCAGTATAATAATAATAATATTTATAATAATAATAATAATAATAATAATAATAATAACAATAATTTCATTTCAGCCTCCTAGCTCCACTTTTTTGGGTAAGGCTCAATACTTATCAGCATCCCCTCGTAGCACTGTCATTTGCTTAAGATAGGTAACGAAATTCCAATACATCTTCAGCATAAACTCCAATTCCATTGACATTTATGCTGTAACTTAAGCCTGAAATTTGCCAAATACGCAGACAATTGGATGTGAGAAGACTTTGATCCACTAGTAAAATTCTAATTTGTTTTAAGTTAACAAAATTGTACAATTAAATTCTATTTCGTCAAAATCCTCTTGATGACGACAAATAAAATGTCAAATAGTACACGCAAGCTGGAAATTCTAAATTTGTAAATTATTGTTAGATGTTGTTCATATTCGACTAAATGCTAATATAAACAATTGAATATTTTAAAAACAAGGTCCTCTCGCTTCATGTGGAAAATTGGAAAAATTGCATGGGCTTCGAACAGCTAATATATTGTCCTGCCCTTTACGTCCACACTGAAAGATCTGCCGAAATATAGGAATATATATCGTACGTATACAAAGAGAGAGGATCTTTTCATTCACATTCTTTATTATACAGGTGGCTCAGTGCCTTGAATGTTATGAGAAAAGGTTTTTGATCAATGGTTACAGTAGGATATTTTCTCAGGGAGGCAGAGTAAGATTTCACATCTTGGCCTTCAGTCATATACTTCACCGATTATGATTATTATTAATTATTAGTATTTTACATATCATGCAAAATACTTAGGATTTGTTGACAAGTTCAGACTTGAGTTCACTTTAAATAGAAACTGAATTCGACTTTGTAACTCTCCATAAACATATATATATTTTTTAAACGAATAGTTTCTTTTTGTGTTTCTGTACTTTTTCACGATGCACAGATATCAAACAGACTTAATGTACTCTCCTCTATGGTACCCCCAACGGCGAAAGAAACAGTAGGCGACTTGTCCACCACAATTTTCATTCGGCCTGTATTACACAATGTGATGACAATGAATTGAAATAATGACGTCAATAAACAGAGAACAATGCTTGCTTCGAACCAACATAGTTTCATTCGTTAACACAACCCAGGATGTAGAATAAAAAAGTAATGAAAATAGTGGTGGACAATTTGCCTACCATTATATTTGCTGTTGACTGTACCTGATACCTGCATTTTTTGAAAGGAACACAAGAACAAGCAATTCAAAATGAATTGTAATGGTCAGATCCCGACCAGTCTAAAAATTTCGAACGATCATATTTTGTGTTTAATTTTTGCTATTTCCTGCACTACTTTGAAAATTTCTAGAAATTAACAGTTGTTATCCAGAAGTGCAAGAACAATCACATGAAGGAGGAAATTGTATGTGGAATTCAAGGTTTTCCCCCACGTTCATTGAAATTTAAATCACTGAAGGGAACCTTTAAATGTATTACAAGAAATACATTTTAAAGTGCAAAGGGGACAATACTTAGTCCACCCAAAGTTGAGTTTCAAATACTTAGACTCAGTGGCGGCGATTAGGGGGCGAGAGGGAGCAGGTGCCGTCCACCCTCACTTCTCACTTTTATGTCACATTTGCCCCCGCAGTATGCTAAACCTCATCTACCAAGGGAATGGAAACTGCTATTGCAGTTTGGCACATTGACCCCAGTTTTGGAACCCAATCACCGCCACTGCTTAGAATTTGATCATTTCTACTCCCCCATTACTCTGAGATTTCTGGAAAAAGTTAATGTATTTCTATTTGCTCTCTTATTCTTCATCTTTCTTGCATATTTTCTTGATTCCGTCTTCCATATTCTTTATAAAATTTCTTTTTGACCCCTCACTCACATTACTTATTTTGTGACAGAAGACTCCAGCTGCACACTTTTTCGGATGCCAAGTGGTCTCAATTTCCTTTACTCTCTCCCATTTCATCATTATATCTAGGAAACTTATCATCTCTTCCTCTTCTGTTTCACATTCTAGTGATATCCCTCGTGCTTCAACTTCTATTTCTTTGACAAATATCTCCAGCTGCCTACTTGCTCACCTCCATATGCCGAAACAATCGTCCACATATCTGCAAAACATAATTACCTTTTCCTCTCCTTCTTCGATCACTTTCTTCTCCCATTCGTTCATAAACCAATTCTGCTAACACTGGGCTAGAGCTAGAGCCTATATTTAAGCCTTCCCCATTTTCATTATGTTATCACCCACTCTGCAATAACCATTATCCCGAACAGTTTGCAGTGCTTTCACTAAGCGTTCACCTTCAATTATCCTATTAGTTCTTCTCCTGTCTTCTTCCTTGTGAATATTCGTCTGAAAGACCTTGTTAGAGGGTCCAAACGTTATGTTTCTATGTATATTTTTATACTATAAAAGTTTGGCTTGGTCAGTATTTCCATGTTTTATTAACATAGAAACAAGGCTTAACAGTGTTACCATGATTATCTAACTATCAAAACAGATTTTGTCCTACATGAATAATTGTTAAGTATACAGGTATGAAAATTGTATATAGATATACAGAATATGGAAATTACAGATCCATGTAATTCAAAAATACATAAATAGTAGTAGTAGCAATAGTAATGAAATAATAATAACAACAACAACAAAAATAAAAAAAACAATAATAATAGCACTAATAATAATAATAATAATAATAATAATAATAATAATAATAATAATAATAATAATAATAATAATAATAAAAAAAGTTTCTGTGACTCTGCCCCTCTCGAGAAAATAATCCTGCGGGCCCGTTGATCTACTGTTGTATTTGATTCCATAATTGATACCATAAAATAGCGAGAGCTATAATTTTTTCTCGAAGCTGCTGTATTCTAATTTTATGTAACTAAAAACACTATATGGCAATGCTGGGATAGTTATTAAGTCAAGGGTTCTATAAATGAAAGTAAGTTAAAAATTAAATTGATTTAGAAGCAGTAAATTAATATAAATTGTATTTAAAAAAAAAAGATGGAAAATAATATATGAGATATAAATAACGATTGTATTTGTTAATTTTCCTCTGTGTTTCAATTGTGACATACTTGGGAAAACAAATATAATAGTTCTATTGAGTGATTCGCATGAACAATAGAAAATGTTTTAAATTATTACTTCACATCTTTCAGAGTAATAGTCATCATTCATAGAGAATAGCTAGTAGGAAATCGGAATATCCCAGAAAGAAAAGGGAAAGTACAGTGCTCTCATTTTGGGCCTGGGCCTAGATAAGAGGCGGTAAGTTATGGCCAGGATTTTTCACACGTGACGTCCCGGTAATTTTAAGCAAATATCATTAACACGCAGATAAATTTATTGATTTCTTGATTGATTTGCTTTATTTTATTTCGCTTTTTGTGTCACTTTAGGCTAATTTGCGAAAAATGGAGATGAGTGATGGCATGATGAAGTTGATGAATGGACAATCACAAACATCTTTGCCCAGGCTAGGATTCGAACCCGGGACCTCTGCCGTCTTAACGCGATGTGCTAGCCTCTCCACCAGGGGGGGGGGAGGGGGCGGACTATTATATTTATATTGCATTACGAGTACTAATCTGTGTTATAGCAACTCTTGTAACACAGCCGGCCTTAGTGCAGAAGAGGTTATCACAGCGTGCTACGACGGCAGGGGTCCCGGGTTCGAATCCTGGCCTAGCAAGTGAGAGTCCCTTCACCAATTTCATGGCATGATCACTCAACCTCACTTTGTGATTAGCCAAAAGTGGCAGAAAAGCGAAGCAAAATAAACGAAATCAAGAAATCTTGTAACACATATTATTACTCGTTATGCAGTCTACATAAAAATGTACGAGTATGTATGTACAGGGAGGTTATTGCAGCATGCCACCGCTTCAGCATCGGCCGCTTGCCGGCCCATTCATGCAACAGGTGCCGGCAAATTGCGTAACAGATAGCCCGTAACAGAAACCGCTTGTTTTGTAATGTTTCCACTTTTCACAATTACAGTTACAATTACAATTGAAATAAGCACGTACCTTGTCGCACGGATGCAGGAAAAGGTGTCCTCCCAAATACAAATATTTCCGGCACCTTATTTCTGACATCTAATCTTAGATTAGACATCGCTACTTTATCCTCAGTTGACAGAAAGGGAAGACAGCATCCCGGCGCATAAAGCAAACCGAAAGCGTAAAATGATATTTAAAAGTAATAATAATGATGATCACTAACCTCCTGTGTTATAAGAGATGTTGAAAATGACTTCCTTCAACAGCAATACAACACGTTTCTTAGGTTCAAGAGATCCTGTCTATCGTAATCCCTGACCACTTTTCTGCAAGAATTCGTTTTCACGTAATTATCGTACATAAAAACTCTATGTTCAAGACTATATTTGTTTAACGACATAAGTAATGAATGAATAACAATTAACACACAATAAAGCACTAGCACACCAACTCAATAACACAGTATAAACAAAACGCGTACTGATAAACGCGAACAGAAGTGAACATGAATGAGCGTAGACTCACTGTCTGGTAGCCGACAGTGTTGCTAACCATTTTTCGGCAATGTCCCTACAGACGTAGTCAAAATGTCCCTACAACTGACCAAATGTCCCTACGCCAAGTAAAGTGACTAAAAAAAAAACACCTCATGAGCATGCAAACAGAAGATAAAATATACACATTTACTTACCAAATCTTTCTGCTCGGTGCTTCCACAATTAATGAAGGAGCGAATTTACAATACAGGACCTCTCCCCGATTTTTTGTAATATTTCGCATACTCACTAATTGAGGCCTCCTAATCACGAATTTGAAGTTAAAATTTGGGGGGTCACGTGTAGAAATTGCAAAATAAGTGACATTGAGTGGTCCGCGATCGGCACGATTGCTTATTATTTACCGGAAGATTTTGTGTTTCCAATACTTAAAAAACGAAATATACATTCCTGATATTACTACGACCCCAAATTTTAACTATGTTTGCCTATCCTAACCTAACCTAACCGTACCTGAATGGTTCGTGGGGCTATCCGTCAATGGTTTGTTGGGCTACCCGTGCATGTTTTTTTCGAGCCCAAATTTTAACTATGTTTGCCTAACCTAACTTAACCTAAACTTACCGAGAATGGTCAGTGGGGCTATTCCTGAATGGTTTTGCGGTAATTGTGATTACGAACCGATAAAAAATATTATTTTCGTAGCACTTTAACGGCAAACGTTCATCATCGAAGGCCATTTTCGTATCCTGCAATTTTATGATTGATGTACTGTTGCCAAATTTACCTGTAATCAAATCAGTTCTTCTACATCGTGATTGTCGCTGTCACATGTAAGCACGTTCTTTGGGCAATATACTGAAATCCATAAGTTTATTAATTAGCCCACAGCCATCCTCCTGCACACTCCACCTAACAATCTGTACAACATTAACAACTTTTTTACTGTTCTCTTCCGCCATTCTTACACGATCCATGCTCTCCAAGTATGAAATCAACAGTGTGGCAACGCTGTAGACAGCGTAACTAATTTTAATTTGTTCATATCAACAAATATGGCTACCATACTTGTATACGGAGAATCATTGCGAGAATTGAAAAGCTTATTTTACAACTTCTACACGTTAATGAACATTTTTTCCCCCTCACCCCAACATGTTAACTTGAGATAAATAATCACGAATAATTATTTCGTGAGTATAAGACGTAGCATAGAAATTACAGAAGGGTCCGGTATTGTAAATTCTTGCCTTAATGAATAATAGGGGTGTGCTGGACAGAATTTTTTGGGTCGGGACGGGATCGGGACGGTAATTTTTTTAAATCCCGACATTCGGGACTGAAAAATTTGCAATTTCCCGACCAAGTCGGAAAATTTTCTGGACGGGAAATGTTCGAAATTTCCCGAAGCACTGGAAATCTCGAATTTTACAAGTCATTTTCACTTTAAGTGATTGTTTTTGCATTTCTAGAATAAAAACTTACAACTTTCGATAAGTTCCAGAAACTTACAAGGCAGAAAACGTCGAGAATTAACGACTTTTTAAAGTAAAGAATCCAGCACACCCCTAATGAATAACGTTGAGTCGTTTACTGTTGATTATGTTATTTGAAG
The DNA here is from genome assembly GCF_977018435.1 of Lepisma saccharinum. Taxonomy (NCBI): domain Eukaryota; kingdom Metazoa; phylum Arthropoda; class Insecta; order Zygentoma; family Lepismatidae; genus Lepisma; species Lepisma saccharinum. The sequence continues at coordinate 14,500,365 of NC_139255.1, forward strand.
TCATACATGCTGCTGCTGTGAAGAGATAGATGTTGGTTGGTGATGCTGTATTTCCTGCATTCTTTAACAATTTTGGTCCCATTTTATTTCCCTTTTTTGTTTTTGTATCACTTAACATTGAAAATATTCTTTCCGTTTCCGCGTTAGAATGCGGCAATGTTAGCACTATTTTCGCGAGAGTGGAAATGTTTTCAAAAAGGAACTTGCCTTGAAAGTTTTTGGTAACCGATAACATGTTCCAAAATTCTGATGGAGATCTGTTAGTTAGTTCTTTTTTCTCCTCCTCGCTAAAGTATCCAGATAAACTAATTCATAAAATGTAATTTACCAAGATTGAAAAAAGTACCTACGTTTTCCCTCATTTGGCAAAATCTGTCCCTACGTTCCTACGCGGGCGAAATTTAGTGAAAAGTCCCTATGCGTAGGGACATGTCCCTACGGTTGGCATCACTGCCGACACGTGCAGTATGAAGCGCCATCTCGCGGCTGACAACTCACCCAACCCCCGATAAGCTGCAGGCGCTGTCGCGACAACTGAGAATAAAGTAGCGATGACTAATCTAAGATTAGACGTCAGAAATAAGGTGCCAGAAATATTTGTATTTGGGAGGACACCTTTTCCTGCATCCGTGCGACAAGGTACGTGCTTATTTCAATTGTAATTGTAACTGTAATTGTGAAAAGTGGAAACATTACAAAACAAGCGGTTTCTGTTACGGGCTATCTGTTACGCAATTTGCCGGCACCTGTTGCATGAATGGGCCGGCAAGCGGCCGATGCTGAAGCGGTGGCATGCTGCAATAACCTCCCGTTATGTGTGAATGTATGTTTGTTCCGGCATAACTCTCGAACGCCTGGAGCGATATCAACCAAACTTGGTACACATATCACTTGCAATCTGTAAATGAATACTGTCGGGGTAAGACACCCCTGGTACTCCTAGGGTGGGGGTGGGAAGGGGTGACATGTAAAAATAATCGAAAACGGCCGATATTAAAGGTAAATCCATGATTTGCGGTGCCGCTAAGATGAACAGTGACACTAACAATGCCGTTCAACTCCAAGACACCCCTGGCATCCCCTGGGGTGGGGGTTGTAAGAAAGTTACGTGTAATACGACTGATATTAGTTTGTAATACATAGTTTTCTGGGTCGCTAAGATGAATAGTGACATTCCCAATTCCGTTGAACTCCAAAGCACCCCTGACACCCCTAGGGGTGTGGGTGGAAAGTAGATGACATGTAAAACGACTGATATTAGTGTGGGTTTTCGGGGTCGCCAAGGTGACTAGTGACACTCCCAATATCGTTCGACTCCAAGTTCATTTTACACTATGGTTAGAATTCATATTTATCTTGTTTACTAGAAGATTGGGCGAAATAAATACCCGGGCAACGCCAGGTTATCAACTAGTATAAATATAATTGCATGCTAAAGATACTTTAATTTCCACGAAAGGGTCTGGAAAATGAATAATAATTTATCATTTATTTATTTATTTATTTTATTTAATTATTATTATTATTATTATTATTATTATTATTATTATTATTATTTTTGCGAAAATTTAAAATCGCCATATCTTTGTTTCTAATTGAGGTAGGAGGATGGTTGATAGCTCGTTGGACTCGGAATAAAGTCCTCTTTCCAATTCTAGAATACAAATTAGGGGTTTCCATTTAGAGTTTTACATTTTTGTAACTAATCATAAATATTGTAAACGTAGCAACACTCAATAAAAAATGAACTTAGGATTATTTGTTTACTATCATTCCACATACAGCCCGAATGTCATTTTTCTCTATTGCAGATACTCACCTCCAACATGTCAAAAACGCCCCACATATTTGGAGAAAACCAATGTTGGGGGTACAGTAGACGTTTAGCTACGACTAAAGGGTACAATGAGAACAAAGTTTGAGACCCTCTGATGTACAAGATTCCCTTGCTTTATAACAGAACTCTCCTCTTAAGATAGTTCCATAAACTACGACAATCTCAATGAAGAGAAAGAGAGAGAGAAAGAATCGCCTGAGCAATCGGTCTTCAATTTTTCACTTAAGTATAACTAAAATGATCATTTTGTTAGATCGTCATTTTCCGATCATAACTATACATAGTTGGTAATTTGATTAGTTCGCAGATTAGAAATAAAAGTAATTAAGTTTAGTTGCTATATTCTCTCCGTCAATGTCCCTATGAGCTTTCTCACTCATATCAAACCTGTATTTACTTAAGTTAGAATCTTGAATTATAGTAAATATATGTTTTGCCCAGAGAATCGTATTGAAGCTACATACGTATCTATAAAAGAAATGTACTGTCTGATTGGATTAAGTTGTTCCATTTTGTGTACTGAAAATCCTTTTTCTTTTCGAGCATTAAGGATCTCGGATGGGCCCAGGTTCTTTGGTAGAAGTACAGCTCCGTAAGGCGGTTGTACCACCAACATTTCGTTTATGACGATATCTTTCTTGATGTTGAAAGTTCCGACTATGTGTCGATGAAAGCTGTTGAACTATCCTAATAAAATGTCATGAAATGGTCTACAGCACGAGCAATACGTGAACTTGTCTTCTGAAAATAGCGTTTCCAAGTTATTGTTAACAGCATCTATAAGTCTGTAGTACACAGACAGTCCCTTCCCAGTACTCTAACACAATGTTTGGTATTGTCTCTTGGTACTCTTGCTCTGGTGGTTACTAACGCAGCGAACTCCTTGAATCTGGATGCATCTTCTAGTTTTCCATTTGATAAGCTCTTGGGTATTTGGGAGGGCTGATGTCTGGTTCTGGAGAGGATTAGACCCCTAGCTCCTACTAAAGCACGCCCTTGCTTGTCATTCTGAATAAAGGTAAATAGTATTGACGTCATTATCCTTACCTAATGAAGGAAACCAATTATATCCACCTTGGATGGATAGGAAATCAATAATGACCGTTACGTATACAAAAATACCGATTTTTAAAGAAATGGGGTTAGGCGTTTTCTTTATCTGGGCGGTATGGACGGTCGATATGCATCTAACTATAAATAAATTTACTTTAAAAGATCACGTTCACGAGAAAAGTGACGTATGATCTGACGTCACGTCTATTCAATGTTCTTGCTAGGCCTCTCTCGGGGCACTTACGATAGACGTTACCCTTTCATGAACGCGTTAAGTGCAAAGGTCTTTCCACGGATAATCGATTTGGTTGTTTGTGTTGTTGGAAGTTCAAGAGTGAAGCCAGTCATAACCCACAATTAGATCGCAGCATTCGTTTGTAACTAATTACGTGCTTGTATAACCTTGAGGTCGCCATAAACACATCGCGAATGACATATGGATTGGATAATTGCTACTTCTCCCAAACAATAACTCAGAATCACGATAGATTTGTAAATCCTTGGCTTGGTAATCTGATGAAACAGTGGCGTGAACAGGATTTTCGTTTGAGTATGTAGATAGAGGATATGGCTTTTATTTAACCTTGCTTACCAAAGGGGAGGAAAGGGGTGCTGTCAGCCCAACCATCTTTATTTTTTATATTTTTGAACTGTGAAATTTTTTGTAAAAAATTGAATATCAATTACGTCGTACCCTTCGGTGCTCTCAATATTTCTGTACTATTTATGTTTCTAAAAAAAATAATGTAATGTAAATAAAAGGCAAAATGCACTAGATGGGCCTATCAAGCACCATCTTTGAATGCCTGTCATTCGAGATACTCATACCAGTGATGTTGGTAAACAATTTGCTGGATAAAATGGTAGTTTTTGTAATTATTATAATTCATAAACAAATTCGCCTCTATAAGCAAAAAAGCATTGATGAAAATTTATTGTTTTTTCCAATTTTTTGTGTATGGTAAAATATATGTGCGTGGGACTCAAATAATGTGTTATTATATTCCTTATAAATTACGGTATTTTTTTAAATATTATAATTAATAAATAACCGTCATATGTGATAGAAAAGGAAGCACTGATTCAGCAAAAAAATTGGTTTCTTCAATTTTTATGAAAAAAAAGTCTGGGCCTGTGAGTATGTAAGTTTCTCGTAAGGCACGGGTAACCCAGGGATAAACAGCCAGTTCAATATCTTGCTTTTTCTGCATGCGTTCCTATTATATTTATAAAAATTGAGTCAATGTTGTAGCGAGTAACGTCTCCACCCACCAAGTCTCCATTTGGCTCGTCACTGGATGTATCTATATTTGGTTATACTATAGTTTTCAAAGGCTATTGTGTATTGTATCAACTCTTTATGTCATTTATGTCATATGCAAGCAAGTCATTTGCAAACTGTCATTAAAACAAAAATTATAGTATTCCTTAACCTTAGTAACCTTCTTTGGAATTAGATTATCTTTACAAAATAAGAAAGCATTGCGGTACGAGATTAACGAAACGTAATTCTACTTAATATCTAGCCGGCCCCCGTAGCGGAGTGGTTAGTGCATTCCGCTACGACGCCAGGGGTTCCGGGTTCGAATCCCGGCCTGGGCATCGATGTTTGTGAATGTCCATTCCTTCATTTCATTATATCATCACTCATCCCCATCTTCGAAAATTTGCCAAAAGTGACAAAAAAGCGAAGTTAAATACAGCAAATACTAAGCTTCTATACTGTGTAATAGATGTAATAATTTAAACTTGTGTCCACAGCTAACTATACATTTTTCTACAATATATACAAGAGAAAATTAAGCCTTGGTGCCATTTTGCAATACGTGCCATGAGGCGGGGACAGGAGGGAATCAGAATATATTTCCTTACTAATACATTAATTTAGCTGATTCCAAGTTACCTTTGCCACTAAGTGCACCATACTAAATCCGTAATATTAAGAAAAGGAAGAATTGGATTGGTAGTTGATTAAGTAAGGTGTTCATAAATGCTAAGAAAAAGAGAGGTTCAGTAATATGATAGTAGCAGACACGCTGTTATAACTAAATATGTTATGAGGATTTTGACATGATTTGGGGGATGGGCACCCCTGTTTACATAATGACCCCAAACATGGCGACTGTGCTTATCCTGACGCCACATAAATCCCACCTATTGACAGATATGTACAGATTCATAAGATTGTGAATAAATGTATTACTTGAATATTTGAATAGGATTGGTTCTTGGGAAAACGAGACAAAAAGGATTATTATAACTGTACAGACTAACCATAGAAAATTTAAGTTTTAGACAATTCCGAACAATGTAAGTATAACTAAATAATTGAATCATTTATCACTTACTTACTGATAATAGTCCTCAGTATCCACATACATTTTCCCATTTTTTAATGAAAATAATATTGAATGTCTGGGTACTTGGGTTTATGGACAAATGAACGCAGTGCTTCTATCTTGCGACTCCTTGTGCGACACGTATAAGCAATTAGAAGAAGGGGGTGGATAACTTCATAAAGATAAATTGCTATCGGAATATCCTAGAATGCTTACCTTCCGGGGAGAGGTGGGGATTCTCCCGGCAGCCGGCCGAATGTAGACGAAGGTCATGAAGGTCAGAGGAGGTCAACAACAACTTGCATTGTTGGCAGCAACAAACGATTTTGATTCGACACATCTGAAAGAAAGAACGCCATTTTGTCAAAAACACTCTTTAGAGGCGTCAACACATTATATTAATCCACCATGTATCTAGTCAAGCCACATGTACAGCAAGAAGTAAAAGCATTTATTCTCTTTATTGGATTTTTATACTATGAAACAGGTCTAAAAAACTAATTGGATTCTTTAATGTGGTTTTGGAAACATATGTATTGTTATTTCGTAACTGCACCTTCTTTTAAAGGCAACTTTAAAAAGATAAACAAGGACGTTTCTCACCGACCATTGCGACCCACCGGTCTCTGTGGTACAGTAGGATCCATGATATTAACGTGAAATTGTTCATTAACTTGCTCGTGCAATTTATTTGACCCAACACGTTTCAAGAATTAACATAAAACTGAAAACAAGCTATTGACAACATCTGCACCAGCAAGCATAAAAATCCATTACTTAAAAACGCATAGCCTGTAAAAGAAAAATTAATAAAAATAGTCATGAATAATTTGCACGGTAATAATCATGGATTTGTAGGATACAAGGAAGATTTATTTTCCAACTAAACTTAAACGTTGTTTTACATGAATTTAAGTTACACATACAAAAAGCATGTAGGATTTCTACCTTTCCTTAGAGAGATAAAATTCAACCTGTCTGCTTTGAGACTACTTAGTGGATGGTATATTTATTCAATATGAATGGTAAAAGGGCAAGGTAGTGTAATCTAACACGATACTCAGCTAAATACGTTTGTAGAAATTCTGTACAGAAATGTCTACGTTTGTTAAATACCCAATTCCTAGTCAATTATACAGGGTGTCATTTTAATGGCGCCAACGGACCACGGAAACGTATAGAGGACATCAAAACAAACAACTTTTCTCAGTAACATTTTTCTCGTTGGCGAATCGTTTCGGCGATACAGTCGTTCAAAAAAGCTCGTTTTGCCGCCTGAATACTGGCAACCACACACAACATTTAATTACATTTGTGACGTCATATCCCGTCGTGAAGCGATGCGTTCCAGGGTTGCCAGGAACACACATATTCTATGAAAATGACATAGCTACAATCAGCCACATTATGTACCATAAAACAAAACGAGATAACACCTTCTGTAACCTAACAGGAAGTAAACAAACGATACGAAATATGGTAGAAAGAAAATGGAATTCAAATGGAAGTAGTCAAATCGAATTGTCTTAGCTTACATATCAAATATTTGCAAATCTAGTTATCAAGTTTGTATCTACAATTTAGTCTATCCACTTCGTCCTTCTGATACTAGTTGTCTGTGACACACTGAACAGATGACAAAATAGAAATGAAAGAACTCAAGATTCCAAAGGTAAGCAACACATAATATAATGCATATTCAGGGCATTATGAGGCAAGTGACAAACATGGTTGAGAATACAGGGATATAAATGGTAGTAAAACAAACTCTCCGACGACTGTGTTTATCTACGCACCGGATACACATGTAATAGTTTGCAACTCTGAACAGGGCAGTATATTCGCTAGTGATTCATCATTAGATTGTTACTGTGGATGTACGTGTTTTAGCCGTAATATAACAACATGAACCTCAGATACTTCCGTTATCAACACAAAAGTACCACAAGGCATCTGGACACAAACCTGTAGATATCAACCTTGCAACGAGATTTGCAAATATAATTGACATGTAGCTGGGCGTAAACAGCCACATGTAAGTTGTAAGTACAATAAAATTTATTGTTGTGGATATTTGACATGTAGGCTGAGAAAAAATCCGATAATGACACTTCATTTTGAATACGTTTTTTACCATTTCTCATATCGTTGGTTCACTTCCCCCTTCCCCTGAGATGACTGCTGATCTTCTGGCTGGTAGGCTATGGTGTTCAGTTTACTATCCGCGTTTCTCGCTTCGTTTTACAGCTAATAATGTGGTTGGTAGTTTGTCATTTTTCACAAAATTTGTGTGTTCCTTGTAACACTGCCGTGCGCTGTTTCGCCGCAGGAAATGACGTCACAGATACGATCAAATGTTGGGTTGGGTTGCCAGCATCCAGGCGGCAAAACGGTCTTTTTTGAACGTCTGTAGCGTCGAATTGACGCACCAACGAGAAAAATGTTACTGAGAAAAGTTGTTTGTTTTGATGTCCTCTACACGAATCTGTGGTCCGTGGGCGCCATTACGATGCTTCACATATGGCAGAACACATTTTTCACAGCACAAGGCCTAATCGCAAAACTAATCACCACTGAATTCCTAAACATGCTAGGAATGGCAAAGAGGGAAACATTCACATAAGCTTCAAATTCTCCTAAATTTTGGTTCAGAAAGTAAAATAAAGCAATACTAAATCGAAACGTGTTTATAACAAAACTTAGTCCTTGGTCCCTGGTTCGTTACCACAGGTTAGTCAATAACCAACTTTGAGAGTAGCGAAATGCGTCACAATCGTCCATGAAAGTCTAAAATCTATACAACAGTTTATTAAAAAGTTTCAATTGCTTGAATATGCACGTAGCGCAGTACTACGCAAAATGTAATAGCTACAAATATTCTTTAGAGTGTATATCGCTTGAATTTTTGTGATCGTTTTATGAGTTAGTCTCTGGTCAAAAACTTATGACAAACCTTTACAAGGCAGATCCCATTAATTGTCCATCATTTTAGGTTTGATAGTTTTCGTTCAAACCGTTTGGGGCGCTAGTCACTTCTTAGTTACTGAACATCTATAGGTTAGTTAATAAGCACAAAAATGCGTGATCTACTAGCATTGACGTCACTACCGTTGGCTACTATATGAAAGGTATTCTGTTCTATCCTTGCATTTTAAATCACAAACTGCTCAATTATTCCTAACAACAACGTAAACTTATTCTAATAGTAGCTACAGAATGTCTTGTTTTAGAGATATCATTTTAAGGACATTGTTGCCTAGAGGAAGGTTGCAGTGTTGGGTCAACTTTTGTTTTAACCTGGTTTGGCCACGACAAATTAGTTCATATTTCCTACTGACATTTTTCAGTGAAGAGTTAAAGATTTTGAAGCATTTGACTTTGAAGGGGAGCAAACAAATTTCCAATGATGGTGGCAGATAAATATTTTGAGCAATTTTCTGATTGTTATTGATGGATTGATTTGGTTTATTTTACTTTGTCTAATTGCGAAGATAAGGAATAGTGATGATATAACGAAATCGATAAAGGAAAATTCGCAAAGAACATCAAAGTCCAGTCCGGGATTAGAACCCAGAACCTCTCGCGTCACAGGACGCTGTGCTAACCAATCCTCCATAGAGGTGGACACTGATCATTATTGATTAAGACTTTCATGTATGACAGGTATATGAGTGTGTATGATATGTCAAGGTAGTGACAAGAAACCTCTGAGTTTAGCAATGGGGCATCTATTACACAATTATTAGTGCCATTCCATGTGAAAGTGAACAAACAAAGGTAATTTCATTTTATTCAAAGTATCACTTATGTATGAACTTATAAAGGAAAACTATGCAGAATTTGGAATTATTAATACAAACATTAGTTTCATGGTTTTTAAATAACATTATTTCAAACCTATTATTTTTCAAGTAGAAGTGTGACTTTATGTGTGATGTCTGCACTTAATTTGGTTTTATTACCATAAGAAAACTAAATTAATTCTAATTCGTTTCATTGTCTAATTGATTGTTTCTATATCTTATGCTCTAAAGTATCACACTTCATTTCTGAAACAAACCTTAGTTTGAGAAATCTAAGAATTTTAATCAGGTTCATAACCTTGGCATTGTTACTTAATGCTGCAAAGTAAATATTGTGAATGGTGTCACACCCGTCACAAAATTCGTCACACCAATCACAGGCAAAATATGTTTATAAAAATGTTTGTAGTAATGTTTTTAGAAACAAACAGCATCTAAATGTTGAGTAAAGTTTGCTTTGTGAAAATGAAAAAAAATTGTTTCAGAACACCCATATATTTCTGAGAGTTTTCTGAAAGACAGAGCCAAGTCCTAAAGTCAAGTCTGAGAAGTACGTATCACGCCCGTCACAATTACAAAAAATGTATTTGCTGTAGCTGATGATTAAAATGAGGGAGAAATATTCTTAAATTAATAATTTCATCAAGGAAAATGAAATGTCATAAAATTACAGAGTTAAATATTTGAAGGTGCTAAGAAAATTATTAAAGAATGAATGTAAATTTATCTGAGGCAGACTTTTCATTGTTAGTATTTCCTATGTACATTTTTCATTTAGACCCACTACTATAACAATATATTTTCTCATAATATGCATTTTTGTTCATTTATAACATTTTGTATCTCTCTACACTTTCTTTCAGTAATTTCCGGTTTGTAAAAATGGTAATATACCTATTCTGCTTAAAGTAAGTCTGAGATAATATATATTCTTTTAAAGACAATGCTCTTAATTAAGTGGTGAACACAGAGAAGACAGCACGACGTGCAAAAGTTTTTCACTGTTCTGGTGCAGTATCAAAATGTACAAACTTTGCGCCTGCAATGCAGCTAGTAAATAGCTTCAGCTACTAATTCGTGTAATTGAAAAGCATTCCCAAAATGCTGCACGTGACCCATGTCCACTTGTTCCAAAAATTTGCTGTCCGCACCAGCGGTACGGACATTTTCCTCTAGTTCCAATCGTTCAGTTTTTTTTTCTCGTTTTTTGTTTCCATATGGGTTTTCATAGTCGCTATCTCGTCTCCTTCCAACGATTTGTTAATTGACGGCAGTCACGTCGTAAAAATGCAATAATCACTCGATTTCAACTCTCGCCACTCTAGTAATGTTCTCACAGAGTTTACGCTCTTCAAAATAGCATCCTGTTGTCGAGTGGACATTTTTTAAAGTTCAGATCATAGATGAAATTTAATATTATATCTCAAATGACGTGCTCCCCGATAGTGCAGTGGTTTAGTAGTAGTCTTGTAATCAATGAGTCCCAGGTTCGATACCCGATGGAGGCACAATGTGGTTCGGATCCTAGTATAAACTGTAGGTCCAGTCCCGATTAGCCTTATTGTGCATAAAGTGGACTTCAAACTCTTAATACCAAAAGGCAAAAATGAAATTCCATTAAAATTCCACGATATGAGAAAGATGTGGTATTTGAAAATATCCACAAGTTAGGTCAATCGTCGAAAAGAATTTTGCGCCTCTCAACCTAGGCAAAAGTTCAGATATAGGTTCAACCTGTGTCATGGGTGAAATTACATGTTCATTCAGCTTCCTAAAATCAGCAACAGGACGCCACAATCCACCTGCCTTTGGAACTATGTGGAGAGGGTTCCGGTATGGAGAAGTACTTTCATGAATTACTCCCCACATTTCCATTTCTTTAATTCTTTCTCCATATCATCTCGCCTAGCGAATGGAATAGGGTACGAAGATGCCACTATAGGTTCATTCGTATCTAGCTCTATGTCATAAGATTCCACCTTGGCTGCCTTTGGTTTGTCCGAAAACACATCTTGATACTTCAGTAATAAATTAAATAAATTATCAGCAACTCCAGCTTCACAATATTCGTTGCCATAAACTTTCTGATGGATATCTTCTTCAGAAGTCAGATAAACAGAATCATTAACGTGAGAAGATTCAAATGTCAAAGTTTAACAAGATTCAATTACGGAATTTTGCGAGCAAGCATTATTTGTGGAACTCGGAACAAAAGGAGCTGATACTTCCTTACCACTTGAATGAATTATTTGTTGAATATAATTTGTTGAATTATTTATTGAATATAATTATAGCTTTGTACTGCAACAAAAATGGTGCTCCCAAGATCAAATCGGCATGTAATTGTTTAACTACATATAAACCCACGTGGAAAATTCATCTTCCAACTGCATAATGACATATTTAAAACCTACAACTTTTATACGTTGCTCACCAGCGAAACAAGCCAACTGAATTCCTTCTATTGGTTCCAGCTTTATACTTGGCAATAAAGAACTTAGAGTGATCCAAACCTTGTAATCCAACAAATTACATTGACTACCAGTGTCAATTAAAATAATTAAGAAACAAGTCACAAATTCTTCCCTGTATTTCTGGTGCTTCAAGTAAAGGTGTAGGAGTTTCTTTATCTGTAATAGTCCACTCAGGCTCTGAATCAAACCACTCCAGCAAAAATGCAACAGGTAAACAGGCTTCTGTTGATAACGTCAGAATATTAACGCTAAATATTTAACTCTATTAAGTCACCGAGACAAGACTTACACGAGTAGATCATTTGACAGGTAGTAAGGCTCCATGTTGTCATCCTTTGGCAGGGCGAATGGGAGCGAATTTCCCCGCCATAGTTGTTTAATGTTCTCGGAGGGCTCCCACTAGTAACATTAGTTACTGAGGAACATTCTTGATTTAAACTAATGTCATTGCAATTCATTCCATTTCGGAAATTTCCATTGTTCCTTGCTGAAATCTCTGAGTTAGTGTTAATGGAGTCACCTCGTAATTCTGTATTGGTCGGACTTTGAAATCTTCTATTCCTGTTGTATCTAGGTGCATCTGTATTATTGCCATTACTAGCGTTCCTTTTAGTGTTTGTTCTTCAATTGTTATTATGAAAGTACAAACTTCGATCGTTACCTTGTCGCCTATAGCTCTCTTGGTTAACTCCAGATTGTCTATAGTTTTTTCTAGGATTCCTAGCAGCTGGTTGGCCCATAAGTCTCTCTGAAGCTACTGTTTGGGTAGATGAATCACTGGATGATTTATTTTTCATAGACACTTGCCTTACAAAATGTCTAGATTTTTCGAACCTATTCGAGTTGTACTCCCCACTTATATAATCACCAGGTAGGGACAAAGATTTGGTTTTGTCACTAGAATATAAGTCTATTGTCCTGAGTTTTTGTGTTTATTGTTTAAGGTTGGAAATTTCGTGACAACCCACATTCTTAGAAACTGTTTCTGGCAATTGCTTCAGAATTACTCTTATTATCTCAGCTTGTTTAGGCTTTTCTACAAGGTTGCAATAAGATGAATATACCTACAATGCGTACGCTTCTAATGATAAACCAGAAGATGTGTTGTATTTACGAGAACGCAAAACTGTCAGTTGGCTTTCTAACAAATCATTCGAAGCAAATTGTTCAAGAAACTTGCACACAAAATCATCATATGATGAGAAATTCCGTCTTTCACTATTGAACCAATAAGCTGCAGTATTGTAGAAACATTTCTGAATAACTTTCAGGTGATATTGTGAAGATACACCAATCAAATTTAACATTGTTAACACGTGGTAACTGGCTTAGCTCATTTACACGAATAACTTTACCTGGGCATTCTCCATATGGGTTTCTTGCAGAAATATTTGTATTACATTCTGCACGCGCAGGTTTACAAAACTGGTTTGATTCAAAATTTGGAGACTGAGAATTCTTAGAAGCAATGTTAATTGGATCATTCAAAATGTCATTTCTGGGAATGTAATTTTGATTACAAAACATCGGACTCATTGAAGTTGTAGCATTTGTAAAACCAGCCACAGTATATAATGGCTTCTCACATGAAGGTGTATGCTGAAAACACATTTGTGAAATTGGATTATTTGAATAAGCTTTCGTTGTACAACACTGAGTTTCATTATGAAAACTGGCATTCAGAGACTTCCAGAACCATAATGGTTAGTAGAACAAGGTTCATTGTAATGCATTCTATATGTATTCTCCGAAAGTGCGAAGTCCCTATTGGCCAACGGATGTGTAGTGAAATGAGCAGGTGATTCGTCACGTGATGGAGGATCCCACAAATAAGATGTATTGGAAAGCCTATAGGTAAAATCAGTTCCTAATGAAGTAGCGTTCTGACCAGATTTACCTTTAGTAATTGCAGTTACATCAATATCAGATGAATCATAACCCGAAGAACCAACACCACGTTTGTCACTTCGAGCACTAGCCCGAAATTTAACGTTTCGTGATCTTCGATTTGAATTTGCATTATTTGTTTTACAAGGCACATGCTCAGTTTGTTTACTATTTCCATCCTCTTCCCTCAGTTCTCGTCTTCCATTCAAAGTTTCTTTAGCAACACTGTTGCTGATGCCATTGCCTTGTTCCAAGGAAATAACCCTATCTCTAAGGTCATTTACCAAGGTTTCAGAGCTACATGTAGCAGTCTGAACTACCTTCATTCTATCTAATTCCGCATTTAATGTTTCAAAACTAACCTCATGTTGAGTAAATTTCTCCATAATTTCCTCATTGCAGACTTCCAACCTTGCCAACTTTCCGTCATGACTCTTCATTTGTTCTTGAATAACTGAAACTTCGACATGTATTGTAATAATACCTTCATCCAATTTACACCTCAACTCACTGCTAACATTTTGACAAGTTTGGGCAACATCTTGTAACGAATGTTCAATATGATCAAGCCGGCCGTTAAACCTAACATTATGCTGCTGTAATTCATTTCGAATGGCTTGAAACTTCTCATCCAGATTTTCATTATTTTGTTGCAATTCCCTTTTTAACATTTCATTATTTTGTTGCATATCCTTTTGCAACTCCTTTTGCAACATTTCATTATTTTGTTGCATATCCTTTTGCAACTCCTTTTGCAACATTTCATTATTTTGTTGCATATCCTTTTGCAACTCCTTTTGCAACATTTCATTATTTTGTTCCAATTCACAGCGAATGTTCTGTTGCAACTTTTCTTGAAGATTTTCATTATTTTGCTGCAAACTTTGGTAACCGTAATTTGAAATGCAGCAATAATCTTGTCCAAGTTTGGATTCACTGTACTTGTATATGATTTTAACAAAAAAGGATCAAAATCTGGTTTATAAGATTTACAAAAATAGCTTTCATTAGAAGAGCTAAATATTACCCAGTGCATTCCAGTCAAACCTCTGCACTCCAAATGTTCCCATTTATTGCAGTTATTGCACTTCACAAGACGGGAATCTGCTTCAATGTTACTGCAACAAATAATATTCTTCATTGGTTCAGCATTTTCTTCAATAGTTTCATTTTCCCTGAAACTATCGACGACATCGGATCTTAAGAAAACTCCCGTTCTTAACTTGTAAGAATGTTGCTTCCGATCCATTATTTAAAGTAATCAGAAGATAACTTCCATACTATATATTCACGAATCCTGGCTGAAGGTCGCCATAATTGTTGCTGTTAGTTTTGTATTAGCAACTATTACAAATATATTATTTGTTTTATGACTGAAAATACAGAAATCTACTTACGAATTGGTATATATTACACTATATCCCATAATACATAATTCGAACAGTAACAGTGATAATGAAATGTCTTTCTTCTTATCAAAGATTTTTATCATTAATACAACTTCATTGTGAATGTTGTAAAAAGATGACAGTCACAAAACACAAAATCAATCAATCAATCAATTGACAGGCACCCATGGCGAAGTGGTGCGTGTATACCACCGAGAAACCAGAGGTCCACTGTCGAGTTCGAAAAATACAAGCAAGCAATAGAATTTCCAAAAAATGTGCAGTTGTGCCACTTTTGGAGTGATCTCAAATATAGCCTAAAGAAAAAAACTTGGACTGCATCGAATGGAACCTATGGCAGACCCCAACCAGTCATGCCAAATGGACAAAATTTTGTTGCAACATATTTTATTAAATGTGTGTGTAATATTCATAAAACGAATTGCAAAATTCAAAATTTTTAGTTTTTGTGTTGTTGTGGCTGCATGTAATTAATTTTGTTGGCTAGTTACGGAATTATAGGTAAGTGAAATATAAATTTAAGTAGTTTTAAATTTTTGTTGTAGCTTTCTATCCTAATTGGCAATATACAATATATAATTGTATATCATTGCCTTCATTGCGAGTCAAACACGTTTGTCATCTCTCTGCCAACAACTGATTTTCAGCGAGAAAGAAGTCATGATTCTTTGATACGATGAAATAGTTAACTGCGCCTCTATTTGTCAGCAGAAAGTATTATTTTTGCCAGAAAGTGATCAAGATTGCGAAAGAGGTAATAATTAGTGGGAGAAAAGTCAAGGGTGTATGGTGGGTGATCAAGGGTTTAATACTGCAAATAACTGAGGGTCTGTACATTTTTTTTGAACAAAGTGTGGCTTGGCATTGTCATGCAACATGACGTCACCTTATCTGTTGACCACTGATGGATGCCTGCGGAGAAGTCGACGATGCATTTTATACAGTTCAGCATTGTAATCATTCACAGTGACAGTCTAGACAAGACGGAGGAACACATGATGGGTCACTCTAACAGTAGACCACCAAACAAGCAGCAAGGTCCTTAGTAGGTGGAGAGCTGGTATTGGACAGCTCCCTTCACGCTGATCACCATCCATACATTGTTCCATGTCCTTTTTTCGTCAGACGTGACAATTTGGTGCATAATCTCCATAGTTTGTTACTTTAGAGTAAGAGAATTGCAAACTTTTAGTGTAAATTTATGTGTCCAACGGTTCCACCTGACCGATGACTCTGAGGCTCCGAACAACTGTGGTATGATACATACCAAGTTTGTCTCTTAATGCAAAACCACTTTGCCCCAGGACTACTTCGACTATACCTCCAGGAGCTCATCTGAAAAAATTGTCGGTCGGTTGCCACGGAGCTCATTCTCCAGTGTGACAATACCAAACTAAATTTCACATACGCTGACGTACGGTGAATTCATATAAGATGAATAAGATTATATTAATAATATATATAATAATGTTTTTCGCCCTAAGTAGAATGCTCCAGTTTAAACTGATACACGAAAAGCACTTACAGATGTGTTGTTCTTCTTTCAATTTGACACGGTCCTGTTCAACAGCGTTACATCTACTGACAATTTGGGTAAAACATTGAGTTGTTCTTTTTTACTTCGCTTCTCTGCCCCTTTTGGCTAATTGCGAAGATAGGTCTCAGGGACCCCTGGCCTCGTATCGTAATATGATAACAACTAAGTCACGGAATCTGGCAGACTGTGTAACAAAGTCTGTCTGTGATATTGCACATGCAAATTTTTTAGACCAATGCCTATATTCCGAACCGAGTGTTCCCACAGTGAGCAAAAATTTGAATCGCATCAAGCCGGGCCCCGAGGTGGAATGGTTTTCACATCACGCTACGACGCCAGGTGTTCGGGTTTGATTCCCTGCCTGGGCATGGATGTTTGTGAGTGTCCTTCCATTAATTACATCATATCATCACTCATCCCCATCTTCGCAAATTAACCAAACGTGGCAGAAAAAGCGAAGTTAAATAAAGCAAACAAATCAATCTATCGCATCAACCCGATACATCAAAGAGATAACGACTATTCCTTATTCCAGTATCTCTAGAGCAAGATGGCGCATAGCGGCAGAATTCAATTTGACAGAGAATTCTGTCAAAAAGCAAAGAAATAAAATTGTATAAAAGTAACCAATATCCAAGAAAACAAAATAATACAGCAAAAATATATATTTAATAAACTCACTGTTGATCAGTGTGTAGGTATAAATATTTAAGTAGTCTAATTAGTACAAAACATTACAATGGATACAACTTGTAAATTCTATAACAGAATTAACAGGGAATGTGATGAACAGTACCTCACAGCTGTGTGGAAGCTGTTTTCCAGTTATTCCGCAAACTCTTTCGGCAACAGAAAAAAGAAACTGCAATAACAGTGAATTATCTGTGGGGAATCTGAAATTAACAAGTCAATCTAAATTCCATTACCTTGGAATTCTCAAGAGGAGCTGGGAATTTGGTTAGTTCGTTTTTTAATACGATTCACAAATTACTTTCACTGAACAGGTACTGATACGTATTTCATTGTGAACTGCAGACTATTCACAATTTTGATGACTGAGTTTTGACATTATATGCTATGTAGGAATGTTGAATACAAATAGAATGTATACCTTTAGCATGTATTAAAATTTTGGCCATACCTGGAGTGACAGTGATGAAACTGTTATTTGTTACTGTAGAAATTTAAGGTCAAGAGATCCTATTTTATTTCAATAATTTGGTCAAAACTTTAGTGATCTGTGACTTCAGTTTGACCGTCCAATATTCCTAACAACCCACTGTAGCTAAAGGCTATACATTACCAAACAAACGCTTAATTAACTAAATTAAATAAGTAAATTGATGCCAGACATCTTCCTAATCTAGGAAAATGTATACTAGAGACAGTACCTTTGCCAACCCAAAAATTACAAATTTAGCACTATTTTTCCAAATAACACATCATGTACAATAATAATAAATGCCACACACAAATTGCATAACCCAGAAAAAAAGCATCCGACACGATAATACACTACTCCACATAACTCTAACAATACAGTGGAAAACATCGGCGGGCCGATGCTGTAGCAGACGGAGGAGGGTGAAGGCGAGTATCCAGCGCCTAAACTGGATGTTATCAGCTAAGGGAGTAAACCCTAACAGAAAATCCTGGTCCTCCAAAGAAATGGGGGTTGAGCACTAGGCCAGCACCCTGGTCTCATAAAAATAACCTTCCGCTAAAAAAGCTCAATTACAGAAAGCCGGATGGATTAATGGAAAACGACCTAGGCATATGAAAAGGAATAAGAAAGATATAATCTGTGTAGGAACATGGAATATCATGACTATGCTAAAAACTGGAAAAATGCAAGAAATAGCTGACCAAGTCTTAGCAACAAAGTTGCAGATAGTCGCATTACAGGAAGTAAGATGGAAAGGACAAGGAGAAATCAAGAAAGATAAATACTCTGTGTATTATAGTTGTAAAGAAACTACGGGTCAGCATGGAACTGGATTCCTAGTAAAGAGAGAAATGGTAAAACATGTACTAGGATTTGAACCGTGTAGTGAAATAATATCTAAACTTAGAGTGAAGGGAAGGTTCTGTAATGTGACATTTATAAACGTGTATGCTCCAACAGAAGAGAAAGATGATGACATTAAAGATAAGTTTTATGAAGAACTGCAAGTAGTGCAAGATAAAACCCCGAGACATGACCTGATAGTCCTGTTGGGAGATTTAAATGCAAAAATAGGAAAAGAGGATGCATTTAAAGAAGTAACAGGTAAACATACATTGCATGAGATAACCAATAATAATGGAGAATTAGTATGTAACTATGCTATTGCAAATAATATGACTGTAATGAGTACACAGTATGAACATAAAAAGATACATAAAGGTACCTGGGTGTCCCCAGATGGGAAAACTACCAACCAAATTGACCATGTTTTAGTAAACGAACATAAAAAGGAAATGGTGCAGGATGTAAAAACAATGAGGGGTCTGAATTGTGATTCGGATCATTTTTTGGTCAAGGCAGTAATCAAACAGAAATTAATACCTGTACGAAATAGTATTCCAAGAAAACAGATAAAATGGAATAAAAGCAATATGCATAGTAAAGAAATTCTGAAACAATATAGGAAAAAAATGAGTCAAAATTTGGAAAACATTATTGATACCCAAGATATAAATGAAGATTGGAAACAACTCAAAGAAGCTATTCTGGAAACAGCAACTGAAGTAATACAAAAGCAAGTTGGTAAACCAAGGAATGAATGGTGGGATAATGAATGTAAAATGGTAATAAATCAGAAAAATGCTGCACGTCAAAGATGTTTACAGAGACACACAAGGGCAAATTGTGAAGAATATGAGAATAAAAGGAGAATTGCCAACAATGTATGCAGAAAGAAGAAAAAAGAATGGATAAATGATAGAATCAAAGAGATTGAGGAATACCATAGAAGAAAGGATTCAAGAAATTTTTTTAAGGCTGTGACATCTCATGTAAGGAACTACACTCATGCAACTTCATTATGTAAAGATGCATCTGGAGAAGTAATATCTGAGAAAGAAAAAGTATTACTCCGATGGAAAGAGTACTTTCAGGAATTATTAAATTGGGAACACGTACCGTATGAAGATGAAATACCCGAAAAATTGGAAAATGATACTGAAATACCAATACCAACATATGAGGAGGTAAATAAAATCATAAAATCCTTAAAAATGAATAAGTCACCTGGTTCAGATAATATCACAGCAGAACTGATAAGACACGGAGGATATATGATAAGGAATAAAATTTATAATTTGATACTCAACATATGGAATAAAGAGGAAATGCCACAAGAATGGCTACATGGTATCATTTGCCCAATCTTTAAAAAAGGAGACAGTTTGCAGTGTAATAACTACAGACCAATTACGCTTCTGAATGTCGCATACAAAATCTTTGCAATTCTTCTACAAAATAGAATCTCTGAAATTACAGAAAACAAATTGGGTGAATATCAAATGGGATTTAGACCAAATAGATCTACAGTTGACAATATATTCATACTGCGACAAATATATGAAAAATGTTATGAATATAATATTGAATTGCATAACATATTTATCGATTTTATGCAAGCATTTGACTCAGTAAATAGAAATATAATCCCTACATGTCTAAAGAAAATTAATGTCCCAAACAAACTAATAAGATTAATAAAGTCGACATTACAAAACACTACAGCAGTAGTAAAAGGAAACAATGATTTTAGTCAGAAATTTGCAATAAATAGAGGAGTAAAACAAGGAGACCCATTATCAGCAACTTTATTTAGCATAGTCATGGATGAAATAATTCAGAAGTTGGAAATCAGAGGAAACATTTCAACAAGATTAAGACAGATCTGTGCATATGCAGACGATATAGTAATTACTACAAGAACTAAGCAATCAATGGTGGACTCACTAGTGAAACTAAAGCAACAGGCAATGAAATATGGACTAATAGTGAACGAAAAAAAGACAAAGTATATGAGATGTACAAGAAGAAAAATCAAACAACAAAAAGAGGATATAGATACAATGCACATAGAGCAGGTACAGTCATTTAAATATCTCGGGTCAATAGTAAATGGAAACAATGAAATCGAAGACGAAATTAAAGAAAGGATTGCAGCTGGAAATAGAGCATTTTATGCGAATAAGAGGATATTCCAATCCAAACTAGTTTCCAGAAAAATAAAATTAAAGCTGTATAAATCCATATCAAGACCTGTGGTTACATGTGGCTGTGAAACCTGGGTGCTGAAAGAAGATATATTTCGAAAACTAATGATATTTGAAAGAAAGATATTAAGGAAAATATATGGCCCAACGAGACAATCTAATAATATATGGCGAATAAAAACAAACGAAGAGCTTGAAACATTAATAAAGAGTAAGAATATAAGAAGATTTATCAAAACACAAAGATTGAGCTGGTTGGGTCATATTGAAAGAATGCCCGAAGAAAGAATTGTGAAACAAATTTACAATAGGAGACCTATTGCTACAAGATCACAAGGAAGGCCCAAAACCAGATGGATAGACGATGTCAGAAATGACATAAGAAAACTGAAGACACAGAACTGGAAGAAATGTGTGTTGAGTAGAGAAGAATGGAAGGATGTAATTGAGCAGGCCAAAGCCCATAAAGAGCTGTAGCGCCTTATAAGAAGAAGAAGAAGAAGAAGAGACAGTACCTTTGCCAACCCAAAAATTACAAATTTAGCACTATTTTTCCAAATAACACATCATGTACAAAAATAATAAATGCCACACACAAATTGCATAACCCAGAAAAAAAAGCATCCGACACGATAATACACTACTCCACATAACTCTAACAATACAGTGGAATTCATTGTACCGTTGGGACACATAACATGAACAATAAATGGTTTAAAATAGAGACAGATGAAATATTTATTAATTCCCTAGAGAACTGACCAATACCACTCATTCCACATGCAAATTTTCGAGGTTTGTGGTTTTGTTTGCATTAAATTAATGCTCGCAAACAGTATTAATGCAAGCGGAACGTAGCGCAATATAAATATTTAAATGGAAAAATATTTTATTAATTGGAGCGGAGCGAATGTGTAGCCTCACTTGGCGTTCGGTATGGTAACAATCAAAGCAAAAGCAATTAAAATAATATGACCAAAACTAATATAAACCATAGAAAGTGGAGTGACATCATGTTATTAACGTGTCACCGTTCCATGTTCAGTTTAGAGTTGCCGTCAAGAGAGGGCAGCAGCTGGTGGATTTATTCCAAAATGGATTAAGCGAGAGAGGATTAACGTAGAAGGAATTAACATGAAAGAACAAACTGAGAAATGAATTAAACCTGTCAAGTGTTACTGCCAGGATGATTTTGTGTGTAATGTTTGCTGTGCCATGGGGTATTCGCATGGATACCTAATGATTCTTTTAGTGACGAGGATATTAAACTATTGCTCTGGTAGGTATAATATGTGTCAATATAATGTTGCAATGAGTGCTGTAAGCGAAAGAATGGTGTATAAAATTGGATGTATTCAGCACTTGAAATAATGTATTTGTATTGGTGGTAAAAGCCGTGAACATGTAGAAGATATGAAAAACTTTATTTTTATTCATCACCGACTAAAAAACCAAGAACAGATGCTAAGAAATGTTATAGAATGACTAGAATAAACAAGCAATAGTGTTCGTGAATACTAAATTGAACAATATGCTGGACTACACAATCTAGCGTTTATATCGTAACAGGTTCCCCTGATTTGTGAAAAGTAGCAAGCCAAAAGCAATAACCTCCTTCGTCGGCCGTTACTCTCTCAAGCATTCAAAGAATGCTAAATCAGTATCAAGTCGATCTTCCTGGTTGATTGAAAGTAAGTTGCTGATCAACGGGTATTAGGGAGGAATAAGCAGGTGGTGGAAGAAAGGATAAGTGAGAGCGTAACGGGCGACTTGGGGTCTTTTGCTTTGGAACGAGAAAATCGGGAAGCTTGATCGAGTCTGCATAGCGCAACTCTAAGCGTTTTCTCCGAGGAACTCTTCTTCATCATCTAATAGACAGGTAATATCCTTCTCTAACCATGTTGATCTAAACTAGAAGATATAAACCCAAATTCTTCGTGTTGTGCCATTTCATGTGTGAAAAGTAACCTCTCGCCTATTACCATCAAGTTATCTACCTAAGGGCGAGTGCTCACCAGTGAGGATGAATGAATGACAAAGCTACATCACCCAAGCATAATGATTAGGATTCTTGGTAAGATCCCAATGAGCAACAGTTCGTTACGTGGATGGAGGTGCTGGGATTGTCATTTACTTCACCAGGAAGTAAATGAAAATTGAATGGATAGGTTCATCAACAGTGCGTTACGTGGTAGATGTGCTGGGATTTTAATTCATATCAATTTGAAATAAATAAAAATTAAGAATCTAGTACCAGGATTTCAGCCATATATTTTTTTTTATTCATTTATGCTTAATCAGTTACACTTAATCAGGACAAGAAAGGATGAAACTCATGGTGAAAATGTTAAATCATTAACTGTTTACGTACGCATTTAAAACAGAGAATTCATAAGGCGGCACGCGTTTCTTTTGTAATGTTAGAGGGAAATTATTTTTGTTATGACAGATGTTGAGTTCCAATTGGAGGATGAATTAGCCACCCGCAACATCTAATAATGCGGAGGAAAAGAAGGTAGGATGTTGTTCTTGGTAGCCACGGGCGAGCAGGGAATAGCCCTGCGCCCTACTTCCGTCGCGGTTATCTGCGTCGGGCTGGCGAAGTGGTTTCAGGGGCGTCCGTCATTCCACGTGGCGGAAGGTTTGATGGCGGATTTTAGGGAGGCCAATTCCATCAAAAATGTGGCCGGTCCCGGGACGTCCGTGGACGTTTTTTCAATTCTCTCATTTTAGCGCAGTGAATCGCTCGTGAACCCAGTACCCTGCCTATGAAAGATCAACCATCTCGAAAATTTTCACCTCTTCTAGGATTTAACTTAATTTTAAACAATGATATTATAAATTAGACAGTGATTCTGTTTTACTTTTATGTATTTGATTAATTAAATTTTTAATTAAAAGATGGATAATAAGATTATTGCTAAAGACGAAAACAATTTTAGTCTTGACTAATACTCATTTGCACTATGTATTCACTGAGTCCAGCAGCGAGTATGCTAAGTCAAAAGTTTTTTGTTGTTGTTTATTAATTAAAGTTCTTAAAAGTTTCAATTTAAATTTTGTTTAAAACTGACCGTAACTTGTAAATGATTTAGAATGCATGAGCTATAACTGTTAAGATCATTGCGACGAGGATATTAAATTTTAATAAATATAGTTTTGGGAACGAACAAGGTCCTGTGGTTGGCTCATTTACATTCAATATGACTGAAGTCTCCTAGCACCTTAAGAAGGGAGCTTAAATTAAGGAGATAGTCGAGGAATTCACGAGTCAGTCACATTGCCTTATGTTACCCTAATTAATCAATAAATTATTTATTATCAAATACATGTCAACATGTGAAGAGATGAAACGCCAATTATATTTCTAGGAAAGTGTAGCAATTATGTCCGCTACTGCGCTAAGTGTAATGTAGTAAGAGTGGCGCTACCAATCGTATAGAATATAAACCGCTTGATTAATTAAAACTTCTGGTTTAGGAATAATAGGTGTTTTAGTGGCATTCATAAATAGGCCTTACTGACGTCAAAGAGTTTATACACATAATACATATATATATTTATGCTTAAAACACCTTAGTTAGGTAAAGCCAACTTAATAGGATAGCTAGAAAAGGATTAAGAGAGCAGTATACACGGCGCGGATGTTTCTCACATGTTAACAGATTTTTTTTGTGGATTATTTATATATTTTTTTCTCCTCAGCTATTGTATTCATAGCTTAATATCCCTGTTTAGTTTTTTTATAGCTTTAAATTTTAAATATTTAAACTTCATGTGTTACATTTTAAACCTTAAAATATAAACATCGCAATTATATTTCAAGTTGCGGCATTCACTAATATTAAACAGGTCCTACACGACTCAAGTGTGCATAAAAAAAGTTTTTTAAAGACATTAGTTTATTAATTTATTTAAATGTTATAATATGCGATAATATTTTTAAGAAGTATAATTTATACTAGTATAGTCATCACATCACTAAAATTATTGTTTTAATTCAAAGGTTAATAGGAGAAGGCAAACCTTCATACTAGCAAAGTTTTGTATTTAGCGCAAAGTTATTGAGAATATTTATTTTTATGTGAATAAGTATACATAGATGATAAGATATTATTGCGCTCAAATAAGTATTTTCCTTTGGATATTGGATCCGGACCAATTCTTGGAAATCCATATTTCTATCGCAGAATGTTTATGGTTAAACCACTGAAGGTTTTAGTTTTAAGCTTTGCTACAATAATATGCTAAGCATATTTGAAAATGAATAGGGAAAATGATTACGTTCTCCAATTTTAGTGATGTTAGTATTCAAATGCATTTAAATATTGCATAAGTAATAATTATTATTTTAGTTTAGGTAGTCAAGAGTGAATTAGTGATATTTTTCATCACCAGTTTGACTGATCTTTTAAGCAATTATAAATAAAAATAACATTTGAGATTAAATTAGATAATTTTGTAGTAATTTTAAAATATGATAAGTCCATAAATAGTGCTTAAAAATAAGGGATAAATAAATTATATTAGTTAAATAACTTCAGCAGATATATTGTGCCTTGTAAGAATTTATTACTGAAGCCCGATTGTATTTCCACGTAAAATTTATTAGCTTTTATGGAAGCGGAAACGAGAATTTACGAACTGATAAAGCACCAGCGAAAATTCCTTTGTCACTCTCTGGGACAGAAAGACTGTCGCCAGGGAGATCTTGAATTCATTTGATTTAATTTTTGATATGTAGCGTCAATTTCTGTCACTTTTGGCTAATCGCGACGATGAGGATGAGTGATGATAGGACGAAATTGATGAAGGGACACTCATAAAGAGCATCCATGTCCAGGACGGGATTTGAACGCGGGACCCCGTGTATCGTAACTCGATGTGATAACTACTCTGGCACGAATAATAAAATGAGAGACGTAATGTAAACCTCATGATGTAAAGATGAATTTATCGTAAATATGAACGGCAGATGTTTGGTCAGAGTTACAATAGGAGACTATAGGAACAATTTCGTCCAGATGTGACTTTGCACAGGGACAAACTGAAACCATACCTTTTGTCGAAATGACTCATATCAAGTGTTTCCAGGTTTGATTCCTATTAAAGGCAAGTTCCACTGGTCTGCTTTCTACCTCGAGCTGAAGTCCGTGTTAGCTGTGCATAAAATGATCTTAACCAATTTTTATATGACAAAGATTAACTTTTAACTCACATTTGAATGTGTGATAGAATTTCAAATTAATTATTTAACATTATATTCATTTCATTATTAATAATAATAATAATGATCATCACATATATATATATATATATATATATATATATATATATATATATATATACCACGTGAGGCACCTAAAAGTACCACCTGAAATAGCGAAGAAACCAGAAACAGTAGCGATGTGAGGTTTGCGGGAAACAATAATATCAAATGGGGCTCGTAAATCGGAGGTATGGGGTGGGTCGAAAAATATCGACAAATGGGGCATCTGCAGCAAAGTCATATTTTTTTTAATGGAACGATATACAATAACATGCATAATATAAAAGAGCACAATCAGAGAAACACAACGTCGTTGGTCTCATTCATCTACTGCACATAGGAACGAAGATATGGCCATGTGAAAATATGTAAACAAACTAACAAGTGGCCCACTTGACCGTCAGTACCACGGCATGTAAGACTTCTCAGGTGCCTGACAGAACTGCCTTTACGCAGAGCAAGTTTTGATGGCAGGTCCACGAGATCGTGTTAGTTCATAGCAAGCAGTCGTAGTGGTAAGAGCGAAGATTATGGTGTTCACAAACATAGAAAAAGCGGACATGATCCTGATTTATGGGGAATGCCGAAAGAATGCCTCAGAAGCCTACCGTGTGTACGCAGAGAGATATCCGGACAGACGACAGCCATCTCGACGTCTGTTTGGTAAGTTATTTATTAAATTAAGAGGCACCGGAAGTGTAACACCACGAGCGCGTATGCGGAACAAGCCAACTACAGGTGAGGCATGTGCAACAAATGTTCTCGCCGCTGTTGCTGTGAATCCGCCCGTGAGCTCCCGTGAAATTGCCAGGGATGCTGGGATGAGTCAGCGAAGTGTACTGCGCATTCTGCACACACACAAGTTTCACCCATATCATATCTCCCTCCATCAGGAACTTCACGGGAATGATTTTGTGGACCGTGTTCGGTTTTGCACATGGTTGTTACGACACGACACACCCGATTCGTCACGTATCCTCTTCACTGACGAGGCAACTTTTACCAATCATGGAAATGTCAACCTAAGGAACATGCACTATTGGTCGGTGACAAATCCACATTGGCTTCGCCAAGTGGAACGCCAGCGCCCAAGGAATGTGAACGTGTGGTGTGGTATAATGGGTGAACATCTCATTGGTCCTTTTTTATACAAGGGACACCGAATGCTGACCGATACATACAGTTTTCACAACATGAACTGCCTGTACTATTGGAGGACATACCACTTCAGACAAGGAGGGACATGTGGTACCAACATGACGTGGGCACCCGTGCAAGACGCGCTACAGCATGTGTGGAAAATACATTTCCAAGTCGTTGGATTGGACGTGGAGGGCCTGTCAAATGGCCGGCTCGTTACCCATATTTGACACAATTAGACTTTTTCCTGTGGGGAAAGCTGAAGGACATTGTCTACCGGGATGTGCCAACAACTCCAGAGGATATGCAACACCGCATTACTGCGGCCTGTAGGGACATTCCCTACGAGATGCTACATTCTGTGCAACGATCTTTGAGTGGGCGCCTCGTTGCCTGTATTGCAGCTGACGGCCACCACTTTCAACACACACTTTGACAGGTTTTCGCTTCTTACGCAGTGGTTCTTCGACATACTGTCATGGTCATTTTCATTATGCTGTAACACTGTCAAATACATGGTGCTGACGATGTCTACTGTATTTTTTCTTCCTTTAACACGTTCTGTCTTCATCTTGTCCAATGGCTTCCTACATCTCATACTTGTACATGCCGTGGTACTGACGGTCAAGTGGGCCACTTGTTAGTTTGTTTACATATTTTCACATGGCCATATCTTCGTACCTATGTGCAGTAGATGCATGAGACCAAAGGCGTTGTGTTTCTCTGCGTGTGTTATTTTATATTATGCATGTTATTGTATATCGTTCCATTAAAAAAAATATGACTTTGCTCCAGATGCCCCATTTGTCGATATTTTTCGACCCACCCCATATCTCCGATTTACGAGCCCCATTTGATATTATTGTTTCCCGCAAACCTCACATCGCTACTGTTTCTGGTTTCTTCGCTATTTCAGGTGGTACTTTTAGGTGCCTCACGCGGTATATATATATATAAATTTGGTAGACGGGATGCTTTAATTTACGATTTGAAAAACTTCTAATTAAAACTGAAATCCTTAATTTATATTTAATACCGCGGTAGTGAAAAGTTAATCAATACATAGGAAAAAATGCAACACTGCGGTCACGAAAAAAGAACATCATTCAACTTTGAGTGAAAGTGATAAATCATATTCAATTTTGTTTATTTCTCATCCACTAATCCCCAAAGAATTGAAGTAACTAATAGGCATTTCAATATATTGTGGTAAACTGCGAAAGTGCAGAAAAAGAGAATTAAAATAAATCCGAGATTTTCTATCTAGGTGGTTTGTCATTGAGTTGAAGCCATGGGACTTCAAAGTTTGTTAGTGGTTCTGATTAATTTTATGCGGGGATGATCCTCAATCAGCATTGGCAGATACGTTTGTTACAAACGCACCAACAGACGAACCACTCGGAACATGAGTGGGAAGTTAATTGCCTTGTGCAAATTGTTTGATTTGAACAAACAAGTTTTCGCATCAATCGGGAATTAAAGGCGTCGGCATACGCTGAAAGTGAATTGGAGAAACAAAAGTTGCCATATGCTTTCATCTCCCCACATTCATATCATCATGTGTTTCTGTATCATAGTTTCAGGGTAACAAAAAATAGAACACCATTTGTTTTCTGATTGTTAATTTAAGGTACTTTGAAACCATTTTATGTTAATGTTTCGTGAGATACGGTTGATATGTGTGTGCACATTCTATGATGCCCGGTTACACTGATGTGTTTTCCCAATAATTGAGCCAACCTCCATGAAAGAGTGGTTAGAACGGAGCGCTACCAAGATATGGATCTGGGGTTCGAATCCCAGCCTGGACACGTCTTCATGGATTTCATTACATCATAACTCAGCCTCATCGTCGCGAATAGCCAAAGGTGGCAGAAAAACAAAGTAAATAAAGTAACCAATTAAAGCAATATACATTGACGAAGGGTGCGTTTAACCAAAACGGTTGATGGGATAGGAGTGTTATTTGTAAATACTTTCTATTAGGATTGCGTTTTTTTCTTCTTATTTGAAAGATATATTTTATATAAAGTTGATTAATTTACAGGCCATTCAACCCAGAAAGGTTTGTATTGTTGCTTTGATATTGAACATTTCAAACTTATTCGGCTTTATTTTAAATTGTTTCACTGTTAGACACTGACTTAGTGACCAATTGAAATAATCTAACTAACTAACTCTCTAGCCTTCTTAAACCCGAAGGTTCATGGCTGCAGCAACACAGGCCTTCCATCTTTCCCTATCTTGAGCAAGATCTATATACTCTTTTCCATCCCTACCGATTTCCTTTAGGTCCCATCTCAACGTTGTCCCTCCATCTTCGTCTTGGCCTTTATACAGGTCTCTTACCATCAGGTTTCCCAACAAGAATCCTGTAAACTCCTCTTTCCTCTCCCATTCGTGCCACATGGCCTGCCCATCTAAGTCTTCTTGATTTAATCATTCTAATAATATCTGGACATGAATACAAATTATGTAGTTCTAAATTATGTAACCTTCTACACTCACCTGTCTCCTCATCCCTTTTAGGTCCAAAGATTTTCCTAAGGATCTAATTTTCAAATACTCTCAATTTATGTTCCTCTTTCAATGTAAGGGACCAAGTTTCACATCCATATAATACTAAAGGCAAAATTACTGTTTTGTATATTTTAACTTTTAGTTTCTTAGATATTAAACGAGAAGATAAAAGTATATGAAGAGAGAAGGAACATGCATTTCCTGAATTAAGACTACTTTTTGTTTCCTCTTTAATATAATTTTCATTTGTTAATATTACTCCTAAGTATTTGAATTTGGAAACTGGTTCAAACGTGTTGTTATCAATAATTAGATTTTGATCATTACCTAACACTTAGTTTCGGCCTGTAAGCATATATTTAGTTTTCTCTTTGTTAACTTCCAAACCTATCTCTTTAGCAGTTTTGAAAAATATTTTAGCATTATTCTTAATTGTATTCACATCATCCCCCAGTAAGTCTACATCATCTGCATATGCTAACAACTGAGCCACAACATTTAATTTTAGTCCTGCTTTAGTTTCTTTTACCTTCCTAACAGCATATTCTAAGGCAAAATTAAAGAGCAATGGAGATAATGCATCTCCTTGTTTTAACCCATCATGAATTGTAAATTTGTCAGACATATTAATACCCACACGAATTTTACTTTCTGTTTCACTGGTGCATACTTTTATCATACTAACAAGCTTCTTAGGTATTCCAAACTCTACTAATATATTATATAATGTATCTCTTTTGACCGAATCATATGCTTTTTTGAAATCAATGAATAGCTGATGGACATTTTGATTATATTCCCACTTTTTTTCAAGTGTCTGTCTGATGTGAAAAATTTGATCTGTAGTTGATCTGTTACGTTTAAATCCACATTGATAACACTGGTCAACAGCCAAAAAGCGACATGAGTGATATATACAATTTCTAGTCCATATTGGTCCCCTAAATGGGAAACTGTCGTTAAAAATCGTAATTGAGTAATTATAATTGAGTTACAGGGCATTGTTGATTTTAAGAATTTTCTATTATATGGTATTCCATAGCTGTTAAATGTTGGGTTTTTCTTATCTTATCTTTGTTTATTTGTTGTAAGGAAAGGGGGAAATGTTCAAGACCAGCCACAAAATATCTTTATTCATTGTTTTGTGAGGTGTCCATTTGTGCAGACATGATTGTGGCTTTATAAAACTAGGTTGTGTGTGTGCATTTATCGAAGATCGTATTTGCGTATTACGTGGTTCGTTTATGGTAAGGTTGGCATTTAATTATATTTCTGAGTGATTTGGTAGAAAATGCCACGTAAATGCATTAACAATGCTAACAATTTTTGTTATGTTTGTGGTCAAATTGTGTTTTCTGGACAGCGGAGAAATATTACCCCTGCTGTAAGAACAGCCTACAATTTGTATTTCGGTAAATACTGCAAATTCGGAGATGAAGATAAGACTTGGGCTCCACATTTCTGCTGTAAGACCTGCTACACGAATCTGCTGGACTGGTTGAATCACAGAAGACCATCGATGCCATTCGCTATTCCCATGATTTGGTTGGAGCCCACTAATCATACAGACGATTGTCCAATACTAAAAAGAAGACAATTGTATTTCCAAACATTCGTTCTGCTACTCGTCCTGTGGCACATAGTAATGAACTACCTGTTCCAACACCCCCTGAATCCTATTCCGTAGACTCACAAGACGAACCGTACGATCCACAACCTTCCACATCTACAGATCCAGACTTTGCAGGTGATGTTAAACTTAGAGAACAGCACAAGGTTAGCCAGAGTGAAATGGATGATTTATTGAGAGATCTTGAACTTTCAAAAGCCTCCAGATTTCAACAATGGAATTTTCTGGCTAGTAATGTGAAGGTGTCATTTTATCGTGGCCGTCAGAAAAAGTTGGAAGAATACTTTTCTACCGAAGGAGATATGATATACTGCAGTGATATTAATGGTTTATCGGGAGCTATGGGCATTAAGCACATCTGTGAGGAGTGGCGGTTGTTCATAGATGCATCGGTATTAAGTCTAAAAGCTGTACTGCTTCATAACAGCAATCAATTGCCGTCAATCCCTATTGGTTACTCTGTGCAAAAGGAAGAATCGTATGATTGCCTAAAATTCTTCCTTCAATCAATTAAATACAACAACTACAAATGTAAAATATGTGCAGATTTGAAAGTCATTGCTATTTTAACTGGATTCCAACAAGGCTATACCAAATATTGCTGTTTCCTCTGCGAATGGAATAGCAGATGATTGGCCATTACGTCAAAGTATGGAAACTGGAAATTTGAATGTACAAAATGAACCTCTCGTTGAATCTGAAAATATTATACTTCCTGCACTTGGACTGATCAAAAACATTGCAAAAAGTTGGATCGAAACTCTTTGGCATTCAAATATCTACTTAACAAATTTCCAGAAATCAGTGAACAGAAGATCAAGGAAGGAATTTTTGTGGGCCCTCAAATTCGTCAACTTCACCAGGACGAGATCTTCGAACACCTGCTAAGTGATGTTGAGAAAGGTGCAAGGAGTTCTTTCAGAGAAGTCTCCAACAATTTCTTGGGAAACAAACGTGCTGAAGACTATGAAAAACTTGTAAATAATTTCGTTTAATCCTATTAAAAAATGGGTTGCACTATGTCCCTTAAATTGCATTTTCTACACTCATCTCAATTTCTTCCCGAAAAGTTGTAGGGAGCTAAGTGATGAACACTGTGAGCGTTTCCACCAACAAATATCTATAATGGAGAAAAGATACTAAGGCAAATGGAGTACAGGAATGCTTGCCGACTATTGCTGGACAGTAACCAGGGATGGTCCTGAACTTCACTACAAGAGGGAAGCAAAGAGGAAGCGGATTTAATCCCACGTAACTAGTAAAGAACAAACCATACAGTAGCATAGTAGAAAATACTTATTTTGTGATTAATGTAAAAACTTTGATTCATGAATTTACTTGGAAAAGGCAAATGGAAATGTACCCATGTTTTGTACTGTTCATATAATACAGTTATAGAGTAAAAGTCACATGCACACCAAGCATACGTCATTCCACTACGTTACAACATTGCGAAACACGACTTTTCGACAATACCTCGTATAATTCTTAAACCGGAAGTAGAGTGGCATTTTCATTGTCAGTTTCGTGTTCAGCATCATGGATTGATAAAGAAAAGTGAATTTTCATCCATGTCGCAAAAAAAAAGTTAAAATTTGTTGACCAGTGCAATCACCTATAATTTCATTAGCATATGGGGTTAGTCTTCTTAAAAGAATGTTAGATAATATTTTATATGTTGTTGAGAGTAGAGAAATTCCACGGTAATTATTGCAGTTCATTTTATCACCTTTTTTAAACACAGGAACAATTATGGATTCTTTCCACTGTTGAGGGATTTCTTCTTTATTCCATATTAAACAAATTAATTTATGAATTTGACATATTAATGAATTTCCACCATATTTAATTAACTCAGCTGGTATTAAATCAATGCCAGGTGCTTTGTTATTCTTTAGCCTTTTAATAGCATCTTTAACTTCAGTCAAGTTAGGTTCTGGAACTAAAGGTTCTGCTGTGTGTACTTCATTCACTTCTGATTTATCTCCTACTTGGACATTTAAAAGGTCATTAAAGTAGTTCTTCCATCTATTTAGTATATCACTTGGGTCAGCTAGAAAATCACCGTCTTTAGCTTTTATCAAGTTTACTTTACGTTGCCACCCCTTTCTAAACTCATTTACACATTTATATAAATCTCTGATATTTTTGTTTTTGCTGTTTGTTTCAATTTCGTTAATTTTGCTTTTCAAGGAATCTCTATTTTTACTTCTAAATGTGCTGTTAACTTGTCGCTTTATTCTAATATAATTGTTTAGATTTGTATCATCAGAGTTATTTAACCACCTAAGTCTAGCCTGATTTCTTATTTCTATTAGATTATGACATTCAATATCAAACCATGACTTACTTTTTCTCGGTTTATGGTATCCTATACTTTCTTTAGCTGCTGATTCTATTGCATTACGTATGTGCTCCCAATTCTTATTTACGTCTGTTTCATTTATATTTTCATCATCATTTAAATCCTGCAAAACATCAAATCTATTTGACAGTTTAATTTGGTAATCTTTCTTAATTCTTTCATCAGTAAACTTTATTGTATCAAATTTTAGAACTTTTAGATTTTGTTGCTTATGATTTATCACTGAGAGTCTTTCTCTTAATTTAGCAATTACTAAATAATGGTCACTGACACAGTCAGCACCTCTATGTGTACGAACGTCAATTATACTAGTATGCCTTCTCTTATCAATGAGAATATGATGTATCTGATTATGAGTTTTACCATCTGGAGAAAACCAGGTATATTTATGGATATCTTTATGTTTAAAAGTGGTACTTTTCACAATTAAATTCTTTGAGGTTTCAAAAGTAATCAATCTTATACCATTATCATTACTTAATTCATGAAAACTTTCTTTACCAATCGTGGGTTAAAATGTCTCTTCTTTGCCAATCTGTGCATTACAGTCACCTAACAGAATTTTCATATCATACTGAGAAAATTTATCAAAGACCTGTTCTAACTCTG
Source organism: Lepisma saccharinum (assembly GCF_977018435.1). Classification (NCBI taxonomy): domain Eukaryota; kingdom Metazoa; phylum Arthropoda; class Insecta; order Zygentoma; family Lepismatidae; genus Lepisma; species Lepisma saccharinum. Next base: position 14,534,449 of record NC_139255.1, read on the forward strand.
TATAAAAATCATCTTTAGTATTATCATCTTTATCTTCCGTTGGTGCATGTATGTTTATTAAAATAATTTTACACCACCTACCCTGTAAAACTGCATATGATATTTAAAATTTATAGAAATAATCTGTGTCCAAATTATGTTAGTAAGTGCTTTTCTTTTTTAAAACTATAATATTTTATATTTCCTTATTAAACGTGTCTCCAAATAGCAATCAAACTGGCAGATGGCTGAACGGAACGTGCAAATTTATGTCGCAATGTGGTGTTTTTCCAATGAATTCCGTATTGTCTTCGATATACAAGGGTTGGATAAAAAGTAATGGCAACACTGGTATAATTGGTACTTGACTGTATTGGCAGAGGAGCACGTGTTACATTCCTTCAAAGTAAGCGCCCCTCATCTCTACGACCTTCTGTCACACGTATGGAAGGCGTCGTACACCGTCAGAGCGTCCATCTCTGTCGATGTCCCGCAGTGACCGCCCTATAGCACGTATGATGGCTTCGCGCGTGTCGTAGTGCTTCCCGCCCAGTGGTTCCTTCATTTTGACAAAACGGTCGTAATCTCACGGTCTCATAATGGTGAATATGGCGGATGTTCCAGTACCTCCCACTACCAGTTATGCAGGAGCGCCGTCACATTGTTCGCAGTGCGACACCTTGCATTGTCAAGCAGAATGATGGGACACCGTGACAGAACGTGCCGTCGCTTCCTTCTTAATGCGAGACGAAGGTGGTGTTGCAAGAAGGTACAGAAGTAGGCTGCGTTGACCGTCTGCCTGAGAGATGTTGTTCTTCTTGCCTAAACATATTGTTAGGGCGCTTGCACTCTCGTCCTCTGCTTCAGAGCACTGCTGTTTTTGACTGAATAACATACAATCGCTCCCACTCACTATACTTCCTCGTCTGACATTCCTTTATCAGCCACGAAACGGTTGTGGCGCTGTGACTCACCCCTTTCACGGGACAGCAGTGTTGCCATTACTTTTTATCCAACCCTTGTATTTATACAGTAGTCGCACACAGAAAAAAAGAGTTAAACTATTTAGGAAAATCTTGAGCACGAGTCTATTAGAAATTAAACTATAAAATTTTATTGGAAATAAAAATATTGTCTCAAATTGTTCATTTATGATATGCATTGACATGCATTTCCCTTCTCAATGGTTACAGAAAATTGCAACAGAAAATACTCTTCGTTTCCTATGAACAACATGACGGACGTCTTTGCTTCACTGCGTTTTCCTTTAATCTCTGCATCCCAAACTCAAGTCTTATTTAGCCTTTACAATCCTATCAAACCGCCAAGTATAATTAAGTTTATATTGGTTTGTAGTAAACAGTTTCTTTTTTTAAAAAAAATTCAATGTGGTTATATTTGAGTATTCATTTACTTCAGGTGTCTATTGACAAATATGCATGACGGAGTGTAATGTATTTTTCACAGGTGATATGAACTTTAGATTTCATTATCAGAAATATTCATTTGCTATTATTCGGTTTGAAATATTCGTTGACGACAGATGTATCTCACAATAATAATCAACCTGATAGTGTCTAATATTATTTTTACAGGGATGAGAATGATTATCTGACGGTTTTAAAATTACAGAAATAAAATTAAAACGTTTCACTAGAGAATATTATGTAAATGGTATAAATTCTACATTTTTGGAGATTCAGTCAAGAAACAGAAACACTACATTTGTTGGAGATTAATTCAAACAATACGCACATCCACACACACAAATACTACCAAAAATAATGCCTTTAGTGGTCACCTTATGAAGCTACACGATATTGGATTATTTTTTTAAAGTTTTACATCCCATTCTTAAATACTCTCAATTGCTTGATACAATACTGTGTAGTATCACAAGGTGGCCACTAAAGGTATTATTTTTGGTTGGATTTGTGTGTGTGTGTGTGTGTGTTGTGTGAATTTATTTCCAACAGACGTACAAATTATTTTTTTTTTAAAAAAAATTAAAGTTCAAGAAGTGTAGAATTTATTCCATTGACATAATTAGCTTTTGTGAACCGTGCTCGTTTAACTTTTGCTATAATAAAACCGTCAGCTAAATATGCTCATCCTTTTAATTTATAGTAAAATCGGAAAGTACGAACTTCAAAGAAATTTGGAGTAACGCAACACATTGTGTACATACATATGTAAATATACAGTGAGTTCGTTGTGACTGTGGACCGAGATAGCGCGTGAACAACTTTGAACAACTCTTATAACACAGGTTAGTACTCGTTATGCAATATAAATATAATTGTCTACATGCTAAAGATATGTGGGTAAATAAGCGAGACTTTACGGAACGAAAATGCCAGCATCAGCACCATGCAACGCCCTATTTTGGTCCAGGACCAAAAGGAACGCACTGTGTGTATATTGTAACGGCCTTGTCAATAATCATGACAGTATAACAGATTTCTGAACATTTGTGGTTGACGACCAACCTTGATGTTGACCTCTAAGATAAATGGATTGAAGATACTGGTTTATTTAAAAGGGGTAGTAAAATTTATTGTAACAATTTATAAGTTACAACCTTAGTGACAATGAAGTTCGACCAGTCACAAATATAGGAGTGCGTTGTGAAAGAAGAACACATGCATATACTGAACATATTTTATTCAGCAGGCTACATGGAACAAAGGAAAACATAAATTTCCGCTGCAACGAAGCAATGTATGGTGTCCACACAAAATAAAACATTTTCGTCCATCTACACGTGACATTGAAGTTCGACCACTGTTAGAGGGGATCCTGTTTACCATGGTGTGACGCCGCCCCGTCGGCGAATAACTGTGGCAATGCGTCGGGGCATGCTGCGGACGAGTCGTTCAAGGTATTCCACATCGATGCGGTGCCATTCCTCCTGCAGGCAGGCGATAAGAGCAGCCACTGTCGTGGGTCCCCTCTGTTGCACACGTCGCTTAAGAACACGCCACACATTCTCAATGGGCGAGAGGTCGGGACTCGATGGTGGCCATGGCAGAGTTCGCACGTGATGGCGAGTCAACCATTCTCTTGTCAGCCGCGCTGTATGAGGCCTGGCATTGTCGTGTTGAAAGATGAGACTCCGCCTGTGGAACAGGTGCCTTCGCACTGTGGGAAGATGCCGCTCCAGTATGCGTGTATAGGCGTGTGCATTCACAAAGCCCTCACAGACGTGTAGTGGGCCAACCCCAGATGCCGTCATGCATCCCCATACCATCAATGACGCAGGTTTATGTACCCGACGTGCATAACATTTTGCTTCATTCTGTTCCTCCTTCCGACAAATGACTGTTTTCCGTATTTTCCCGTACACAACATTGAAAATGGATTCGTCCGTCCACAAAACCCTGTTCCACTGCCGAAATGTCCATCCCCGGTACATTCGTGCCCACCGTAGTCGATTGCCTTTGTTCAACATGGAAAGGAAGGGTTTACGTTTCGCCTTGTACACTCGGTAACCGCATCGCTGTAGGTAACGGCGAATGGTTCTGGTTGACACTTCAATGTGAAAGCGTTCTCGAGTCCACAGTCGTAATTCGGCCACAGAAACATGATTGTTGTTCTGGATATAGCGCCTAAATATCCGTAGGTCAAGCACGCTCAGCAGGCGTTTTCGACCGGGGGCCTTACCTGGCTCTGTAGTACCCGAATTTTGGTGGTGTTTGATGATGCAGTGGACGGTTGACTTGGGTAAGTTCAGTTGGCGCCCTATTTCCCGTTCACTGAGTCCATCCCGTTGCAACTCCACCACTCTTCTCCTCACGGTGTTGTCAATAGGTTTGCCCCTGGCCATGGTGATGATGCAGTGCGGTTCCTCGGTGCACAGCACGCGCTTATATACGGCGGACTCCCTTATCGTGTCCGTGACGTCATGCTTCCGTCGAATGCGCCACTATCTGGAATTTTTCGTATGGGTCTGGTGCCTGGTCGAAGTTCAATGTCACGCGTATAGTTCCCCGTTTTCGTTTTTTACGTAACCTTGGGTGCAACATGCTGGGATCACGATTCTTGCCTGCTCACACGCCTCATCTTACACACATGCGTCACTTCTGCGGGTCACCCATTCCACCGCCTATGCCTCTGTGCATTTAATCACGTATTCCTTTCTGGTCGAACTTCATTGTCACCAAGGTTGTACATACTGAGTATTTTGCAGTGTTTCTATGCTACGAACGTTGATAAATCTTAATATTTGTGGAAATATGTAGGTGTCTTAAGATCGAGGAAGATAAAAATTGAAACATATCTGAATTTTGTTATTTGTGAAAGTGATACACTTACATTCTTCTCTGCACGCGTAGAGGTTAGTGTAATCTAAGTAGTTGTGGTTCCTTACCGTGTTAAGCAAAACCTCAGAAGCCCGATGATTGGAAATTAGCTAACTTAGACAATTTACACTCAAGTCTAGAGGTACGTGTCAATATATATATGTAAACGTGTGTGTGTTTGAGCGTGCAGGTACATGGGAAAGTATTTTTTAGTTCATAATATTTATCTTACTAAAGGTTGTTCGCTTCAGACTTAGTATCTTTAAAAATATAATCTTGATTGCTCTACTGCTTGAAACAGCTAGAATTTTAAGAATTTTTTAGAACATATTCAACTTCCTCGTATACAGCGAGAGAGAAAGAGAAAGGGAGCGATGGAGGGAGGAGTAGGAAGTAGAGAGAGATGTGTGCGTGGATGGGAGCTGTTTTAATGTATGCGCTTCGTGGTTACACCTAACATATTATTATTATTCTGTTTTTGAACCCTCATTACAAACATAGATAAAATTAACCATTAACGCAAATTTAGTTGAGAACATTTGGTATTTAATTGCATCAGTTGGTGATTTGATCATGCAGAACACGGTTTCCACACATTTGTTTTTTTTTAAATGATGCAGGGTTCTGATTCAGCCGCTTTAGTATCCAAACAAGTGACAATTTTCTCTTTCCATTCTTAGATCTAGCTTTGACATGTTCATAATCGTATACGTATGGCAGGAAAGTAATTTATATTATTTTAATTATGAGAACTTGTTCTTTGCATCAAGGTTAGAGCAGGATTAGTTTATAACACTAATGTTCCAACATATTTTTAAAAAGTTTCTTTTCAGTTCAATAGTGAATTGTCTTTTGTGATCATTTACCAAGTGCACGCATGTCAAAGTGAAATTCTGCCACTGAGCGAAATTCCAGATTTATTGATACAATCGTGCGGTACGTTTCCATGGGAATTCCTCTTTCAGGGAAAGTAAAACTTAATTCGCTATGTTCACTACAATGAAGTCAATCAAGCTTCAGTTTGACCTGACTAATGCCCATGAACGACATTTCTCTGAGCAACGCATGGTAATTCTCTATTCTGATGCTTCAATACTCTTCTCTACATTTTCTTCCCAAACAAATTAATCTGCAGCAGCTGCTCCCTTCATATTGGATCAGAATACAATTGTCTGATAGATGCACGAGAAAATTTCGATACACGGTCATTGTTACGTTGCCTTTGATGTGTACTAACGTACGAAATGGTATAGTTGCTAAATAGATTCAGATTATGAGCCACTACAACAATTAACTTAATAAATAATACCGGAGACCACTATTATTCTGTACATATAAAAGTGATTAGATATGTAGACACATTTATAAGAAGAGTTTAAAATAAACGCAAATATTATACTTGTATTTTAAATAATAATCACCACTTGACGGAGACCTACTATCCTGAAGGTAATTGGTGAGTTAATTGAAAAGAGAGCTTCCATCCATGCCGAATAGTCAGCACAACGGGATACGAAGCCAAAGACTGGGCAAAGGCGTTCTTTGTGAGTGTCCCTTCGTCATTTTCATAATTTCGTTACTCGTCATCTTAGGGCCTCTCTGATGGCGCAGTAGTAGCGTCGTCGCCTTGTAATCAAGGGGTCTCAGGTTTAATACCCGGTAGAGTCACATAGTGGTTCGGATTTCACTCTAAACTGTAAGTCCAGTCCCGCTTAGCTATGTCGTGCATAAAGTGGACTAAAAACTCCAAATCTATCAATCAATCAAAGCAGCAAATCTCTCTTTACTTTCCAAGTTAATTTTTAGTAGTTTCAACATTGATGAGGAGCTAAGTATTTCTCATGGTCTGTGCGCAATATCGTGCAGAGAAACGTGGATGAAGGAAGCTCATCTACTTTTTGGGGGTCTTGTCCATTTTTCATGTTGTGATGGCATCGATGGATTGATTACACGATGGAAAAAATGTTTGGACAGATTTTGTGAATAAATAGAAACATAGTGTTTCCATATACTCACAGTGTTATTGATTTTAATTTAAGATTTAAGACAATATTTTAGAAGAATCAATAGCAATTAATACTAAAATTATGTACGAGATTTTCTGTAAAGCCATGAAACCAAGACCCTTGCATCGTACGACTCTGTGCTAATCACACATCCATGATGGTCGGTATATACGCACATACATTTGACATGAAAAAATCTACAGTTAATTAAAAATGTTTTTTCTCTCAAATTTAGGTGTATTTTCGGAGGAATGTTTCTGAAAATTGTATCGTTTTAATCTAATGCAATGGTTACATATAATTTTCAATAATAAAAAATAGTCATTATCTAAATTACACGAACATTCTTCACAATAATGGTATTTTAAACAATCTATTGAAAGTTCTAAAATTTTGATCTTCATTTTAAGTTCATATTATTTTCAGTTGAGCTGATTGGATGTTTTTATCAACTTTGTGCACATTAAGGCTAATCGGGACTGGACCTATAGTTTAAAGAGGGATCCGAACCACTATGTGCCTTCACCGGCTATCGAACCCGGGACCAAGCTCATATTATATTCATACGTATACATATAATATAGAATATGATTTCCGTAACTTTGGTTATTTTTATTATTGATTGATTGAATTAAAACTGTTGGGCGGGTGGGTACATATGGCCACCTAGAACCCTTCAATGTATACGGGGAAATATCCTCTTATCTTAAATTCTTACTTGAAGGTTAAAAGAAGAGGTGTAAGAAGCCCCTGGAGAAAACTTAAAGGTGCAAGGTTATAAAGGGACCTGCACAAGACAAACACAACACGTTAAAACAGAAAGTATTCTAATATCTTCTTCACAGACAGTGGAAGAGTCCAGATGTTTGTAAAAAAATTAAAGACATTTGATAAAACGCTGTCGTCATCTCCCAACAGGAATGACAATCAATTGGAAAGATTAAAAGTCTGCCTGAGGAGAGCGAAATAATCACATTCAACAAGAATATTCCAAATACTTAAAACGCAATTACGAACGAGACCCATGGGAGGGTCCAGCCTTTGCAATTAGTGAGCATGGATTAGATGGCTGTGTCCAATGCGCAGTGAAGTGAGAAGAACTATTTCCTGATGAGAGGGACGGGACTATGTACGCCATGCATCTATGGTGGTCTTAATAGCATGAAACGTGTTTCCCGTCAGTGCATCCCACTCTTCCTGCATTTCAGAAAAAAACTTTGAAGTTAGGAAGAATCAGATTTGTTGCTTAATTGGAAGTCCTGTGAACTCAAGATAAACCGTGAAAGAAAAATTACCGTATTTTCCAGCGTATAAGACGCACTTTCTTCCTTTAAAAAATAGGTCTAAAAACAGGCTTTGTCCGATAGCCAGTCTTTGATTGCGTTTTTTTCTGGGAAATTTCTCTACTCTGAATTAGACGATTTAATTTTTGCTTCCTTGCGGTGTGTGATGAAGAAGATTAATATATATTCTTTCCTAGTAAGATTAGGTGTTACATGTTGAAAGTAGACCGACGTATTACACTATATTTGAAATACAGTAAATTAATTATAAATTCAGTGATAAAGCTTTTTTCTTCTGATTGGTGTACGAAAAATGGGGTCCGTCTTAGACGCCGGCAAATACGGTACTTTTTATTTTGCTCTCCCACCCCATAAAGTTCGGACCTCTCTACATGCCTCTTTAATGAAACATTGTTTTCTCAAATTTGACATTCATATGCCAAAATTTTCTCTTAAAAAAATGTGGGTTTTTGTTTGTAGTAGACTAACAAGGGAGGTTATCTAAGTGTCCGCCTCCGATTTGCATGACACTTGGCAGGTATATAGAGGGGCCCAAATGAAGAAATAAGTATTTTTTTTTTGTTTCGGCTAAAAAACGGTTTTATAGGGCAACCTAAAACAGTTTTTTGGCGACACTTAGATAACCTCCCTTGTAAGAGGAAAGGTCTCTTCAATATCTTCTTTACATTTACAACATTGCGACAATGCTCCCATTGTTACGGAAATCTGTGGATTTGAATTTCCATTCAAATTTCTACTGTAACCGAAATTAAGCAATCTCAAGCTGACAACCATTCATTGTATTTCGGATTAAACGGACCCATAAAAGAAGAACAATAAACAAAGCGAAACAGCGCCGGCAGCACAGAAAATATTAAGTCTGAATTTGCGATTACCATTCATTACACAACGGTCGTTTCGTTGCCATTGTTCTGCCAAGTCGCAGGCGTTGAAGAGAAAAACATCCACGGAATCTACAATGCCAATACGAACATGCACGTATATCTTCCAGCTACCCGCAAAAGCCGGTTTATGCGTTCTCCGCATCAACACGCTGTCTGAAATCTGCTTAATTAGGTCCTCTAACTTATATCCATTTGGAGTTATTGCTAGAATTTCACCGCTGGTGTTCTTCGAGCTCACCTGCCACTGGAAGCAGTTCACCCTATTTGATGCGACTCTTTTATGCTTTGTGTAATTGCAAAGGGTTGTTACGGGAACAGTGGCGATAAAAACTGCTGCCTTGCTATTCGCTCCAAAGAAAGTTCCATTCCCCCAAAACAGCCGAGGTCGGGAGGGGGTAGGAATTCCTCCCGACCTCGGCTGTTTTGGGGGAATGGAACTTTCTTTGGAGCGAATAGCAAGGCAGCAGTTTTTATCGCCACTGTTCCCGTAACAACTGCTCTTACCGAGAGATATTTTGGGTAATTGCATGTTGTAGGATAATATTACCGAGCAAAGTTTTCTTGTATTTTCATCTCGTCCACAGTAATTGCACAATGTGACTAATAACATAAAGTGAAATATATTCCACAAGTTATAGCACCACTGCAGGAACTGCATGCATATTTTGCTATATATGTTCACTTACTGCATGTTACCATTTTTTTTCGAAAGCACTGCAACGGAACGAGTAATTAACTTGAGTTTTTAGTTAGTAAATAATTTTAACATCCTGAAAATCTTATAACGAAAAACTAAAATTACCTAAAAATAGGGGTATTTGCCACTAGTCTATCCTAGCCTATAGTCTAGGGGCAAGTCCAGAGGGGCCGCACAAAAATAATGAGATGCTGAAGGGGCATGAGTGGCAAGGAACCATCGAATACTAAAGTTCCTTAATATTGCGATAATATTAAAAAAACCTGCCAGTCAAGATCTTTTATTTGCTTGTATCATTGAAGAATTAGAAGGAGGGCGTTTCTAGTTTTTTAATAACTTTTTCATCATAACGCTATTTTCAATACTATATTTTAACCGGAGTGCAAGCTGAATAGTCTATATTTTAAACTTTAAATGTTTTATTAATACAGTGCATGCATAGGGGAAGTGAAGTACTATGATAACGTAACTTGCTTGATTTGTTTTATTTTACTTCGCTTTTCTGGCACTTTTAGTTAATCTTGAATATGAGGATGAGTTATGATAAGATGAAATTGATGAAGGGACACTTACAAAGGCCACCCATTACCAGGTTGGGATTCGAACCCAGGACCCCTGGCGTCGTAGCAATCTGTGCTGCCACAGAAGACGGCATATTATTGATAATAATAATAATAAAAATAATAATAATGAAAATAATAATGGTAATAACAATGGCTGCGTGTGTCAAAACAAACGATAGACTTGGAGCCCAAATTTTTTAAATCCCCTTGCCTAAAAGTGCGAACATTCGACTTTCACGTTTGGCTGTTCTCTTTCTAGCGTTCAGTGTCCCGGTTCAGACGGAAATTTCCTTTATAATTGCCCCCAAAATTACTTTTCCGAACTGTAAATCCTCTGGGTTGCTGCATAAGGTTTTAATCCACTTAAAACTTTTCAGTCCTGGAACCTTTTGTTCGTTCTCCCAGAGCCATTCGTAGTATCTAACCTATGTGTTCTGTCTCACACGACACATGCTTCCACAGGGACTGCATATAATGCTTTTAAATATAAGGCCAATTGCTTGAAACCCCCAAGTTGTTTTTTCTGTCTACAGACAAGGGTGTTTTGGTGATGCCTCAACCAATTCGGAAACCGACATTTTCACGTGGAATGATCCAAACTCAGGACGGGGAAGATGTAAGGATCTGTTTATGACAGATTCTTATTGTTGCTACACCTTACCCTGAAATACTACGCACATATAGTATATATATTTGCAGAAAGAGTAATGTGCTTTACGGAGAGTTTCATCTTTCCCCTAATATATTTTCAGTATATTGCTGATCTTTTGTTTGTAGGTTATGTCAGCAGTTACACAGGTGTCTGAAATGTCAACTATTTCAAACTCGAATTCATCCTCCCCAGAGACAATTAGTAGGACGACCTGAGTTGGAAAAACATTTCACTTAAATATCCAACTGCTTTACACTAGTTTCCTGGAATGGCACTGCTTTCATTGGAATTTCGATAGCTCCTGAGTTGAGAAGCCCGGAATCAGGAATAAATCGTTGTTTGTAGCGCAGTAGTATTCGATTAAATACTGAGAAGATAAATGGAAAATTGAACACATTTCTGATTAGATAAATATTTGCAGTTCAGTGGACATTTCTCCAGTTCTCTCTATACGTACAACTGGAATCGATTGTGTAACAAAAGACAAAAGGTCCATCAAATTATTCACGTGTATTCAGTACTGGCAGTAGTAGGGTTCGTGATGTTCAAATTGAACGCGTACATAACATTTAAAGTCTTCCCACAGTGTCACTGCCTACGTAGAGAGGCAAATACCAACGTCCAGAAGTCAGAAAATAGTGTCAATACTCCATACAGATAAGAGCAACAAACGTCTCTGGGAATGGTGCATTACAAAATGTTATTTTAATTATTGAAGGAAAGGGGTTCAGTTTCTGATTAGGTTAAGCTACAGGCTTTGGAAAGAGTGGTTCTGAGATATTTTCCCGATGTGAGCTCCAAAATATTGATGTTCATTCAGCACCGTGATGGAAAGGAGGGAGTATAGCTTGTATTTTCATCCAAATTGCATAGAGAGAAAATTTAATGGGTAATAAATTACAATTATTTATTGATAATAAAAATAGTAACAATTAAATTATAACAGTTCAACCTCTACCATGCTTGGGCTTCATTAAGTTAAACTCACTCATTATTTCCGAAGTATTTGTTTGTTTAATATCCTCGATTTTCTTAAAATTCCCACGGATCTCATTCCATGTAAGAAAATTCCATTGGTGTCATGAGTTTTTATTCCTACATTCACTTTATGTATACAGAGGCCTATTACAATTTGACTTTCTGTTTTTTCCACCCCCAAAAGAAATGAAAGTCTTCATTTCATTCTCACAGCTATCCTAAACTATTGTTGGGAATAAAATTTTCGACCAGACGAGAGAATGTACACGATAACATTAATGAGGGCGTTGAAAGAGACGAAAATTTTCAGCTAAATGGACACAAGAAAATCTTATGTATTGCTGAAAGAATGATGTTCACAAATAAGGGAGATATAAAAGTTTGATTTACGAGTTTAAATCTAGGGTGTTCGGGAAAATGCACATAAGTAACAAACTGCCATTTTCTGTTGCTATCATCTAAGTTGCAAGTATTACAAGTACAAATTTATATTGGGTACTTGTAACGATTGTAAACAGTGGTGATCGAATATGTGTCACTTCTGTAATGTTTGCTATTAAAAGAATCAACATAAGTAACTGTCTGATGTAAAATAGCATTTCTTGACTTGGGTGCTTTTTCCCAACAGCCTAGGAATAAAGGCTGAGCTTTAGCAACAATGAGTTGTTTGAGTAAGTAAATAATTGCATAGAATTACGATTGATACAGGATGGAGAGATATATGGAAGAATAATAGATTTATTGCAACCATTAGAATAAGTCAGTGTTCAGCAGATCCTAGATGACCGTTAATATAAAAATATTATTTTTAATAAAACAATACTTACGAGGAAGCGATCATATGTGGGTTTATTTGGAACAAGGAGAAAAGCTTGGGTGTGAATATCATTTGATTGATTGATTTGATTTATTTTACTTCGATTTCTGCTACTTCTGGCTAATATGAGGATGAAACAGATGAAAGGTAAAACACAACACAGATCCTACAGAGAATTGTACTGGCTGAAGGTCCACGCGTCAGAACCTCGTTATTCTACTAAATGCAGTCCAGGGTGTACAGCATGGAAGTGAGGTTGGTGTTTAGGTATATTGAAAAGGGGTCACCCCTACAACCCCGAACATATTTAAATAAGAAATAGGTGCAATGATATTATATAAGAACTTACAGAAAGGTAAAAGTTAAACATTGAGCACAGAGACAAAGCAGGGAAAATACTACAAGGTAAAAAATTCCTAAATTATATAAATGAAACTTATATGTTGATATTGAAGGAAATAATATGATAGAAAGATCGTAGAACAAATATCAAGAACTTATTGAACTTGCAAAGACGAGAGGAAATGAAGTAAATGATTTAAAATGTGCAGGAAGTGATACACCGGATGAAATGAATCAAGAAGTAAAGAGAAACAAGTAAATATCTTCTTGACAAATAAACTGTGTGAACTAACACCCAATGATTATACAGAAGTTATGAAGGCCGGAAATGTGTGTATCAAATGCAAAAGGTTATGATATTGTTGAATAAATTTTATGGGAGTATGTATGATTCATGTATCGGAAGCTTATGTCGCCTGTTACACTAACCATTCGTGCATGTCGAATCCAATACGACAACAGATTAAATAGAAACTCCATATCAATTTAAGCCCATACACATGAAACAAAGTGCTTGGATTACCCGTATTGGGATGGTTGCAACGGGGAGTGTGTGTGCGAGAACGACATCCAGAATACGCTATATGCAACACGTGCATAGAGGTCAATTCTCCGTTTTTAGGATACTTTCGACACCAAATTACAAGAATAAATAACCAAAACCCTTCTTCGGACATTAGTTACAGGTTTATGTGGGGATTCCGTTAAATAGGTGTATACTTGTTACTTGTAGAAAAGTAATTACTTACAAATTACAAATACGAGGAATTATCCTAAATCGTTATTGCAAATATTTATTGCTGAAATTTAAAAGCGAATACGATAGTGGAAATAGTTGTCACAACTTTCCACATTTAGCAACGTTTATCATGAAAATATTCTAACGTGTCCTTAAATTTCTTCACACATAGTAACAGTGTTAAGCACTGTTTGTATGTTAATAAAACATTCAAACACTGACCAAGGTAAAATTCATTGTATAGAAAATTTACACTAAAACTTAACGTTTCTACCCTCTGACAGGGTCTTCTTCAGACGAAGATTCACAAATAATTCTCACAATATTATTGTAAATTTTTTGAGAACCTCCGTCTGAAGAAGATCGTCATAGAAGGTGGAAATTTTATGTTATTAGTGTATATTTTTATACAATAAATTTACCTTTTTCAGCATCTTAATGTTTTATTCACAAATAGTTATCGAACGTTCGCGATTTTATTGATCAGAGTGCCAGGTCGACTTTCACTCCTCCTAACAGCGATTCGTGGAGAGGGAGGAAGGCTCCCCACTTCTCCACCTATCAGGGGGAAATCTCTTGGTGGCAGAAGCACCCTCGGAACCTCAGATATGATGCAATCCTGGTGTTATCAAGGCTTATTGGAATTCCTGCTGCCTGTGTCGGTAAGTCCATCATAATTCTCCCACTCGGAGAGGGTAGAGGGATGTCAGAACTTTGTGCCAAGGTCACGTTATGTGACCTGGATATCAGACTCCAAATCCTCCTTCCCAGTCGCAACCCGACATCTGCAACGGAGTGGTCCATCTATTCGATCTCTTTCTATCTCTGACCCCTGATTTAGTGGTCTCCCCCCACAGTTCCCTCTCCCATCAAAGTTACTTGCGGTATCTATGTTCCGTAGATCGAGGTCTATAATTTACAGATTATACGATTCAGATGTTCTATTGCTCCCAAATCTGACATTATGTTGGAAATTGGTATAATGTATTATTCTTTAGTTCACCTTAGTGCTTGCATGGCACATCAGGAATCATAAGTGTTTATAACTCTCTCTCTCTCTGACACACACACACACACACGCGCACATGTACATTTTAGAGACAAGGAAATCTGAACTACGATAATGTGATGAACAAACATTTTAAAAGTTTATTTCACACGTCTTATCCAATATATATATAGCCCCAATCCCACCACTCACTGACTCACTGACATAAATGTTTTCCATGAAGGAAGCCCCGGAGGCGAAAAATGCCCGATTACGACCCCCCATGAAATCGTCCCAAAAGGCCGAGAAAATTAAGAAATCGCTCAATTGGCCCTTCCTTAAGGGTGAAAATGCCCTTTTTTCACGTCCTTAGCAACCGTTGCCACGGGCATTTTTCATGGTTTTGAAACGGTGCCCGAAACAAGTGTGACATCTACATAATAAGGAGTTTCAGCCCAGATACAATTACGTATATATTGTTATACTCAATGCGTAAATATCTGCATCCTGCTTGTTTTAACTTAATGTTTAGGGGGTATAATGACATGCAATTCCTTAGAGCTTGCTTGTTGTTCACCATGGAAACGGACGTTGCTAGGGAACTTAAAGAAAGTTTATTTTCACCCCGAATGCTACTGTAAGGGAATTATGCTAGAGTTTTCGATTGATGTGATTGATTGATTTGGTGTTTTAAGTCCACTTTGTGCACAGTATTAGAGTTTTCGAATTTTAAAATGTGAGCATGAGAATTCATTGCAGAGGAGAGATAGAAATTTGCGAAGAATGAAGGAAAACATTTCTTTATTTCAATGATGTTTAAAAATGTAAAACTGACTACAGAAGTAAAATGTTACTTTTCCAATTTAGTGTCGCTATTGAATTCGTTTACATAAAACATCTAACTAACTATCTTGAAACTGTTATTACTTACCCAGCTTATTATTAAGAAAAAACAATAATATTTTGATTATTTGTACATATTACAGCGCATACACACATAAATTTACGTTCAAAACTTTCCAAATAAGAGAACCACGTCGGCGAGCGCACGAGACGTGGCCAAAGGCCACGTCGAAAGTGCGCGAGTAATCATTTCTATTTCTGTTGACACAAAAATAAGAGATTTAAATATATTTTTCGTGTACGCATAACGCCGTATTTCTGCATTTATTTAATCGTGACAGAAATGATTAAATGATTAATGAAATCATGACGAGGCTGAAAACCTAAAAATTCCTTACCCGGTACTAAAATCAGGAATCAGAGCTTCCTAAGAGATTTTTTGTTCGAATTTTAGTGAATATTTGATGCACCTTTCAGGATTTATTAAATCTTAGACAGACTAACATTCATTGGATTCGTCCCTAATTTTTGAAAGAAATTTAATTCTGCAGTGATATAACCAAGCACAGAATGGTGAACCGATGTCTGTCATTGGCTTCTATGTACTTACTACAAATGACGGAATATTAACTAACTAACTAACTAACTCCCTAGCCTTCTTAAACCTGAAGGTTCATGGCTGCAGCAACACAGGCCTTCAATCTGTCCCTATCTTGAGCAAGTTCTATATACTCTTTTCCATCCCTACCGATTTCCCTTAGGTCCATCTCAACGTTGTCCCTCCATCGTCTTGGCTTTCCTACAGGTCTCTTACCATCAGGTTTCCCAACAAGAATCCTGTAAACTCCTCTTTCCTCTCCCATTCGTGCCACATGGCCTGCCCACCTAAGTCTTCTTGATTTAATTATTCTAATAATATCTGGACATCAATACAAATTATGTAGTTCTAAATTATGTAACCTTCTCCACTCACCTGTCCCCTCATCCCTTTTAGGTCCAAAGATTTTCCTAAGGATCATATTTTCAAATACTCTCAATTTATGTTCCTCTTTCAACGTAAGGGACCAAGTTTCACATCCATATAATACTACAGGCAAAATTACTGTTTTGTATATTTTAACTTTTAGTTTCTTAGATATTAAACGAGAAGACAAAAGTTTATGAAGAGAGAAGTAACATGCATTTCCTGAATTAAGCCTACTTTTTATTTCCTCTTTAATGTAATTTTCATTTGTTAATTTTACTCCTAAGTAATTGAATTTGGAGACTGGTTCAAACGAGTTCTTATCAATATTTAGATTTTGATCATTACCTAACTCTTGGTTTCGGCCTGTAAGCATATATTTAGTTTTCTCCTTGTTAACTTCCAAACCTATCTCTTTAGCAGTTTTGAAAAATATTTTAGCATTATTCTTAATTGTATTCACATCATCTTCCAGTAAGTCTACATCATCTGCATATGATAACAACTGAGTCATACCATTTTATTTTAGTCCTTCTTTAGTTTTTTTTACCTTCCTAACAGCATATTCTAAGGCAAAATTAAAGAGCAATGGAGATAATGCATCTCCTTGTTCTAACCCATTAAAAAAAATTAAAAAATATATTATAAAAGCAGGAGCACATGAAATATATAGTTTGATCTACAAATATCAATGGGAAAATGCTAGAATTGTGCTCTGAATTACATGTTATTTATTGATATATCGTATCGTTAATAATAATAGTTTATTTTCCAATATACCTACATGCCGATATGTTTGCAGTATACGTATAAAAAGCCGACCGCTATTCTTTCCTTAATATCTAAAGAAAATGCTATAATAAAAAAGGAAATTGAATTCTCAGAAGAAAGTTATTTAATAGAGGGTGTAAAGAAATACGGGGCAAAACCTAAGGAATGGATATTCTCATTTGTAGAAAAGGTTACTACGTACATAAAACAGGAGCCTGCTGAAAATACACAATGTCTTGGTAAGTCTAGCTACTACACGTATTGGAGTATGGAGTACACTACGATCATAATTGAATTGCAGTTGTTAATACTCTGAAATTACTCACTTCACATATTTTAAAATAACACGTCTTTACTATCTACATTTGCGGCAAACATTCCTGAAGTTTGGTCATGCAATGTGTGTATGTATATGTAGTGAAGTTTCTGACCAATAATACTTGTTGTCTTGATATATATTTAGGATATATTGATTTTGTTTCAAACTCCAATACATTGAAGCTGACTTAGTTGGTTCACCAAGAGTTTACTGAATTGGATTCATACAGTTTTGTGTGTGTCTTAAGTCTCTCCTCATTCTCCTCCCTCTCTCTCTATCTATCTATCTATTTATCTCTCATACACATTGATATCTATTTAGTGATTTTCGCCGAAGCTTGTAATGCTCACCTACTCTAAACATGAGGTTCCAACAGATAATGGCTTTCATTCCTAACACAGTGAGCGTCCATACCAATGCCATCGGCAAGCAAGCATACCTGAAAGAAGAAAAATGCAAGGATGTAAGAAGTGTTGTGTAGAACAGATACAGACATTCAAGGAATACATAAGAGCTTAAAATGAATAATTTATTTGCGTCAGAAACACAATACATTAAAATCATTTTCTTTCTATCAAACGGCTAGCCTCCATTTTGAATAATTATGTTATTATCGGTAGCATATCCTTGACGCCATTTGATATTTCTCTTTTTGCAGTTCTCATCAACGTTTCATTAGAATTAGCTTCCAAATGAAAATATCTTGCCATTATATTAAATAAAACACATTGCGTAAAGATGCCTTATTTATAATTATATTTGATTTAGTGGTAACAGAATAAAATCCATATTTCTAAGTGTTTTCAAAAACATTTTAACTAAATTAATTAAGAATGCAAACGTACATTGATAAGTTGGGACAGAGCTTTAGTACATATGATGAGATTCAAATACATGAACATTTGGGAATATCAGATAATAATTTTAAATTTGACAGACTGAGTTATATTTGAATATGTTGTTGTAGTGTTATTTATTTAAATTGGATACTAAATAGGAATAAAAGTAATTGTATCTATCATAGTAGTGGTTTTTAGTTGATTGTACAAGTTTTATGGTTTAAGAAGTAGAGCAGATATGAGCTGAATTTTCCAATTAAGATAGAATTGCTGAAAATTGTAGTGAGTATAGTCTTCAACAACAAAATAGAATTTTCTGCAATGATATATGCCGTTAGTACACTAGTTTTGAACAATTCTTATTTGGAGCAGTTCGTTTGTGGAGACTACCAAGTCCCTTATATTAATTAAATATAAACTCTCTTCATAATCTCTTAATATTTTAATAAATATCTTTGTTTCCGGTTTGTTATTTTATTTCGTTTATCTTTATTTCAATTACAATTGCCATTATATACAACGACTAACTTTTAGAGATTGTAACCAATGAAGCCTATTGTTGCACTACTTTACGATAGGTAGTACTTCATAGAGAGCGATCATGTCAAGTAATATGGAACTCTACATTTTCAAGGTAAAATTTTGCATCACTTATCGTTTGTCATTACACTGTCACTTCATGGAACGGTAAAAATACAATCTTTGCATCCGTTTGATGCACTTTATTTTAAAGTTATGTGTGATTCTAGTGATCCAATTTGAGAAATTATCTATATACCTATTGACAAATAATAATGTATGAACTAACGGGAAACATTATAAAAAGTTATCAGATATAAATGTATTAAGGGTGAATTAAACGAGAATTCATAAAGTATACACCGAAAGACATGCATCATTTCGAAAGCACGAAGCTGTTGTTAAAGCAAGGAAACCATAAGAGTAAAATAAATTGAAGGGTCGTTCAACGTTAACCGAGATATTTGTGAATTAATGGAGTGGTAAAATGCTGGAGAACGCTAGAACTGCCAGAGGATTTACCTTCATCCTTCTTGAGAATTGCGCTTAAGTCCCTATGTAGTTGGCCTATGTGCAGTTGTGTTAGCAACAATGGCAGAAAACAATGTGTCTATAGCTGTGGAGCAACGACGTATGATCAAATTACTTGTCAAGAATGACCTGCAAAGATTGCAAGCACAGCATAGCGAACAAACGATGTCACGCGCAAGAGTGTACATATATTGAGAACATCTAGCGAAGAACGCTAGTTGGAGATGGATGAACGGCATGGGCACATTTGTCCGAATGGGACATGCAAGGTGTTCTATCTGGATTTATTTGGGAAAGGGTCATGATTAATGCCAAGCATTCTTCACCATGACAATGCAGAACCCCACATGGTCAAGTTGACAGCAAAAATTCTCCGAAAGGGTTTTTCTCCATGATCTTACACTCAAGATTTTTTAAATTCCCTCAGTGATTATCACATTTGTTTGAACGGTTTAAAAAACACATGAGAAGGAAGAAATTGAAGACAGATGAAGCACTGAGAAATTATGCCAATGCAGTGGCTACGACAGGGTAGTCAAGTTCCTTCTAAGCCAAAGAACTGAGAGAACTGAAACAATGATGGCAGCAGTGCCTCGATGCTGAAGTGTATTCCTTTGAAAAACTCGCATAGTTTGGTTGCTTGTAGGACTTTCCAATTTTGTTCTAGAAATAAAAGTCTCGGTCAACCTTGAATGACCCTTGTATTTATCATGCCACACGATATAATTATGAACAGCGTGTCAGTGTACCTGATTATCGTGTGAGAGGCCAACCGTAGAGGGGGAGATTACTTATGTAACCTCGTTCCAAGCTAGCTTCTGCTTGCGGTTTATGCATGTGTGTTTTTAAAGATGTACGGCCATTGTTGCCCACGTGGGTGGTGGATGGTGACGGTTACCGGGATAGTAGACAACAAAATTGACTCAGGTGTTGGTTGGGTTGAATAACATATAGGATGGCACAAAGATGTGTCAATTTCCTGGCTCACGTCAGCAGAAATTCCAGCTTCCCTTTACTTTGTGTGAGGTGTAATTTGGTCCCCATTTAGTAAATGTCGCGACTGAAATCAGTTGTGAAACTAACCTGAATTATGAAAACATTGCCGAATGAAGCTAGCGGATACTACATAAATACAGTATGTTTCAAAATGAATGACCCAACTTAAAAACCTTTTATTTGTGCACCCACGCACCGCCATTTAATGAAACTTCTACTACTTGATTTCCCTTGGTCTAGAGATTAGTTAGATACCTCTATCAGACTCCAAATAAGACGCTAACGTTAGTCGTTCACAAGCTATGCTACAGAAGGCGTTTTGGGTTATGCAATTCAGCAAGACATTACACCCAGTGACTTTTCTTGTGGGGATACAATAAACATACGATCTTTTCGTCTGAGAGATTAACATATTGATAATTGTTTGCTTTCTGGACTAGTAAACCTATTTGGGTCATCCAGCCTAATCTGTACAAGCATCACGTTTACGGCATAAAATCAACTCTAAATGTGAACTTTACATTTTTCTTGTGAAAAGTGGCAAAAGGCGTGAAGCCAATTTCAAAATTTAGTGCACCAATATTATGGCAGAAAACACTATTAACCTTGCACTAAGAGATGACAAAGTTTATTTTTGTTTTGTTAGTAAGATGTGGACCATTTTACTATTCTGCTAATTCCCATTATACAATATTTTTAATGGGTCTCATCCACATACTGCTAAAACGATATCGTGAAAAGCGAATAAAATTACAGGTATACTATACAGAACATTCCCTGACATTCGCTACGAGACTCGGCGGCAAGCATCACGGCGTCAGCGCTTGTCTTTCCCGGTGAACGGGGTCCGCGACAGTCGGTAGAGTCGGCTATTAAAATTACAGTTTTCATATCGTGTAATAACCTTACTACAGAAGGTGTTGAAAATGATGTCCCTCTGCTGCAATACATTCCTGGCATCTCCGAGGGAAATTGGCATTCACGTGCAAGTTCGTCTACTGTAATTCTTTCGATTTCTCGTACAATACTGTCTTTTAACTGTGGGGATTGTCTTTGTATACTTTATTTTGTACACACGACTCGCATTATCTCTAGGCTGTAATTCATGTACTATTGTCAATCTGTAGGGCTTACATTTTAGAATTTTAGCGGCTCTAAATGCTGTGGTTTTTGAAAGACCCGTTTCTTGTGAGAGGAGGCAGATAGATTTCCGAGGAGACTGTTCTAATCTTAGTCCTATCTCATCGAGTGTTTGCTCAGTACGTTCACATGGGTTTGTCTTTCCACTTTTATTCAGAACTGACCCTGTTACTTTAACTTTCTTACAAGGTTTAATATAGTGGTCCTTTGTGGAACGGGAACGCCAGGACATTTCGTTGCAAAAGTCGTCGAACTTCTGCACAATTCCTCTTTCCGAAGTAACACGCGATAAGATAAATCCTTTGTTGTAATAGAAACTTTTGTTGTGCCATATTAAGACACAATCTTCAACACACGGACACGACACAACAAACTTCCGAGGGAGCATTATACTGGCGTCAGTCTGCAACGTCAACAGAAATGGAAAGAAAGCGAAGGCAGGGAGAGAAGAAGGAAGGAGGAAAAAAAACAGACTGTAGCCTGCGACTGTCGCGGACTCGTTCATAGGGAAAGACAATCGCTGACGCTGGGCCGCTTGCCGCAGAGTCTCGTAGCGAATGTCAGGGAATGCTCTGTATATTACTAGATTGTCACTTCAGCGTTTATTGCTCGAAAATATGATAGTTTTATAGCGTAGAGCAGTTTGCATGCTTTTCATGTACATATATGTTTAACAAACAAATGCCCCACACTATGATCAAAAGGATAGGAAATAACTATTTATTATTCTGCGAGAATGACAAAGCAGTTCATTTTCCGAAGCAAATCTTCGAGCGTGATAATTATAACACGTGAATATATTGGTGTATGTATTTTTAACTTTCGATTTCATCATTGTTCTCTAAAATATAGTGTAACCAACGTTTCAAGAATGTCTGTTGGTGTGCTTTCCTACTTATAGAGTCTAGTAAATAAGTTCGAAATAATATGTGCAAGAGTTTTAGATCGTATTGCAAAGAGTGGAACAAACTATAATATATCCCTTGAAGCTTTCCTTGTGATGAACGACAAACAGATAACGAGTAGGTGAGTTCAAAGATGGAGAGATAAGAATCTGCAAGGAAAACGTTTCTGTTTTCGTCCTCCCATGTACGTTTTCTGACTTATTTTACATACATTTAATTGTAGTTACCTTATTGTGTAAGTACATAACCTCAGTGTTGAAATTGACCGGGGTGGGCTGGAACATATTTCCAATTTGTGAATATCAGGAACTTTCCCGTTACGTCTCGACAGAAATGGCAACGGTCAGTTCCGGTTCGTTTATTTATTTATTTAGTAGATACATATTTCACTGCATTTTTTTTCAGTGTGAACTAAATTTTTAATACCCCGTCATAGAGCATATTATAACATAGCAAGTAATATCTCTTTATCTTTTAACTACAGAAGGATAAATTTAACGTATTCTTTCGTATCAGAGAATATTCCTCAGCTCTAGATACATTTTTCTCGTGTCGGAGTCTATAAGTTTTTCTGAGGAGAGATATTTCTTGCCTGAAGCAAAACAAAATACACCATAAGGTTGATAAATGTCAATACAAGGATTTCCATTCCAGTCTTCTACTGTGTACGTCACGTTCAAGAAGATCAAGACAGGAAAGCTGTGAAATATATTTCCCTCTGGTAAGCATCCTCTCCTCATAGAAGTTTATCTTTAAAAGTGGTTCAGAGATATAACAGATGGTACGTCAAGGGATCCGGATACGTTCTGCTATTTTAAAACTCAATTTTTGATTTGCAACACGGCGAAAGATGACTTAGCAAAGGGCGCTGTGGAAATAAAACAAAATTAGATTGCGCATAAGTTGCTGATGTGTAATAAGAACTTTCTATATCACACACTTCTTTAAAATTTCTAACAACTTCCCTCCGAGGAAAACAACGCAACATAGTAAATATTATAGTGTTTTATGGGGAATAAACTACTTTTGTCCCACGAGATTGCCATCTGTTTTTTTCATACGATTAAACTTTTTTCACAGTTGATGATAGAAAGTGAAGAGATAAATGTAAATAGGATTCTTGGTAGTTCGTTATGAAGAAATATAGTTGAAATTGTTACTTTTCTTTCATGAAAGCCTGCAAAATTAATTGTAGTATAGTTTAGATAGTGGTACTCAAACTGTGGTACGCGTATACCCCAGGGTACATGAACGACTTGAAGGGGTTTCGTGATCAGCTCGGAAGAGAAATGTCGAGAATTCCCAAACAAAAACATTTTGGCTGCAGGTGCGTGGAACAGACTTCATTGTTTCAGACATCATTGCTTAACACTCAACAGAAAAATAAGATTTTGTCGCTGACATTCTTATATTTGTTTCGTATGTTTTGAAATAAAATACTCGTTCGAAATCTCTACTCTTGTCATTCTTCAATTCAAAACCCCACAAACATTTGTTAAAGTGTAAAAACGTCACTAGTACGACTAGGTATATTGTTGGTGATGTTTGAAAACATGATGCAATAAAGTTTTTGATCCCTTTCTTCTCTACATACTTATGTGAGAGTAATTTTTTTATCTTTGGTGTTCTGTACCTAAAAACCAAGTACCAAAATAAACTAAATTTGGAGCCGAATCTCCGCTTGAAAGTTTGAAGTACAACAACCAGACATAAAAAAATTGTGTGAGGCTATGCAGTCAAATCTTTCTCACTAGAAACTCTGAGGATATACAATCGAAACTCCAATATGATGATTGATAGTTTGTTTACAAACTAGTTATTGTTCATTACTTTTGATTCAATAACTGTAGAAAAATAGATGAGAATTGAAGTTTTTTTATGTACTTCTATGCATACATGTGCTTCACATTTTTATTTTTGAAACCAATCATGAATATTGTAAACGTAGAAATTACCCCAAAAAATTATAATTTTGTTGTGTGTTCCGACGTTTACTATATTCATGATTAATTCTAATGTTTATTTGTCCATCATCTTTCCACGTACAACCAAAATGGCATTTTGATTGTGGATACGCTCCTAAAACTTGTGCCCCACCAATTAGGCATACAAGATATTTACCCAAAACCCACTAGAAAGCCTACGGTGAGGGTACATCAGACGTTCAGTTACCACTAAATGGTACATTGAGAAAATAGTATGAGAAATGCTGGTTTTGATTGTTTACGCAGTCTGTACACTACAACCGAATGTAATCTACACGTAGTTTACATGTAGACAACGCTTGTAGACGTAAATGTATAGTGCTACATTACTGTTGACACGAACAGGATGAAATTATAATTTGAAACAAGACTTCACAAAATCCGGTAATGAGGTAAGATACCTAGGCAGAAAACCAAAGTTGAAAAGACACCATGTCTTGGATGCAAATGAGGTTTCCTAAGAAAGAAACAAGATTCTCAAAGCAAGGTCAAACTTTGTTGATTCCGATGAAAATGGAGCACACATCTCTCTCAAATGCTATCAAACTCGCCCATTATTTTTCAGAGTCCTTGTTCCCTCGCAGCATACGAGCTCACTTACAGCTTGTTGTTGCCTTGAAAGAAACTCCTCCAGGTATTTTCCACGTAGGCTGAAAAAACAGGCTGAATTCTCAAACAGAGCCAAACTTTAAAGAAGAGCGTACTTGCCTTTTTTTGTTGACAAAGAGAATTTCTAATTAATGCCAAGTAGAAGCGGCTCCTTTGAACTTAAAGTCTCATGCAGTAGTACTCTTGTCTAAAGAAAGCGATTTCGTTGTGCAAATTGGCATAACATTCCAGACTTCAATCGACAAAGGAATTCTTTAAGATTAAGAAGACAGACCCTTGTAGACTTCGGGTTGATTAATCTTCTTGGTACTTCCTTCATTACACATTACCCTCGTTTATTTGACAATTTCACATTCTCAATCTTATCGTTAATGATTGTTATCCTCATTAGAATGTAAAGCAGTGACTAAAGATTTTGCCTTGTAGTGAATTTCTGTGTTTTATTTCCCGTTGAGACACATTTCTGTAAATTGAATTCCACTCTAAGCATTACTCATAAGCCAAAATTTTACTATAACTTGGATATATGTGCTGGCTTGAGAAGCAAATAAATTGCTAGTAATAGTTTTAAAATTATTTACTTCTTCTTGCCAAAGTTCATCTGATTCTAGCTACATAGATAACTGATACAAAATCACACACAGTACATAGTCTTACCATAAATACTGTCCCAACGTTTGAGGGTGGCTGTACTTCCACCCGTACAACCGAGAGACGGCAAGAGCTGTAGCGTGAAGCGTGAGTCTTTGCTTGTTGAGCTGGTCAAGTGGAAAGGTGTCTGTTGTAAGTGTTGAAGATGGAATGGGTTGAGTACGAAAATCGTGTGGCCGTTGTAGCATTGCACAAGGTAGGCAAATCACCAGGGGAGATTTTCAAAACCCTCCAGAAGCTCAAAATCTCCAAGAAATTTGTCTACCGCACTACCCAGCACTTTGATGAGACTGGTACTGTTAAAGATCGCCCACGGCAAGGAAGACCACGCACAGTATGAACACCAGAACTTGTGAAAGCAGTGGCGGCACGAGTGCGACGAAATCCTGTACGGAAACAGTCAGTGATGGCTCGTGAGCTAAAGATTTCAAAAATGTCGATGTCTCGTACGCTACGCAGTGACCTGAGACTCCATGCCTACAAACGACGCAAAGGACATATCTTGACAAGTGAACTGAAGCTCCAGAGGCTCCGGAAATCAAAGCGGTTACTTCAGCGTTACGCGGCAAATGGGCACCGTCGAATCCTTTTCACTGATGATAAAATTTTCAGTGTTGAGGAGACTTTCAATGCCCAAAATGACAGGGTGTATGCCACATCCTCTCGGAAAGCTGCTGACAAGGCCCCCAGGATCCAGAGGGGTCACCATCCTGCATCAGTCATGATGTGGTGGGCTGTGAGCTACGAGGGCACAAAGGATCTCCATTTTTGTGAAAAGGGGGTCAAAACTTCAGCCAAAGTGTACCAGCAGACAGTGCTTCAGAAACTATGCAAGAATCTTACCGACACCATCTTCCATGGAGAGAACTGGAGCTTCCAGCAGGACTCAGCTCCAGCACAATAAGCACGCACCACCCAGCAGTGGTTGGAGACAAATGTTCCTGACTTCATTTCCACGTCAGATTGGCCCTCTGCCAGTCCAGACTTAAAAGCTTTGGACTACAAATTGTGGTCCAAGCTTCAGGAGATGGTTTGCAAGAAGAGACATCCCAATATTGACAGTTAAAAGCGGTCTCTTCAGAAGGCAGCTGCGGAGTTTCCACTTGATGTGTTGCGTAATTCCATTGATGAGTGGCCACGAAGACTTCAGAAGTGTTTCAGTGCTAAAGGTGGTCATTTCGAATAATTATTTGTGATTTTGGTTCATAATGCATTCATGCACCTCATGTTATTCTGATATTAAAATATCTCTCACCATTTTGTGTCTATTTACTTACAACTTTGGGACAGTATTTATGGTAAGACTAGGTATATACCAACACAGTACTTAAAGTTCTTGATAGTTATATACCAAATATGTATTTATCTGTTAATAGAGTATTTGAAATTAATACCCATAAAAAGCGACATCTTTAAGTGTTTGAGGTTATGAAATTTAATTTAAGAAACGCTGCCCTCTGTGGTGGAGCAGTTAGCATAGCGCGCCACAAAGCTACGGTACCGGGTTCGAATTCCGGTCTGGGCATGGGTGTTCTTTATAAGTTTCCCTTCATCAATTTCTTTATGTCAATCAATCATCTGCATCTTCGCGATTAGCCAAAAGTGGTAAAAAGTTGTAAAATAGCCCAAATCAATAGACATTTTTAAGAACTTATTTCAATTTTCATGGATATATTAATTCGTTTCTTTTTGCCCGCCTACTGCACCTTGCAGCATCCCACGAAGGCATAAGGTGTGTAGGCATGTGTAGAGGTGGTGTGATAAGCACCGCGCTCCAGTCGCCTTTACCCCTCATGTTGCCCTAAGATATCTATTTATTAGAGGCTGAATGAACTACAGAACTTCTCCTGCAGAGGCGTTGCAAGAAAACTTCCACTTGAACCCTATCTCGGGAATCGAACGGGGATCTCCCACGTGGTAACCAATCCCTTGATATATTCGACCGAGTAATTTTCTAGTTAATAATGTCATATTCCTTTGATTGGGCTACCGCGTAGCCAAATGGTTGACCTCCGGAGTGGAGTGGCTAGCGTAGTTTGCTACTACACCAGGGGTCC
Source organism: Lepisma saccharinum (assembly GCF_977018435.1). NCBI lineage: Eukaryota > Metazoa > Arthropoda > Insecta > Zygentoma > Lepismatidae > Lepisma > Lepisma saccharinum. Next base: position 14,561,828 of record NC_139255.1, read on the forward strand.
CGGGTTCGAATCCCGGTTAAGACATGGGTGATTGTGTTCGTCTGTCCTGAATGAAATAGAGAATAGAAAGAATCTGATGTAAGTATGATGTGTAGGGAAGGATGCCGCCTAAAGGCCTCCCTTTTAAAAAAAAACATTAATGAACAAAAAGTGGTAATCGCTTCCGCCTTTGGTTCGAGCGGTCCCGGTTCGATTCCTGGTGTGTCCCCCAAACTTTCGGCTTTGACCGAGAGTCATGAGTACAAATTATAACCTACTTGAACTTCGGCCACGAAAGCCAGAAAAAGGTGGCGATGTGATCCGATGCGCTGACCATGTGTCACCCATCGAAAATTACGCTCTCACGGGCCCTCGAGGTCTGTTGAGACGCGGAGTTCGTTTTTAGTTTTATTCTTGTGATTATAATACATCTCAAGGAAACGTTTAATTTTTCAGTACGGTAGGCTAGTATAATTAAAAGGTAATATTTATCTGGATCATGAAAATTCAATTGTGAATAAAAATGTTGATAGTAACCTTGGCGTAATAAATTGTAACTGGTATTTCATTAATTGCCTTTGTAATAAAGTATATCACACCGATAACTTATTAGTGTGACTTCAATTTGTAGTGTGTGAATCTAACCATTACATATTACCGTTAGGTATAAATAGTTTAACACTAGCTTACCCAAAGGGGGAGGGTGCCAGGCCAATCAGTCACCCCTTTGAATGTGTTTTCTTGATGACACTGATGTAAGTGGCAGTGTACAATTGGTTGGTAATGATGGAAATTCTTGTATTTCTTATAATTAATACATAACTTTAGATATAAACAACAAAGGAAGCAGTGATCAATAATCAACTTGTTTCTTGAATTTAAGTAATTAGAAAAAGGTGGACCTTTGAGCTCCCAGGTTAGCAAGCTTATCGAATGGCACAGGTTAGCTAGAGTTAATCACACTCCAAAGTTAGGGTGGTAAATCCAGAATGTATCCGCTCACATTGAAACTACAAACAATAATTTGACTAACCATGTAGGTACACAAATTAAGAGTAAAAATAAAATCCTTTGGAAAATATTTGGACCTATAAGGGATGAGGAGACAGGTGAGTGGAGAAGGTTACATAATGTAGAACTATACAATTTGAATTTATGTCCAGATATTATTAGAATGATTAAATCAAGAAGAGTTAGATTTGCAGGCCATGTGGCACGAATAGGAGAAGAAAGAAGAGTTTACAGGTTTCTTGTTGAGAAACATGATGGTAAGATACCTTAAGGAAGGACAAGACTAAGATGAAGGGATAAAGTTGAGATGGAGCTAAAGGAAATTGGAAACGATTGAAAATATTGGATTCATATTTGCCAGGATAGGAACGGATGGAACGCTAGTGTTACTGCAGCCATACACCTTGGGTTTAAGAAGGCTAGAGGGTTTGTTACATTATATTTAGTAATTATAAATGTTTCCCGTAATATAGCATCAAAATGTAGAAAGATCAGTTGGAAGAGAAGCATCACTGCATGTTGGAAACTCGTAGTGATTATAACGCTCTGGCCTAGAAGCTACATTGGAGGGGAGCAATTCGTGCCCTCCCTTGGACCAAGGAATACGGCAATTCGACCCCGTCCTCTGACTATCATTTCACTGTTCGTTTCTGAGCGACCCGAAAACGATCTCTGGGAATCACAAGTTAGGCTCATTTGGCAGGGAGGTACAGGTACAGGCCATTGGCGACTGCTGGTATTGGCACATTTCTATCTTTCTGGTTGTGCCTAGGAACTAACGTCTCTTTTAAGTAACTTACATATCTAGCAGACATTTTATCGATACTCCTGCTGAAAGCATTCTGCATTTTGTAAAATATGAAGCAAAGAGAAATCAAACACCAATCTCAACTAGGTATATTTATTTATATGTGCGTCCTTTGTTCATTCTTTTGTGATTGTTTCTTTTTTTCCGCAGAAAAGAACGCAACACTTGAAAATTTTACAGACAAGGTGATATATTTAATCCAAACCCTTTATGACATGCTTGTCATTATAAGTTTTGCAGAAAATTGTGCAATATTTCTAACACAGAAATAGTAATTTATTTAACCAACTCGCCATGAATAACGTAATGTAACGTAACGTAAACTGTACAGTCATTGTGCACACTGAACATTTCCCATGATTTTGTGAAATGTTTCTTCCACTTTGATCTCAGGAATATTCTTCTGACTTCCTGTAGCACTTCACGAGATTTTTTTTACTATTTCGATCATACTGAATAACGTGTGTTGTTCCCTGTGGCATCAATTACAGCATGCATCCTGTGAGGCATACTCCTTATGATGGTAGCGATGTCCTGCTGGTTGATTCGCTCCCATCCCTGTCTGAGGACTTCTCGCAGCTCTTGCAGGGTCTCTGGGGCACGATGGCGAACATTTCTCCATAAAATGTCCAAAACGTGCTCGATAGGGTTGAGATCTCGACTACGTGCTGGCCACTGCATAACTTAAATTCCAACATCATACAGGTAACAATTGACACATTGTGCTACATGAGGAAGTGCATTGTCATGCATGAGCATGGAATTATCACCAATGTAGTGAGCAATGGAAATAACGTGATCTCCAAAGATTTCTTCAATGTAGCGGTGTGCCGTGAGTGATCCACAGTAGTTATGGTACCGCCTTGAGTCCGATAAATCAATTGATTGGAAAAGATCGATCAAAGATCAATTGATGACGCAGCAGTTTTTTTGGTGACGTCATAAAAGGGGCGGGGCTTATTTTGTAAGGATGATTTTGATTGGTTGTGACGTCATAAATGGGCGTGGCTTATTTTGTAAGGAGTGTTTTGATTGGTTGATGGAATTCGGGTTTTTCCCGCGGTAGTTTCCGGTGTCTGAAAACAGATGGCGTTGATGAGTCAGAAAGTCTGGGTTGGGAGGAGGAAAAGTATGCGGTGACGGTTGGTTTTCTCGTAATTGGAGTACGTGTTTCCGGTGTCTGAAAACAGATGGCGTTGATGAGTCAGAAATTCTCGGAATTTGGGTGTTTCCGTTGTTTGAAGAGAGATGGCGTTCATGAGTCATTGTTGGGAGGAGGTGTTTTTCTCGGGCGACCGTTGATGAGTTTGAAATTCTAGGAATTGGGTGTGGTCTGAAACATGCCCGAACATGTTTTAGATTGATGAGTCATTCTGGGGAGGAGATGTTTTTCTCGGGCGGCCGTTGGTGAATTTGAGTGATGGAGAAACGGCAAAAAGAGAAAAAGGAGAGAGCGTCTAGATGTAAAGAAAATAAATAGAGTAAAAAAAGTAGGTTTCACGGAGGGGGTGACTGTGCATAGTGTACCAGGGCAGGAAGAAGATAGGAGAGGCACGTGGGCGTTGGATGCTCTGCGCAAAACAATGCGCGCCGAATATAATTCGAAAATACGTCACGGAGACAGTACTATATAAAAAAGAAAAATTGTGTACGTACCGCAGAACTGTTGATCGAAGCCTACCGACCGGAGATCATAACCGAGACTGGCACATCTGTTGCGAGAGTGAAGAAAATTGAAAAGGTAAGAGACAAATATTTAGTTTTAATGTTCTACCTAGAACAATGCAAATCGCTGGTCAAATACTATTATCACCTTCACACAGTGAGAATCGTAAACATAAATACATCTTTCTTTTGAAGCAGACAGCTTGAAAGGTGTGAAAATAAAAACGGTACCTGTGTCATCAACAGTTTAATGCAGAAGAGGATGACGTTTAACAGTGATCGATGGTGGGGGGGTCGGCTCCCGGTCCTCTTCTGCTGGGGGTGGGAGAGGGGGCGTATAGTGTCCATCCTCCTCTTCTTCAACCACATCTTCTTCCTGTTCTGACAAAACAGGAGAAACAGTAGAAGAAATAGAAGGAGAAACAGGAGGCACCAGTTGGCGCTGCCGATTGGCTCTATCGTCATTTCAGTTACGCATTCTGAAAAACAAAATATAAGAATTAGAATATATTCCGTTCCATGTAGATATCGGCTAGAAAGAAAAGTTATCAGATATGTAGCATATATAATCGGAAAACAGCATGCTATAATAAACGATGTTATCAGAAATAAACTGAAAAATAATTACCTAGCTCTATACCGACGGAGATTGGCGTGGAGCCTTTCCCTGTTCCGGGTACGTCGAGCCAGGAAAATAGCGGAGGCACGCTGTTGGGCCTCCTCAATTCTATTCTCTTCCTCCAGGTACCGCTCAATGTACCTCGTAGCCTCTGCGAAATGCGCAACGCCTTCAGTGCCTGCCTGATGTCGATAATATGCATTTCGCAGTGCCTCCCCGTGATGGAGTATGTGTTCCTGAAAATATGTGTGAATTAATATATGAAAGTCATTAATTTGTGCAAAACATAATGAACATATTTTCTGTCTAATTTCAGATGTCGACACTCCCTCTCGGATTCAATTTGATGTATGGCGATATTAAGGAGACAACAGCAGGTCCGACAGAACGAAGGAACTTATGGAGCAAAACACATGCTAGACAGGTTGAAAAACACATCGGCAATTATGTGAATTTCTGTGAAGAAAATGGACTGGCGGAAGAGTTATTGGCAAAATTAGAAGAGACATGTAAAGATATCGAGGTATCGGTGGACTGTTTGGTCAAAATATTTACTTACATTGTTGACAAGAAACGAGATGCGCCAGTGTTTGGCGATTTTGTAGAGAATATACAAAGAGCGCAATATGTACCTTCCCATCTATCTTTAAGAATATGTTTCGAATTGATGGAGGTGTTTAAAGGTGTGAGAAATGAGAAGGGTGAAAATAAGAAGACAGGTGGAACAGGGGAAAATATACATGAACGAATGATGGAGATGTTGAAAAAAAGAAAACTGAACGAGTAACCAACACATACTAATACACTAACATCTACCAGTAGTGTAACAAAATATGTAAAAATATCTAATAACCTGTAGTACGAGTTGAAATAAAAAGTTTGTATATGTAGAAAACTTGTAATTTTCTGTAGAAGTTCAATGTGTTAATAAAAGATTTTGTACAGAACAATATTGTTTTTGTATATAAATAGTATTATATTAGAATGCCTAACACAGGATAAAAACCCCAAAAGTTTAATGAAAAAAGTACCACGAATCCTGAAATTAACTATGTTTTGATAAAAGAGGTACCGGATTCGAAACCCTCCAGACATGGTTCGAATCCTGGAATTGCCAAAGTTTGCATAAAGAAAACCAGGATTCGAATCCCACTCAGGTATGGTTGCGAATGTCGACGGAGACCCTGGATTCGAATCCTGCAATTAACTAAGGTTCCCTAAAAACATGTTTGATTCTGCTCAGGTATGGTTGTGAAATGTAAAAGGGTACTTACAACATGTAATAAATCTTGGCCATCCATGTTGCTGCCCAGATGAAAAGGAGATGAACTGGAGGGAAGGATGCCTGCAGAAGGAATTCTATCCACTTCCTTATAGACACACACATCTGCAATTATTTTTTGCAACGTACGTTAGAAGTCTGCATATGAGATCACGACGTTTTTGTGAGGCACAACAGTTCCTTGATAATTTTCACAGAAGTTCCTTGTTTCGTGTCAGCACATGTTCTTCGAACAAGACTTCCTTATAGAGACGGACATCTGGTATCATTTTTTGCAACGCGGCCCAGATGAAAAGGAGATGAACTGGAGGGAAGGATGCCTGCAGAAGAAATTCTATCCACTTCCTTATAGAGACACACATCTGCAATTATTTTTTGCAACGTACGTTAGAAGTCTGCATATGAGATCACGACGTTTTTGTGAGGCACAACAGTTCCTTGATAATTTTCACAGAAGTTCCTTGTTTCGTGTCAGCACATGTTCTTCGAACAAGACTTCCTTATAGAGACGGACATCTGGTATCATTTTTTGCAACGCGGCCCAGATGAAAAGGAGATGAACTGGAGGGAAGGATGCCTGCAGAAGAAATTCTATCCACTTCCTTATAGAGACACACATCTGCAATTATTTTTTGCAACGTACGTTAGAAGTCTGCATATGAGATCACGACGTTTTTGTGAGGCACAACAGTTCCTTGTTCCGTGTCAGCACATGTTCTACGAACAAGACTTCCTTATAGAGACGGACATCTGGTATCATTTTTTGCAACGCGGTTTCCTAATTTCTTTATTTGCAATCGTAGACCCCCCTTTCCGACCACTCTAACGAAAGGTCTCGACGTGCAGATTACGAATATGTAATCGGATTTGCTCTACGTCAATTAGGGGAGGAGTTAGAGCGATTTGAAAATTTCTATTTTTTTTTTTTTTTTTTTTTCGAAAACTTAAAATCGCTGTAGCTCGGCTCCTAATTAAGCAAGGAGGGTGATCGATAGCTTGTCGAACTCGGAGTGAAGTCCTCTTTCCGGTGAACCAGGTTTCATTGTTCTAGGACCGGTGGTTTCCTACTTTCTTTATTTGCAATCGTAGACCCCCCCTTTCCCACCACTCTAACGAAAGGTCTCGACGTGCAGATTACGAATATGTAATCAGATCCGCTCTATGTCAATTAGGGGAGGAGCTAGAGCGATTTGAAAATTTCGATTTTTGCAACTCGTATGAGTCAGGAAGACATCTGCGTTGAATAACAGAATGTGTCACTGCTAAAAGCCATCTTGTAAAGACGGTTAATTGATTCCGAGAATTTACGTGAGCCTTCATATCAGTCAGGAAAACATCTGCTGAAGACGTTTGACGATTTCTGAGAATTTTACATGAACAGTCATATCCGTCAGGAAAATATCTGGTGAAGACGGTTAACTAGCCGCAGTAGAACCGTTAGGAACGGAAATAACTGCTTTGTCATGCTTGCGTATATAAAGAAAGGCGTTCTCTCCACAGCACAGTGTTCGTGAAACAGTCATCGTACGATCATGGATGTACAGTTATCCGCTGACAATCTGTTAGCACGTTATCGTGATGGATATTACACAACACATGGACAGTTGCGGGAAGTGTTGACGATCATCGCGCAAAAAATCATCGCGGGAGAAAGTATCTCCCTAGTAGAGGAGTATGACCGTCTACTACAGACCGTGACATCATTCGTACCCGATCTTACCGGAGAAGGATGGAGAGATATTTCCGAAGAGTCGCCAGGCCCGTCATCGACACCCGATCCTGTATCCAGAGTTGCCGAGGAGAAGCAGATAGCCGTCACATCACCAGGAACTTCCAGAAACACCGCATCCGGATCAGACCCGGAACCTTTACCAGGACCGTCATGGAGACCAGATCCCTTACCCTCAGCAGAACCGTCATCCCAAAGTGCTTCTCTATCAGATAGAAGAGGTAAGAAAAGAAAACGTGATACAGTGCCTCGTGAACAAATAGGGAACATAATATTACTTAACATTCAAGAACGCGAATATCCCAAATTCCGTTCCAAAGGACGTCGTGTGGAATTCAGTTTCTCGCACCCTCCAGAAAATGTCGATCCTCACACATGGATCCGTGAAGGTGTCGAAAATCTTCTCACCTACGTTAAAAAAGACACCAAAGATGAAGACAAGATAGGTTTAACTCTGTCTAACATATCTGACCCCACCGTGAAAGATATTTATGTCGGGTGGCACAGATGTGATCAGTTACACAGTGATATGGTGTGAAACATTATGTACAAAATATTGCAGAGTGCGAAAACATTCACAGCTACAGATCGGTTAATTTTGCGAGCCGACCATGTCGACATACCTGTCGGAGGTGGTGGAGGTAAAATAACATATTGTTTACCTAATTACATGTTAAGCACGCAAAAAAGGAGTATCGTCGGTGTGCCGAATAGGAAAAAACCACTCTGTTTAGCTGAAGCTTTGGTAATAGGAAAAGCCCATGCCGATAATGATCCGTCCTATTCACAGTATCGAAAAAATAGAAATCTTCTCAAACCTGTTTTCGAACTTATGCGCAAAGCAGATGTAGATCTCACAGACAATGCGTATGCAGGAAGTGGAATTCCTGAACTGAGAAAATTTCAGCAAGTTCTTACAGAATATAAAATTGTTGTATACAACAATCTTCGTGATGTGAAAGATGTTTTGTTTGAAGGACAGGTTGAAAATGCTTCCAAATATATATACCTTCTTCATGATAACACTCGACAGCATTATGATGTGATAGTAAACCGTGTTGGAGCATTTGCGGCAAAACAAGAATGTCGCGGGTGTAACGAACTCATATTTCGAACAGCTCATAACCATCTGTGTAAACAATTATGTTCTATGTGCCGATCAACTCCACCGTGTGTGCCTGAACAGGGTGTTCGCAGAATATGTCAGACATGTCACAGAATTTTCAAAAATGAGAACTGCTTCACAAATCATGTTTCTACACCATTCCGAAACGGTACAGTCTGTAGTGAAATCCAGCAGTGTCCCCGATGTTTCAGAATTATTGTAACACACAATACATATGAAAAAGTGCATAAATGTAACATGAAATACTGTACTGTATGCAACTGCGTGAAACCTATAAATCATTTCTGCTACATGGCTATACCCAAACCTAAGCAGAATTCTAAATTTCTATATATATTTTAAGATTTTGAATGTTACACAGATATTCCTCACTCCGAGAAAGAGAAAACTTTTCTTCATGTTCCTAATCTTATTGTGGTGCAGACGGCCTGTCACGCATGTTACAAGAAAGAGGATCTAACGGTTCCATGTTCTGTTTGTGGAACAAGAGAGTTTATATTCTGGGATGACCCTGTAGACACATTCCTGTCCTACCTGGAATTGCAACATAAATTTTCAAACATAACCATTTGTGCACACAATGCACGAGGTTACGATTGCACGTTTCTATTACGAAGAATGCTGGAAAGAGAAATGAAACCTCGTGTGATCTTAGACGGTACCAAAATCATCAGTATGTCATACCAAAATCTTCATTTTGTGGACAGTCTCAACTACGTTCAGACAAATCTTGCTGGATTTTCCAAACTTTTCGGTTTGCCTGTTCAGAAACGCTATTATCCGCATCAGTGGAACACCTACAAGAATAGAAATTACATAGGACCGATGCCTCCTCCTTCTGCATACGGCTATGAATATATGAAAACAGTTGAAGATCAGCACCGTTTTATGTCTTGGTATGACATTGAATGCAGCAAAAATGTACCTTTCAACAACAAAAACCAACTACTCCAATACTGCATCAAGGATGTTACCCTGTTGAGACAAGGATGTTTGAAGCTGAGACAGAATTTCCTAGACATATGCAAGATCGACATTTTCAAGGATTGCCTCACAATAGCATCTGCCTGTTCACTAATTTACAGGCAGAAATTTATGCCGTCTAACACTATTGGAATAATCCCTAAAGGAGGTTACCATCATGCAGATCAGATGTCCAAGTTCGCATTGAAATGGTTAACCTACGTGGAAGAACAGAATCATCTAATACTTCTTCACGGTGGACGTACTCGTGAAAAATATGTCATAGGAGGACGTTACAAAGTGGACGGCTATCACGAGGAGACGCAGACAGTGTACGAGGCGCTTGGATGCTACTGGCATGGTTGTCAACGCTGCATATCAATTAACAGAGATATGTATCCGAATAACGACGACGAAGAAGAAACAGGTCAGGATAGTAACAGTCAGAAATATAACGACATGTTGAACACAGCAGCCTTCAGATACGAGACAACATGCCGTAAACTTGAGGCTCTACGTTCTGAAGGATACCGTGTCGTTACAATGTGGGAATGTGATTTTAACAAAACATTGAAAGCCGATCCTGAACTCGATAGACATCTATCGACGCATCCTATCGTTTGCTGCATTCCTTTAAATCCACGAGACGCCTTATATGGAGGAAGAGTTGAAACAGTCAGGACGTATTACAAAATCAAGGAAAATGAAAAATTACAGTTCTATGATTTTACAAGTTTGTACCCTTATGTGAACAAATACTGTGCCTATCCTGTCGGACATCCTACCATATTTCTAGGAACTTCTATTCCTTCGGTAAATGAGGTTCTGAACATGGAGGGGCTCATAAAATGTACTATTCTGCCACCAAAAGCCCTTTTACATCCTGTTCTACCTACAAAAATGCATGGAAAACTGATGTTTGTCTTGTGTAACGAATGTGCTATCAGATTAAAATGTGAAGGTACATGCAGCCATTCCGATGAACAACGCACATTTTCGGTGACTTGGGTCATCGCCGAGGTGCGTAAAGCTTACAGTTTAGGCTACAGAGTACTGTCAGTGTCGGAAGTGTGGAAGTATGAAACATCGATGTACGACCCTGTCACAAAAACTGGAGGACTTTTTGCCGGTTATGTCAACATCTTCTTGAAAATAAAACAGGAAGCAAGCGGCTGGCCTTCATGGTGTCAGAACGACGAGGATAAAAAGAAGTACATACAGAAATATTTCGATAAGGAGGGTATTCTATTGGAAGAAAACAGTATCGAAGTCAATCCTGGTAAACGTACTCTGGCTAAACTTTGCCTTAATTCTTTATGGGGCAAGATCTGCCAACGGGACAACCTTTCCCAGACGACCATCATCAAGGAATCGAAAGATTTTCTCGATAAAATGACTGATCCAAATATAATGATCGGAGGAGTCGTATTCATCAATCAGGACACCGTTTTAGTGAACTGGAAATATGTTGAAGAGGCTGTCAGTCTGAACAGGAAAGTAAATGTTCCTATCGGAGCCTTCACAACATGCCATGCTCGTCTGAAACTGTACGAACTTCTCGAAAAGTTGGGTGATAGGATATGTTATTGTGATACAGACTCTGTAATTTACGTAGATAGTCCTGAAATGGAGTATCACCCACAGACAGGTGACGCACTAGGAGAACTCACCGATGAATTGGCAGATTTCGGACCCGATGCAGTTTGTGAACAGTTTGTCTCAACGGGACCGAAAAGTTACAGCATGAAAATAACAAAACCGTTCTCCGAACCGCAGTATATCTGTAAAGTGAAAGGAATCACATTGAATACCTCCACATCGGAATTGGTCAATTTCGATACCATGTGCGATATGATAAACGATGAAAAACCTGAAGTTATGGTCGAAAATATTTTCAGGATCAGAAGAACAAAACAGTTCCAAGTAATCAGTACATATGAAAAAAAGCTGTTTCAGCCTGTACTGTTGAAACGACGTTTCGACGATGAATATTTATCGTATCCCTTCGGATACTGTGCTATCTAAAATATGACTTTAGTGATCCAGAGTTTGAACCCTTCTTCGGACCGTCAGTGTATAAAATGTGTTTACAATGTGCCAGATCTTCATTTTTCTTCAAATCTCCAGTATAAAACATGTTTCCTAAACTTTCCCATCCTTTCACCATGATGGTCTGCGGAGCATCAGGAAGTGGAAAAACTACTTTTGTGACAAATATGGTGGACTCCATCGTTCATCTCGTCGATGGAACCGTGAAGAAAATCATATGGTGTTACGATCAGGAGAACAGTATTCCGCAAAATCTTCGAGATGTGCAATATCATAAAGGTATCGTCGATTGGCAGTCGTGGAACGGAAAAACCCCTACTCTCATAATCCTGGATGATCTTATGATGGTTGCTCAAGGAGAAAAATTCGCCGACCTTTTCACAAAAGGCAGTCATCACAAAAACATTTCGGTGGTGTTCATAACACAGAATCTTTTTCATGAAGGGAAAAATTGCAGAGACATATCGCTGAACGTAAAGCATTTCGTTATTTTTAAGAATCCGCGAGATATGAACCAATTCACAGTCTTTGCACGACAACTTCATCCTCACCGCATGAAGGAACTCGAAAAAGTATATATAGATGCTACCACTCAACCTTTCAGTTATTTGTATATTGATCTTTCACAGTCAACACCGGATCCTTTACGTTATCAGACAGACATTTTTAACCAGAATTACTCAACTGCATATCTTCCCCAGGAATGTTTAAAACATCGAGATGAGGAGAACGAGGAAGACACGTACCAAATCACGTTCTAACAGGAATTCGACTTCTTTCAAGAAAAATTCCCCTTTTTTGCACGTGTTGAAAAATTCACCGACCAAACTCCGTAAATCGTTGCTGAAAAGTGCTCCGAAGAAGACAATCCGTTTCATCAGCGAATGCTGCCTGAACGTTTTAAAAGGAAACGTGAAGATTAAACCATCCACAAAACGTCGTCTGGCCCCTTACAAGACGGTCTTACGCAATCTCGTGAAACCGAAAGTGAACATCGAAAAAAGAAGAAAACTTCTTGTGCAGAAAGGAGGATTTCTACCCTTACTTCTAGGGTCTTTGTTATCGGGTCTTCTCGGTACTCTCATTCCTCATTGAAAAATGGCATCTTCTAACAAAAAGATGATCGTCCTTTCACCGGAACAACTAGTACGTATTCGCGGTTCCGACTTGTCTGTAACTCAAAAATTATCCGTTCTGGATAAGAAAATGAATGATATTCTGAAAATGAAAAATATAACAGACGATCAAAAATGGCGGCTTTATAGAAAAGAACTGGACGAGTATTTATGGCTGAGTCGAAAATCCCAAGAACCATTACAAATTCCTATTGTTCAAGATAACAACGGTTCTTCTACTATTTCGCCAGGATCGACGTATTTTCCTCCGAACCTAGCAGAGACGTTACCCCGTAATACACGTCATCAGTTACAAAATATCATCGACGAGTACCAATCTACGGCTCAACATTTGATAGACGAACGTCAGGAAAAAACACTTCCTGATCCGAAGACGTTGAACTTCTCAGCGTCGTCAACGGAAAGCCCTGGACCGTCTCATCGACAGAAACAGAAAAAGAAGAAGAAAGTGGCCGTCCGTGTTTCCAGAAAAACTACACCTTTTCTGAGAACACCTGACGCATACAAGCTGGTTCCTTTGAGAATAAGCCGTAGACAGAGAGATCAGTCATGGGAGTCCCTAAGTTAAAACACGATAAAATCCTCACCAAAATATATTACGATCCCCGACAACGTGCTTCATTCTCATCTGTAGATCGTTTATGGAACGCGGTACGGGATAAAAATATATCCCGCAATACGGTGAAAACATGACTGATGCACCAGGAAACGTACACTCTGCACAAACCTGCGAGAAAAAGATTCCTCCGGAATCATTACAATGTGTGGAACATAGACATGCTTTGGGAAGCTGATCTCAACTACATGACTTCGATACAAAAACATAACGATGGATACAGATATCTTCTGACAGTGATCGATGTATTCTCAAAATATGCCTTTGCATTACCGCTAAAAAATAAAACAAGCAATTCGGTAACCGAAGCTTTCAAAACTATTTTCGGACGAAGCAGACGAAAACCCGTCACACTACAGACCGACCAAGGAACAGAATTCACGAATTCTACATTCCAGAAGTTCTTAAAAAATGAAAATGTAAATTTTTCGATTGCTTCAAATTATCCTGTGAAAGCAAGTGTAGTGGAACGTTTCAACAGAACATTGAAAGAACGAATGTGGAAATATTTCACATCGAAACAAACAAGACGTTACGTAGACATTTTACCGCAACTTCTCGAAGGATACAATACAACTATCCACAGTTCCATAGAAATGGCGCCTCGAGATGTGAACGAGACAAACGTTTACATTTTGTGGAAACGTCTCAACAAACCTGACAAACATATTTCACAACCGTCTTCAGATCTGAATGTTGGTGATTTCGTACGAATCTCTGTCGTCAAAGGACATTTTGAGAAGGGATACAAACAATCGTGGTCACGAGAACTTTTCAAAAACCATTCCCTCGTTCAGCGAACACCTGTACCTGTATACATATTAGACGATTTAAATGGAGAACCTGTAAAAGGTACATTTTACAAACATGAACTGCAAAAAGTTTATTCGGATCCTGACGAAGAGTATAAAATTGATAAGATTTTAAACAGCCGGGGAAAAGGTAAAAATTTGGAATACCTGGTTCGCTGGCTCGGGTATCCACCTAGTTTCGATTCTTGGATCAAGGCATCTTCCGTAAAACAGTTATCAGAAAAATAATTTCCAAAAGATATTTATATCAAAATATATCGTCACTACGATCCAGTGAATTCTTTGTGTTCGGCGAGAATGGACGATAATTTCTATGTTTACCTTCCGTCATCTGCATCGGAGAAATATTTTCTGAGCAACACGCTGACCCATTTCACCGTAAAACTTGCAAAACGGATCGATCTGTCTCCAGAATTGTGGGAAGTCGGATTAGCAGAACTGCATTATTCAACTCTATACGACAATGTTTTGGAAACAGATTACGGAACGGTAACCTTTCCTGTTCAGACGTATGCAAGTGCTGAGGACCTGATCTCTACCATCGAAGAATCCCTCCCCAACGACCTGGAAATACGGAGAAATGTTCTTAAGCAATTCTGGCATTTTCTGTTGGAAGCGCAATGGGACGCGTCGGGATCTTCTGTTTCTACGGATAATACACTCTATATTAACGAGCAGCCATTTTATTTTCCTGCAGCAACATATACAATAGAGGAGTTCATTCAGTTCCTGAAAACAAACCCTGCTAACGTCGTTGTTCCTATTCATCTCAGATTTTTCTTTAAAGAGGCTGTGAACAAACATCTGTCCGTGATAGGGGTTCCCGATCCTGAATCTGAAGGTGTTCCAACAAATACTGTTACACCCATAGACGAAACTGATGACTACGCTAAATTTCGATATGACGTATTGAAATCTATTTATTCTACGCACGCAGTGTCCAATAACGTCGTGGATAAAAAAACCTACATATTCATTTATTCCGATCTCGTGAAACAGCAATTGGTCGGAGGAGAAATGCTACGTCTTTTACGTATTGCCCGAAAACAGTATTCGGAAACAGAATCATCTTGCACAGAACCCGTAGCCCATCATACATTTAATCCGATTCATTACGTTTCTCTGGATAAAGGTTCTTTCGAAACAATAGAAATTGCGATGTACAATAGAAAAGGAGATCTCCTACCTTTGAGAAACGGCTCCGTACCCACAATAGCTGTTTTACATTTTCGTAGGAAAGCAAAGTCCTTTTAAAAAACAGTAAGGAATCATTTTGCTCAGTCTATGTCGAAAAGCTGATGAATCACCATGAATTCGCAGACCGAATATTACAGTAATCAGATCCGTGGGGGAATTGGACCCATCTATCGTTCAACTAGAATTCAAAAAGGGAGAGGATTGGGGTCTCTCTTCGCAGGACTCTTTAGAATGGTGAAACCTCTACTCTGGAGTGGTGCAAAAGCGATCGGAAAAGAAGCTTTGAAAACAGGCGCTAACATTGTCACCGACATGGCAACAAGCCAGCAAACTCCAAGAACTATCGTTCGTCAACGTGTACGTGAAGCGGGTCAAAATCTTCAAAGTAAAGCACAACGGAAAATCGACTCTCTGGTAGGTTCCGGTATAAGAACAAAACCTGCAACAAAAATTGCTCAGTCGATGTTAAAACGTTCAGCCACCCGTATTAGAACATCTGCGATCCGTAAAAAAAGCGCATCCAAAAAGCGGAGAAAAACATCCACAAAATCTAGGACAACACGCAAAAGGAAAATTAAACAGAAGGCGGCAGGAAAAGATATTTTTGGATAATGATGGAGAATAACACTTGCATGATCTCACAGTTCGATCTTTTCAGCAAAAAACCTATTCAGCAAAATGTCGAAAAAACTTACACGGTCGCCTACAAGCCTATCACTTCCATCGATAATCAGAACATACTTCAATTTGCCGTTCCGCCGGCAGGAACAGATTTTCTAGATCTTTCATCTGCCTATCTCCGTCTGCTAACGCAGATGGTCAATCAAGATGGGTCTCCCATGAGTGCTTCCGAACCTTCCAACGCTCTCACAAAAAACTGCGGGGTCGTAAATTATCCTCTCCATTCACTTTTTTCACAAGTTACAGTGGCTCTCAACGGTATCGCTGTAACAGTTGCCGATAACAATTACGCATATAAATCAATCTTCGAAGCAGAAATCAATTACGGCAGCGATGCTGCGAACACGCATCTCACAAATGCCTTGTGGTACTTGGACACACCTGGACATCAAGATGCAATCACAGCCGACAACAAAGGTTTCACCACCAGAAAAGACTTTTTCCAGCACGTTCCGACAACCGGAAATCCTACGGAAGTGTCTGCCGTAGTCGAACTTATGGGAAAACTGCACATAGATTTTTTCCACCAGCCTAAATACCTGATCAACGGTGTTGAAGTACGTATCGATCTAGCCAGGTCACGTGATGCTTTTTACATCTGGGGAGATCAAACTTCACCAACCACCAGATTAAAAATTTTAAAGGCTGTTCTCGAAATAAATAACATCATTCCTACTCCTACCACCAGTTTGGCCATAGACAGAGCACTCTCTTACGCTCCTGCCCATTATCCGTTCACCAGAAGCGTCATCAAAGCTTATTCTTACGTTGCCGGAAAGCAGCAGATTTCGATCGATAATGCTTTTCAAGGTCCTTTTCCGAATGTTGTTCTTTTTCCTATGGTATCCACCGCCAGCTTTCTCGGAGACAGTAAGAAAAATCCGTTCGACTTTAGAAGTTTTAACCTATCTTCTTTCCATCTTGTGAAAAATGGAGAACTCGTACCTTACGAACCCTTGCGGGTCACCAAAGGAGGAAACGGAGGATTGATAACACGTGCCTATCAAACTCTATTTTCCGGTACAGGCATTCATCACGCCAATTACGGACACCAGATAACAAGGAAAATGTTCGAGAACGGATCCTTTTTCCTGATTTTCGACATAACACCTGACTCTTCAGGAAACGATACGCACACCAGTCTCCAGGAACAAGGTATCATCGAAGCCGAGATGCAATTTTCTCCCCAGCTGTCGGAAAATATAACATGCCTTCTGTATGCTGAATTCGAATGTGCAGTAGATATAACAAAAGACAGAAGTGTTATCCTCCATCAGTGAGACCGAATTGTCTATAAATATGTGTGCTCGTGTTTCTGGCTCGCAGTGTTATCCAGACAGTTCTGACGTAGACATTATACTATCTGTGATGGAAAAACCAGCCGAACGGAAAACCCGTGATATTAATCATACTAGTGTTTCTTCGAAAGTGACGACTTCCAAACCTGTTGACACACGTTTGCTTCCACGACTGCCAGACGCCAGATTTTACCCTGGACTCGTAGAAATGACCAAAGACAGAGATATTATTATAAACATATGAAAACATATGTAACGTGAGATGGGAAAACTCATCGAACTGTTAACCTGTGATGATATTTATAATAGTGATTCTTCGGAAGTACTGTCCGCCAAACCTGTTGACACGCAACCGTCCCCCAAAATATTAGAAGAATATCATCTTACTCTCATTTTACGTTTTCGGAAACATAGGCAGCATGAACACGTCGCAGATCAGGGAGATTCTATCTCAAAACTGTTCCACCAAGAACATTTTCTACGATGTTTACTCGAGAGATCTTTTACCTCGGACGTTTCCTACCCCTGCCTTGATAATCGCAAACACTGACACTTCCAACTTCCAGGGTACACACTGGGTGGCCTTCTATTTTGGCAAAAACAATATTGCTGAATATTTCGATTCATACGGATTTCATCCTTTCTATCCAGAATTCGTAACTTTCCTGAATCGTCATTCCTCGGTCTTGACTTACAACAACATTCCCTTACAGGGGGTATTGGCCACGACGTGCGGACATTACTGTTGCGTGTATGCTTATTACAAAGCACGCCATGTTACGACCAAGGATTTCATTCAAGCATTTCCGCCCGGTGTCAGTAAAGATGGATATATCCTACACCGTTTTCGTCAGATCTTCAAATGTTTACCCCATTCCAAGTGCCCGAGAGGGGATCAATCGTGTTGCTCCATCCACACGATCCGGTGTCGTGTTATGCAAAAAGCTATATAAATGTGTGCTGCTGTAGCTTTCTCTCAGTGTCGTCGAGACAGCTCTAGTGAAAACATCATGGAGCCTACTAAGGATTCTACAATGGAAAAACACGATAAACTAGTGAAACGCATGACCCATCAGGATGATGCTTCCAAACGTAAAACCCGCAAACGTGTGCAGCCCCTCAAAATCGAAACTGTCCCTATCAAGAACGAACCGATGGACGAGGGGATAGATTTGACTACTGACTGTGATTTCATAAAACGTCGTTAGGAGATCGGCTCTTCCCCAGATACAATCGAATGTCCTGGACTACACAACGTAGAGGCGTGTTTAGATCTCTATCTTGCTAACACATATTTTCTGAACAAGGAAAAAAACAAGTTCGTGGCAATAGGATTCGAAAAGCAATCCCCTTTCAATTTGATGTGGGAGTTTTCGCAACAGGGGAGATCACCCGTACGCATCGATTCTAAGCAGATTAGAGAACTGTGGGCTTTGAAATCTGACTTACTGTATTACGTCGAAACAGGTCGTCGATTCAATTACTTGGTTACAGGAAATATCACCGTCAGAGCTGTAAATTTTTTCGGGAAACGTTGTATCTCGATGTATCAGCATCATTCATCCGATGCTTTTATTTTCACAGCCTCTGAACTACACTTATTTTTGTGTAACCTTTTTTGGCCTCTGCAGAAATTAAAGAACGAACGTTATCATAAATTGCAACCCGAAATGGAGGCTTTTGTATATTGCTTCAAGAAAAATATGGTTTCAGAAAAAAAAGAAGTGCCCAATTTAGTGAACTATTTTTATATTCTTTGGTACAACGAACTGATGATTGAAATATATCTTGAGAACAATCTTGGGCAGACATTGACATTGTAAATAAGTTCTTTTACTTTCATGTATCTGATGTTGTAAATAGCCATTGTAAATGAATCATTGTTCTTTTATGTATTGTACATCAACCGCTGTTATTTTATGTATTGTAATATAACCCTTCAGGTATTGCAAACCTTTCATATTCAATTGTAAATACAACATTTGTGTTATGCTATGTATTTAAACCCATATTACCGATTGTAAATAAAACATTTGTTATTTTAAAAAACTCTTCTATTTCTTGTACTTATTACAATAGAAACTGTACATCTTCCAGACATTTTCAACTGCACAGGTTTTTTTTACATTTTCACATTTGCTATGTTCTTTGCATCTTCCTGAAGTGTTTTTCACACTATTCAATTTTGGACATTCAAGTTCTTCGATGTTACGTACGGATATTTTATTTTTACCTTTTTTTCCAAGTAATTTTTCAAACCATTTCACTTTCTCCGTACCTTTAACGTACACTATTTGATTCACAAGCACAACATATAACAGATCTCCTAATTTCTCATACGGCAGCCATCCATCTCCCCAGTTGAGACCGTGTTTGTTGGCACGGAGCCAGTAATTCACTCGGCGATACTTTTCACTCAAACAGTGTAAACCATAGGGAGATTTCAATAAACAGTCAAACGCATTGTCAAAAGGAAATTTTAAAATTCCGACTTCTTTCCACACAAATTCTCCTCCTACTCCTCGAAGACCTTGAACGTCCAAAAACAGACATTCATTTTGTTCATCAGGTGAAAACTGTCAACGTATCTTCAATGCTACCCCGGCATACGGCGCACTTGTTCAATTGGGAAGCACAGGATCCGCAGGAAACAAAATGTCGACACGGGAGAATTACAACACTGCTAGGATTCTCAAAACATATTTTGCACACAGAATCCACACTAGGTTTATCGGACGTTTTCTCAAGAGTCTCTATACTGTCGCAATACTTGCAGCTCTTGGAGTTACGATGTAACGCCGCAACACTCTGTATAAAAGGACACTGGGGTACCAACATGTAATGTCCTAGAATCGGACAATCTTTCGATGTCCAATCGCAAAGTCCGAACGAACAATGAAAACATAATACTCTGTCGCTAAAGCCTGAATAGTAAAATCCTGCAGTCACTAATTCTTCCGGAGTCTGACGTAATCCTATAGGCCACTTTCTGTATGTTCTGTATCTCGAATTCACTGATAAGTAATTGATAACATACGGCTCGGCGTGAGTCCTGCAGACGTGATAAGTAAACACTCTCATACGTCATAAAAGGTGAAGTAATCGGATACTGTAGGTGACGGCGTCCCAGGTATCGGCGATAAAGGAACAGCCAGAGGATCGTCGGGGAACAGACGTCTGCGGACACCGAAACCTTCTGCAGGAACCACAGGGAAACAGGGATGTCCTTCTAATTTACGTAACAAAGGACGATCACAGCCAGAACACCACAAGGAATTTCTGTTCGCCAACAAAGACAGCCACTCTTTCACTCTCTCCTTCAAAGCTTCACCGATCTTATCCTCTTCCTTCCTGCGACGTAGTTCGCACATACACCCGTGACTTGGAAATCCTGTTCTCTCGTCCGCTCTTCATTTCCTCTCTTCTATCTCCTTCAACGTCTCGCAGTGATGATGGACTCCTTTTCCTAATCCGTTGAACAGGTAACATCCACACCAGGGAGATTCAGGTATCGCTACATACATAAACGGGAAATAACTCAGCACCCGATGCAGGGCCGTTCGATCGTTGTCCAGGTCGCCGCAAGATCGAACAAGTTCCCAGAACTCCTCGTAGCTAACCTCGTAGAAATTCACGCCATTATCAGACAGTCTTGTACCGCACACATCCATCCTCGCATGACGCTATTATCATGTATCCCTTCTATTTATACCTTCTTTTTTTCTACGTCACGATTTCCGTTAAACACACTTCAAATAGTCCTCTAGAAGACCGAGCCTAAAACATGTTCGAACATGTTCCTTTCAGACAGAAAATAACCACACCCGATTCCAAGAATTTCCAAGAATGGCTCATCAACCTAAAACATGTTCGAACATGTTCCTTTCAGACAGAAAACAGACACGCCCAATTCCTGGAATTCCCTAGAATGACTCATCAACGCCATCTGTTTACAAACACCGGAAACACGTACTCCAATTTATATATGACGTCACATGCCAAAATAACATAACAAAAACTTTTCCTCCTCCCAACCCAGACTTTCTGACTCATCAACGCCATCTGTTTTCAGACACCGGAAACTACCGACCAACCGTCACTGGAAAAACCCGTGACTCATCAACGCCATCTGTTTTCAGACCCCGAAAACACGTACTCCAATTCCGAGAAAACCAACCGTCACCGCGTCGCCTACTTTTCCTCCTCCCCACCCCAGACTTTCTGACTCATCAACGCCATCTGTTTTCAGACACCGGAAACTACCGACCAACCGTCACTGGAAAAACCCGTGACTCATCAACGCCATCTGTTTTCAGACCTCGAAAACACGTACTCCAATTCCGAGAAAACCAACCGTCACCCCGTACTTTTCCTCCTCCAGACTTTCTGACACATCAACGCCATCTGTTTTCAGACGCCGGAAACTCCCGCGGGAAAAACCCGAATTCCTCCAACCAATCAAAACGCTCCTTACAAAATAAGCCCCGCCCATTTATGACGTCACGACCAATCAAATTCATCCTTACAAAATAAGCCCCGCCCCTTTTATGACGTCCAAAAAAAAAAAAAACACCTGCTGCGTCATCAATTGATCTTTGATCGATCTTTTCCAATCAATTGATTTATCGACCTCAAGGCGGTACCATAACTACTGGGACCGTGTCGAACATTTACCAAAATTTCTCCTGCAACTAATACGTAGTGAAGCTTTTAACTGTGCTAATTAGTTTTTCCGAGCTTCTAACTTCCTCCCACAATCGTTTCCAGCATTCTAAAGCACCACGAATACTACTATAAAACTTGCGAAAAATCCTTAAACATTCGGAACCGATTCTTATATTGCTTCTTCTATGTCTATCATGTATCAGTCAACTCGAACACGTTTCGGCCACCGGGAAGACAAAGCCGAACAGGTTTTATTTGCTCATGTTTCGCATGATTTCAATTTTTTAAAAAAATAACTATTTTGTTATTTTTACGGGGAACATACTGCCACGTGGCTGAATCTGTTTAAAAATTGAAAATGTGATTTTGGAAATGATGCGCTGGGTAAAGGAACACACATGTAACATATTAATTTTATGTCATCTGTGGCGGCGTTAGGGGCTCTCGGGTGCAGTTGCCCCCGCACTATGGCCTTTAATGCTAAGCCTTGTCTACCAAGAAAAAGTACTCTCTCCTTGCCCTCTCTCCCCTCTCTCAGTTTTGGTACCCAATTGCCGCTACTGTATGTGATATAATATAATTTGTTTCTTAATAGGGAAACTCACGTGAAATGAAGTCCAGCTTGCACGTCTGTGTGTCTACAGGATAGTGGTGGAAATTGAACTGACACTGCATCACAAGCGACACTCTGGAAGAGAAAGAAGAAATAACACTTCG